>NC_064642.1:138403585-138741085 GCF_023864345.2 Schistocerca serialis cubense | reverse complement strand
TGTGCATCAGACATAGTCCTTTAACACATGGCTTCCTTCTGTGGCGGGAAGATCCACTACTCTGTGAAGTTTGTGGTGTACCACTTTCAGTTCAGCATATTTTGGTAATTTGTGTCCTATATACTAATATTAGGGCAGCCCTCAGATATGCCCACCCTCCTCATATTTTGTGAACTGTCAGGCCTCATCCTTAAATTGATGGGGAAGGGAGGCAGACTTTAATACATTATAAACTCTAGAATGAGATTTTCACTCTGCAGCGGAGTGTGCACTGATATGAAACTTCCTGGCAGATTAAAACTGTGTGCCCGACCGAGACTCGAACTCGGGACCTTTGCCTTTCGCGGGCAAGTGCTCTACCAACTGAGCTACCGAAGCACGACTCACGCCCGGTACTCACAGCTTTACTTCTGCCAGTACCTCGTCTCCTACCTTCCAAACTTTACAGAAGCTCTCCTGCGAACCTTGCAGAACTAGCACTCCTGAAAGAAAGGATATTGCGGAGACATGGCTTAGCCACAGCCTGGGGGATGTTTCCAGAATGATATTTTCACTCTGCAGCGGAGTGTGCGCTGATGTGAAACTTCCTTGCAGATTAAAACTGTGTGCCCGACCGAGACTCGAACTCGGGACCTTTGCCTTTCGCGGGCAAGTGCTCTACCATCTGAGCTACCGAAGCACGACTCATGCCCGGTACTCACAGCTTTACTTCTGCCAGTATCTCGTCTCCTACCTTCCAAACTTTACAGAAGCTCTCCTGCGAACCTTGCAGAACTAGCACTCCTGAAAGAAAGGATATTGTGGAGACATGGCTTAGCCACAGCCTGGTGGATGTATCCAGAATGAGATTTTCACTCTGCAGCGGAGTGTGCGCTGATATGAAACTGAGTTCGAATCTCAGTCGGGCACACAGTTTTAATCTGCCAGGAAGTTTCATATCAGTGCATACTCCGCTGCAGAGTGAAAAGCTCATTCTGGTTCTGGTATCTGTTAGCCCTCAGCAGTCTCTGAATGTGGCCCAGGGAGTGATTTTTCATAGGGACCTCATCCAGCAAACTGATAAGGAACTCCGGGCTAATATGAAGCGACGCGCATTCATTTTGTTCAGCGTATGCAGAAGGGTTGTAAAGATAACTTCACCGACACTGGCAATTTTATTATGGCTTTTGAGGAGGTACCCTTCCAGAGAATGTCAAGGTTATATGTGTTACTGATGCGACGTCGAGCCGTATGTCACGATATCCATGAGTTGCTTTTGGTGGTTGCATTTTGGGCATTGTCTTCCTGCTGTATGGCAGACCCTCTCTGTGGTGACCATCGCCACCCACTCAATGAGGGTAGCCCCTGTGTTCTGCCACCTGTGTGTAACTGTCGTGACCACCACTCTCCACACTCACCAGATTGCCTGGTTCACAAGAAAAAAAAGAAGATTCAAGAGTACAAGTCCCTAGATCCTCTGTCTTGTGCTAAGGCTTGCCAAAAATATGACCGCCTCCATCCAGTGTCGATTTCTTCTACTTTTGCCTCGGTTACACCCTTTCCCAGTCCTACCTCTTCCTTTCCTAGCCCTATCCCTCTCTCATCTCCCCTTCCCCTCTGGTTCCCACTCTCCCTTCCCAGCCGAAGAAGTGCCCCCTTTCTTCAGCACCCGCAAGTGAGGCCCCCCCTCCAGGACCCCTCCTCCCTCAGTGTCCTTGAGGCTCGAGGTCTGCTCCCACAACTCGGCCATGAAATGCACCATCTGGTGCCCCAAGGTCACCCGCTCTCTCTTTCAGTTTCAGATCTTCTGGAAGCCTGCTCTCCGTCAGTGCCCTGCCCTCCTCAGCTTCTGAAATAGAAGTCCCAGGACAAGGCCCTCCTGGAGGTGCCATCTCCCTTCACAATCTGAGTCTGATATCTTATTTGTTTTCGTCACACAACAATCCAGTGGAATTGCAGTGGATATTACAGTCATCTACCAGAAATACAACAAGCTGTTCCCTCTTGCTCTGCATTCTGTATTCCAGAACTGCACTTCTGTGGTAACCTCTCTCTGACATTTTGTGGTTATCAGGCATTCTCTCAGAACCGGGCCAGCCCCGGGATAGCTTCTGAAGGGGTCTGCACATTGGTTCGTACCAATGTCATCAGTGATTGGCTCTCCCTTTGTAGCAACCTGTAAGTACGAGTGAGAACAACCTCAGCAATTGCCATATGCAATTTCTACCTCCCTCCAGGTTAGGCCATGTCCTCATGTTGACTTCCCAACCATAATACAGCAACTCTATCCCCCATACTACCTCCTCAGAGGCTTAAATGCACACCACCTCCTGTGGGGGGAGTGCCACTTTGACGAGTAGGTGTTTTCTAATCGACCAACTTATTACAGACTTTGATTAGTGTCCCCTCAATGACCGACGGGTGCTGCAGCAATTTAAATGACACCCTTTCCAGACCAACCTTATCGCTTTTAAGTGTTTCCTTGCTAAGGCTTGGTACCTTATTAAGCAGAGTACAAAGGAAAGCTGGGAGTGCTGTGTTTCCTCCCTGGGGATGTATGCCTCTTCATTGTAGGTGTTGTCCAAGCCATGTAGCATTCTGGGCTACCAGCGACAATCAACTGTCAATAGTCTTATCCTATAGGGTGCTATGTGTACTAATCCATTGGTCCTTGCAGAACACCTCATTACACAGTTTGTGACAGCGTTGGTGTCCTCTTTCTGTCCTGCAACCTTTCTCCAACAGAACGACAAATTGAAGAAACCCCTGCGCTTGGGTAGTTCAGATGGTAGAGCACTTGCCCGCGAAAGGCAAAGGTCCCGAGTTCGAGTGTCAGTCCGACACACAGTTTTAATCTGCCAGGAAGTTTCAACCCCCCTCTGTTTCAACCCCCACCAAGCTGAATCGTATAACTTCACTGAATGGGAATTCTTGCAGGAACCTCTTCAGATGAAATGGCCCCAGGCCTGTATTCCATTCACAGCCAGATGATCCAACAATTGGATGTTACACAGAGGCAGTCTAACACTTGGAAATTACCCAGAGGCAACATCTATTCAGGGTCTTTAACCGCATTTGGCTCATGGGTGCCGTACCCATCAATGGCGAGATAACATAGTTATCCCCGTCCTTAAGCCAGGGAAGAACCCAAAGTCTTTTGACAGCTAAAGACCAATTAGCCTGTCCATTGTAACTTGTAAAGTGCTCGTGAGAATGGTTAGCTTCATATTATGTTGGATACTCAAATCTCTGGGCCCTTTGTCCCTGTATCAATCTGGCTTCTGGGAAGGACAATCTCCAACTGACCATTTACTCCAGTTGAAAACAACAGTCTGACAGACTTTTGCTAACCACTGTCACCTTTTCGCGGTCTTCTTTGACCTACATAAGGCATAAATTTTTATCCGTAACTTTTTATCCCACCTGCTCTTCTGGGTTCGAGTTGGCACTTCACTCAGCACCCTTCAGATCCAGGAGAATGGTATCCCCAGGGTTCTGTATTAAGTGTCACTCTCTTAATCACCATTAGCGGGCTTGCAACCTCTGTTGGGCCTCTGGCTACAGCAGTGTTGTATGTCAGTGGTTTTTGCACCTAGTGCAGCTCCCATTTGGTAGCATCTGCTGAATGTCATCTCCAAGACGTCATTTGAAGGACCTCTGTGTTGGACCTCTCCCATGGCTTCCAGTTTTCTGCCTCCAAAACTTGGGATACACATTTTTGCCATCGACTCAGTGTATACTCTGATCCAGAACTTCATTTAGGCGACCAGTTCCTAGACATTGTAGCACAGTTCCACTTCTTGGGCCTTCTTTTGATAAAAAGCTGACATTGCTGCCCCATATTCGCCACCTGAAGACTACCTGCATGCAGAAGCTTAATGCTCTGCACATCCTGACCCACACATCTTGGCGTGCAGACTGTGCTACTCTTCATCTTTGCAGCACTCTGGTTTTTTACAGACTAGATTATGGTAGTCAGGTTTATAGCTTAGCGATGCATTCTACTCTGAAACTATTTGCCCCTGTTTGTCTGTATGGGTCTCATCTGGCTATCAGTGCCTTTCGCACTAATCCTGTTGACAGTCTCCTCGCAGAAGTGGAGATTCCCCCTCTACAAATACAACGGACCCACCTCCTGGTTTCTTGTGCAATCGCCATTCGATGCTTTCCTGACCATCCTGTTCACCCCCTTCTCTTTGCAAATGAGGGATGTCTCCTTGGATGGTGACTCAACCACAATTTAGGACCCACCTGTTCCAGGGTCCTAAGGTCTCTGTCACAACTGTGATATTTCGCCGTCCCGTATGTTCCATCCTCGAAGAGTCCCAGGGTGCTGCCATTTCCTACACTGATGGTTCTAAAACGATAGATAGGGTGGCATATGCCTTTATGTCTGCTGCTGGCATGGAACACCATTTACTGCCGGGATCACGTAGTGTGTTCAGAGCAGAGACACTAGCTATTAACAGGACCCTCCGTTTTTATATACAGGCCTGCCCCCCAATTTTTTAATATGTACTGACTCTGTGAGCAGCGTGCAGTCTATAGACCAATGTTTCTCCAGTCGCCCTTTGTTCACTGCTGCCAATAACCACATCCCTGCCCTTGACCGTGCCACCTGCTCAGTTGTCTTTCTGTAGGTCCTATGTCTTGTGGGCATCCCAGGGAATGAACTGGCAGACCATTTGGTTAGAGGGGCAGATATTTACTCCCCCCCCCCCCCCCCCCCCCCATTCCCTTTCATGATTCCAGGTGCAGATATGTGGATCAACATCAGATCTCTCTTTGCCCAAAAGTGGAATGGCATCTGGTGCACTACTGCTCTCAGTAATAAACTCTGCACAATCAAGGAGACTACTGCAGTTTGGCACTCTTCCTTCCTCTCATCTCGGAAGGAGTCCACTGTCCTACGCCATCTAAGCATTGGTCAACCCAGGGTCACCCATTGTTTCCTCTTGTGTAACAAGCCATCCCCACAATTTGGCTGTGGAGCCAGACTGACAGTGTCCTGTACATTGGCGGAATGTCCCCTTCTTTTGGCTGTTTTGTGACGTTCGCCTGCTTTATTTCTTCATTGATAGTCCTTGATGCCGACATACTGTGTTGCTATATTGGCTGAAATATGGGAGGTGGAAGTCCGTCACTGACTACTGTATTAATAGTTCTTTGCTTTCACTGTTCACAACCCCACAATATTACACAGTTAGTATGACCAGTTGACTATAGGTTGCAGGCAAACATCAGCACACTGCTATGAAAGTATACTGTTGAATATCTATGAGTAGTAAAAATCGATCCACACAGTTCTTGCAGAATAATACGGTATGTATTGAACAGACACAGTCATTGTTTTAACACACGGCCTATTTGTCTTACACTTATTTGATGCTTAAGTTGATGCATTGTTGTTGATCTAACCAATACGGGTTTCTCGTCTGAAAATTGGCTGTGGGCTGACTGTCTCGAGACCAAAAATTGGGCCTTATACATCATCACAATAATAGGTACTGAAACTATACATTGTTCGATGTTTAAGTTGCAGAAATTACAATTAAATCGTAGCTCATTCAATTAACTGACCGTATAGAAAAATTCTCTCTTTTTAACAGTTTCTTCTACTACGAGGGTTAAGCTGACTTATTTGTTTAAATGATGAAATTAACAGATAAGGTTATACAAACAATACTTCTGACAAAATTGGTCATTATTTTGGAATTAAATAAGGGCTAGCTTTGCTAACATGTTTTTGAATAGAACCAAATAAATACCTAGAGAATGCTATTAGTTGTTCCTCTCCAAATGTTTATAATTATTATACAATTTGTATTTGTTTAGAAGTCAACAATACAATTTTAAGTTATGAAACAATTACTGATTTTGCCCTGTAACAAAAGATATTAACTAAGAATAGTCAAAATAAATTAGGAAATTAATGACATGCACAAAACTAAGCACAAAATTAGATCTGGTGGTGTATTCTTTAAGACTGAGGGCCAACCTTTCTTTTCTATGGAAATGCAGATTATACTCCTGCATGTTGATAGTAACTAGTCAAATATGAAAAAATGAATTTAAGGAGGCAGATGGCAAAACAAGAGAGGAAGTAAAATTATCCCAGCTTGCTTCGTCACACTTTGTACTAAGTATACTCTTCCACATTCCTTGTCTTTAATATTAGCAAATCATTCACAGATGGTTGAACTGGTCCTTAGCTTCCTACATGAAAGTGGTTTTTATTTTCAGGTGTAAGGTTTTGCTTCACTCCAGGGGCAGGGTTTTTGTGGTTGGCACCTCTCTTCGTGTTTTCTAGGTCTGGGACTCATAGCCTTTCCCTCATGCAAAGACCTTTCTTTTATCCCTCTGTTTTTCCAGTTTTTAGATTTAGCAAACTCTTTTATTCCTTCTACTGTGTGTGTTTTAACTTCCTCGCTTTATTATGTCACTTCTCTGACTGGATCAAGCCACTTTTAGCGGACCCTCTCTCTTACACAAGTAACTTCGGAATAGTGCGACTGATGACGTCGCTGTTTAGTCCCATAACCCTCCTTTAATCAGTCAGTCACTCAATAAGTCTCACTATCTAATGTAACACAGTAAGAAGGAATGCTGGGAATTTTCGCCATCAGGTACAAACCGGGCCCTGTGAATGCAAGAGAGACGCATGGAAGTGATTCCATATGTAATAGAGTAAGAACGGGCCAAGGGCATAAAAGATCAACCAAGTGAGGAATACATAATACTGATTTTATTATTATCCACCACAGAACACAATTTGTTCAGTATGAGCACCTGAGTAGTTGATGAGGTGACCTACAGTGCCAGATTTGCACCCAGTGGCCAACATTGGAATTAATTTCATTCCAACATAAATCACTTCTGCAGTAACACATTAGCATATGTACCAACTTACCAACTTTCGCTCACATACAATAATTACAGTGCACATTGGCGGCCCTCCATGAGTAGCTGCACGTCACGAAATTACCTGGTATCTAGGTGGAATACCCCTTTCATTTTGACCTCCTTGCTAATCATGGACTTCTGCCTGTAATATTGGGAGATGATTCATGGATGGTGGAACTGTTTCTAAGTTTTCTCTGTGAAAGCAGTTTATATTCTCAGTTATAAAGTTTTAGTGTACCTCTGGAGCAGGGACAGGGTGGTTGGCGATGGGGCATATCCTGCAGTGTGGTGGGTGTGAGGGTTCCCCCACCTTACTTCCTTGACCAGGCTATTCTTTCAACCCTCTTTTATGCTACTTTAATAGCTTTTAGATTCTGTTTACTCCTTTCTGTTGCACACAATTTTCTGTTCTGGGTGTCATATTTTGTTGAATAGTGGGCACTCTGGACTGTAATTGATCAGGCATGGGATAGCTGTGGATACAACATTTTCTGTCACATGCAGAGCTCTGGGGCACACACCTACTGACTTACCAATTTCCTTCATTTTACTTTTATTATTGAGGGTATGAAAGATGTCCATTACATTTTTATCCTTCTTGCTTTTACTGTTGTGAAGCTCTTGACTAGATCAGAAAATTATCGCAGTGGACGTCTTTAGTTCTGGATGCATCACTCTTGGATCAAGAGACTGATAACCTTGTTGGGGCAACCAACCAACCATCTTGTCTTGTTGGGGCAACCAACCAACCATCTTGTCTTTGTAGGCATTATGTGAAATGTAAGTTGGTAGCAGTGGGATCATTTCCCAGTATGTTGCAAATGCCGGTTCTCTAAATGTTCTTAGTAGTACGTTGAGAAAAAAAGTCTTCTTCCCTCCAGGGACTCCCATTTGGTTCGCAGAACATTTCCATAACTCTCACATGTTGATCACACCTATTGGTAACAGAACTTGCAGCTCAACTCAATATTGCCTCAGTGTCTTCACCTAATTCCACATGATGGAGATGCCAAACATTTGAGCAGTACTTGAGAATGGTTCACAAGTGTTCCGAATGCAGTCTCCTTTATAGATGACATGTGCGTTATTATAATTCTTCCAATGAAACGAAGTTGACAGTTTGCCATCCATACACCCAACTTTACGTAGTTCTTCGATTTCACGTCACTTTAATTGACATAGCTGTGTCGAGCAGCACATAACTAATACTACACACATAAAAAAAAAAGTTTTGCATCTCCTCATTTCCGAGAGATCCGGAACCTGTACAGAAAATTGGAATAGAGATCAACATAAACATCATTTCCACCGTTTTTATTGCTCATGAAACCACACATTGCCTGTTGTACCACCATACAGCGAGGCCTTCAGAGGTGGTGGTCCAGATTGCTGTACTCACTGGTACCTCTAATACCCAGTAGTACATCCTCTTGCATCGATGCATGCCTGTATTCGTTGTGGCATACTATCCCCAAGTTCATCAAGGCACTCTTAGTACAGATTGTCCCACTCCTCAACGGCGATTCAGCATAGATCCCTCAGAATGGTTGGTAGGTCACGTTGTCCATAAGCAACCCTTTTCAATTTATCCTAGGCATTTTCGATAGGATTCATGTCTGGAGAACATGCTGGCCACTCTAGTCGAACGATGTCATTATCCTGAAGGAAGTAATTCACAAGATGTGCATGATGGGAGCGCAAGTTGTTGTCCATGAAGACGAATGCGTAGCCGATAAGCTGCTGATATGGTTGCACTATCGGTCGGAGGATGGCATTCAAGTATCATAAAGCCATTACGGCGCCTTCCATGACCACCAACGGTTTATGTCGGCCCCACATAATACCACCCCAAATAGCAGGGAACCTCCACCTTGCTGCACTTGCTGGACAATGAGTCTAAGGTTTTCAGCATGACTGGGTTGCCTCCAAACATGTCTCCAATGATTGTCTGGTTGAAGGCATATGCAACACTCATCGGTGAAGAGGCGTGATGACAATCCTGAGTAGTCCATTCTTCATGTTGTTGGGCCCATCTATACCGCACTGCATGGTGTTGTGGTTGCAAAGATGGTCATCGGGAGTGAAGTTGTGCGTCATGCACATCATGGAGCCTATTGTGCACAGTTTGAATCGTAACACCACGTCCTGTGGCTGCATGAAAAGCATTATTTAACATGGTGATGTTGCTGTCAGGATTCCTCCGAGCCATAAACCACAGGTAGCGGTCATCCACTGCATTTGTAGTCCTTGGGAAGCCTGAGCTGTATCTCCTCCATGTCATAACTACATCGCTTTTTTTTTTTTCACTCATTGAGACGCTTGGATACTTCCCTTGTTGAGAGCCCTTCCTGGCACAAAGTAACAACACGGACGCGTTCAAACCGCAGTATTGACCATCCAGGCATGGTTGAACTACAGACACATGAGCTGTGTACCTCCTTCCTGGTGGAATGACTGGAACTGATCGGGTGTCGGACACCATCCGTCCAGTAGGTGCTGGTCATGCAAGGTTGTTTGCATATTACAGAGGGTTTAGTGAAATCTCTGAACAGTGCCAAAGGGACTGTGTCTGTGATACAATATCCACAGTCAATGTCTATCTTCAGGAGTTCTGGGAACTGGGGTGATGCAAAACTTTTTTTGATGTGTGTATATTCAAACATTACAAGATTGTTTCTCCCACTCATCTGCATTAACTTACATTGTTTTTGCTCTCAGGGGCTCAGCATTGATTTGCTGCGCACGGGCTTGATGCCCGTGATGTTTGAGCTGGGGACCAATAAGTGCTGCCAGTCTTCCATCACCATAAGCTCTTTGCATGTGTCAGCGAGTACTGCGCAGCGTGGTGGTGGAATGTTGTGTGTCTCAGGGAACGGGGATCTTGGCTTGAGCACCCAGATCGCAAGGATGGGATAAACCTCTATAAAAGCCACCTCAATCTCAAGGTGTGCAGCGTACTAATAAGATGCATGGCTGTTGAGATGAACAGCCATTAGTGGGCAACCTGTTGGGAACCTGGCACCCCTCAGTTGTATAAGGCTTACTGAGGCACATTGGGCTCTGTCCGAGGGACTCTTTATTTTCCTAGCTGCTCGTGGGACTGAGATGGAACCCTCGAAATCTTCTTCTCCTCCCAGTGGGAAGGTTGTACCTCCTGGGAGTATTCATGCCCATTCATCGAAAAGAATGAGAGAAGCTAGTCATCTCGATAATCAAAATACTTTGGACTGCAGTAACAGGGCTCATGGAGTCATGACTAACATTGTATTTCTGGTGATAAAGAGGAAGGAAGGGACATTTGAAAAAGTGTCCCCCTTTTGTAACCTTAAGGGTTTAGAAGGCCTCACTGGAACATTAAAATCTATAAAACAATTGCGCAAAGGCTCATTGTCAGTCGAAACTAACAGGTCAATGCAGGTAGACCTTCTTAAGAAATCGCAGAAACTGGATGACTATGATATCATTGTTGAGGTGCACACCTCTTTCAACTCCAGCACGGATGTTGTCAAATGCCAAGATATCATGGACATGGGCATAGTAGAACTGAATCAAGAATGGGCATCCCAGGGAATAGTCGAAGTGGAACAACGAATGTGCAGGAATAATGGAGCAACTGAAAAGACTGTCACTTTCATTGTCACATTCAATTCTCTGATACTGCCTGAACATCTTATGGCAGGGTTCCTTCGACTTTGTGTTCGACGCTATGCAGTGCTATAAATGCCAGCAATTCGCCATTCAACCATGAGTTGTGGAGGTGAAGCGATCTGCGGGAACTGCAGAAAAGCCACTGATGACGCTGGGACTGACTGCCCATCTCCAGTGACCTGCATCAACAGCTCTGGGAACCATTCAGTCTGGAGCCAAGACTGCCCCGTTTTTGCTGAAGAACACAAAATACAGGAGATAAGTGACCAACCAGATCCTCTATACCAAAGCCAAAAAAGAATGTAAGGTGACAAAACCTCATCTTTGCCGCCTCATATTCTTCAATGATGCTAAAATGTATTCCCAAGATGGACACTTCAACCAGACAGCGCCTAGTGTGCCTGTATCCACCACAAGCACCTGTACTTGCATGTGTACGTTTCAAGGGAAGAAGAGTAAAGACAAATCAATCAGAGAGCTGCACCAGTAAAGACCAACAACAGTTCTGCAGCGAGCATCCAGAAAGTACAAGAAAAGCAGAGTGCCTCTCAACGCCCCCTTTCCCCCTCATCCTCGAAGGGACAGGATGCAGGGAAAGGCTCACAATGTCAAAAACTGTCCCGAGTGCTGCCAGACGTTATTCTTTCCCGTCTGACTGATAAGGAGGATATCATGGCGATAGATGCATTGGAGCCAGGCAGCCCCTCTACTCCGCCCTTGCTCTTCAAGTGCTTCACTTCCGCGGTGCAAAGATAGGGATAAATTAAAACTGCACCGATGACATCACTTCCATACTACAGTGGAACATGAATGGGTTCAGGGCTCATGGGGAGGAACTGAAACTTTTAGCACAGGCACATCTAATGTGCTTATGTTTACAAGAAACACATTTTAATGATACAGATGTCCCTGTGCTACAGGGATATATGCTATACCGCAAATATGAACTATCGGGGGAAAGGGCCAGGGAGGTGTCGCAGTGTTTGTCACTAATATGCACCACTCCTCTGTTCTCCCCTTGGCTACTGACATGCAAGCAGTTGCAGTTCAAATTCATGTGTGTCGAAGGATCACTGTTTGGTCATTGTATTTACCTCCGCAAGATACACTAGACTCTGAGGCTTTTACCGATCTTATCTCACAATACCTGCGACCATTCCTCTTCTTGAGAGACTTCAATGCCCATCATGTCCTGTGGGGCTTGACCAATACTTGCCCTAGGAGTCTGGTTTTGGAGGGCCTCATGACATCTCACAAGCTGTGCTTCCTCAACAAGGGTACTCACACACATTTCTCTACTGCTACTGGATCATTCGCAGCCATCAACCTCTCTTTGTTCTCCCACCGTTGCTGACTCTGTTCAGTGGGAGGTCATTGACGACATTCATTCCAGTGACCACTTCCCAGTCTTCCTTCACCTGCTAAATGGCTCATCACCTGAAGTTAAGCCCCCAAAATCAATGGTCAGCAGGACTAACTGGACGCGTTTCAGGCAGCTGGCTGTGTTTGAACACTGCAACAGCATCCAGGGATGGGTGGACCACATCACACACATGATCCATTGTGCCGCTGACCCTCCATCCTCAGGTCATCTTAGAAGGTGACAAGTACCTCGGTGGACAGATGAGTGCCATTCCGTGATCCGGAAAAGGCGTGTGGCTCTTAAACATTTTAAATGCCGACAAACAGCAGACAACCTTGGGGCTTTTCGAGTCGTGAGGGCCAAGGCTTGACATGTTATTAGGGAGAGTAAGAAAAGGTCATGGCAAGCGTTCCTGGACTTCATCAGTCGTTCCACTTCTTCTATAAAAGTATGGGAAGCCATCCGGAGGTTTTCCAGTAAATGCAGCTGTTTACTGATCGCAGCAGTACTGAAACAGGGGTGCCTCCAAACAACACCCAGAGACTGTGCTAAGACGCTGGCCGAACATTTGCACAAACTACTGCCAATCCAAGCCAGGATCCAGGATTTCATCGCTATCGTGTGACTGTAGCGAAGGAAAGGTGGGACTGCAGGTCCAATAGTTCTGTGGCCTACAACTCCCCTTTCTCGATGTTGGAGCTCGAATCGGCACTGACTGAGATTTGTGACACTGCATCCAGTCATGACCAAATCTGGTACTGCATGCTTCGACATTTGCCAACGGAATCAAAGAAAATCCTCCTCAAATGTTTTAATCTAATATGGCAAACAGACAACTTCCCCAAATCGTGGAGGGAGGCAATTCTGATCCCTCTCCTCAAACCAGGAAAGGACTGCAAATGTCCCAGTAGTTATTGGAGTATTGCCTTAACGAGCTGTGTGGGAAAGACCCTGGAGCGAATGGTTAACCACCGTCTGGCCTGGTTGTTACGAGACCAGGCAACACCTTAACCACTCTCAGTGTGGTGTCCGAAGATTTCAGTCCACTGTCGACAATTGGACACTCCTAGAGGTGGTTCTTCAGAAGGCGTTCCTCCATAAGCATCACTGTATTAATTGGCATGTTCTTCGATACAAGTAAGGCATACAATACTACTTGGAGACACTGTATTCTTGCACAGCTGCATCAATGGGGCTTTCATGGCCACCTCCCCATCTTCTACAGTCTTTCCTTTCTCAGTGGTTTTTTAAGACCCGTTTAAGTGTTACCCTCTTTGTCATAGCCATCAACAGTATCACATGTATGGTAAGGAGTGCTGTCCAGTGCTCCTTATTTGTAGACGATTTTGCTGTTTTCTGTTCCTTCTCCGGTGTCGCAATGGCAAGCTGTCTGTTGCAACTTACAGTGCGGCGTTTAGAGGAGTGGGCTGCAAAAATGGGTTTTCAGTTTTCTGCAGATAAGTGTGTGTGTGTGTGTGTGTGTGTATGTGTGTGTGTGTGTGTGTGTGTGTTACCATGCCTGCGAGACCTGAAAGCCAGATCCCTGGAGGTACTGAACACCATCAAGTGTCGTAGCCACAGGCCTTGGGGGAGTGGACAGGGTGCATCTCCTTCAGTTTTATCAGGGTTTTGTTCGTTTGCGCGTGGACTATGGTTGTATGGTGTATGGGTCAGCAAGGCCCTCTTACTTGCTTGTCATTGACGCTGTACATAATGAGGGGATTCAGCTGCCCATGGGCACTTATCGGACAAGTCCCAATCCTAGCATCTGTGCTGAGGCGGGGTAACTGCCACTTACCACCTGGCACCAGCTCCTCATAGTGTGTCAGGCATGTCAGTTCCTTGCTGCTCCAACTTCACCCACACACCATGCTGGTGCCTGTCGATCTCTGGAATGCTTTTTTTCCAACTGTCAATGAGCCACGATGCCATTTGGGATTTGCATGTGGCGTGTGCTGGAGTCACTCGGTTTGAAGCCAATATGACCCTAAATCCACGGTTTTACCTGCCTGCTGCCCTGGTTACTGGAGAGACCCAGAGTGATTCTAGATTTGATGCTGTACAGAAGAGATAGCATCCCTGCTTCTGTTTTTAATGCGATATTCTCCTATATTTTGTCTGAGTACCACGACCATATAGCTGTTTTTATAGATGGGTCAAAGTGGGGGGACTGTTGGTTGCTCTCTCATTTCCCCGGATTGTGCCCTCAAGGTCAGACTGCCTCTGATGCAGAATTATATGCGATCTTGCGAGCACTGGTGCAGATGAGATGTTCTCCATGTTAAAGTCTCGTCTGCTCAAATTCTCTGAGTGCCCTTTACTCTCTCCAACGTTTGTACCCAGCAGATACAGTAACCCAGAAATCCAAGATGACCACCTACAACTACAATGACTGGGGAAGTAGGTGTCTTTCTGCTTGGTGTCTGGGCACATTGGAATTGCAGGGAATGAAAGGGCGGATCGAGTAGCCAAGGAGGCGTGTCGTGAGCCTCTGGTATTTCGGTGTGCTATCACGTCGCTGTTGAGATACAGAGTCGTGTGTTGACGGGAAGACATGTGGTTGGCAGTGACTGATAACAAGTTCCGTGTCATCGAGCCCACAACTCAGCCACGGAGTACTTCGTTCCAGCCATGTTGGCAGGATGAGGTCCTTCTTACTCCGTTGAGAGGACCCTCCAATTTGTGTTGCTTGTGGTGTGTTAAGATCACGGTGCGGCACATTTTATTGGATGCATTTTATTTGCCGACCAACGGCCTGTGGTGGATTTGTCAGCTGATCTGCCATCTATTTTATGTAATGATCAAACAAATGTGGTTAAGGTTTTAAAGTTTTGTAAATTTTCAAACATTTTTATCAAGATTTTAGAGAGATGTTCTTAATGTGTCAGAGGGTGGCTGGCTCACCCTAGATTTTTGTAAGTGGTCAACCAGTCACATTTCCCTGTGCTTTTCTTTTAGGTCTTGTGTGTTTTGTTTTATTTGTGTTTTAATTTCTTGGTTAGCTCTCCTCCCTCCTAATTGGTTTTAGTGCACGTGAGAGTGCATGTTATACAGAGTGACTGGGTTCATATTTAGAGTGCATACATGTACAACACTTTTAGTTCATCTCCACATTCGTTTGTTTTTATAAGTGTAAGGGCGCTGATGACCTTGCCATTGGGCACCTATCACACACACACACACACACACACACACACACACACACACACACACACCAGGTTTTTCCACTTTCGTAGCAAAAAAAAAATATACTATCCTAGTAACCGTGTATATTCTTACATATAGAGTCATCAACAAAAAGTCATAGATTACTCGTCACTCCTTCAGTCAGATTATGTATACTAAAATCAACACAGGTATTCCAGCTTGGGGAACAGTTAATTCGTTTTAATATCTTAAGGAATTTTCTGTGATATCTTTCAGGTATGGAACAAGATGCTCATGCACATCCTTGTCCTGTTTTGAAGAAGACATAGTCACAGTGGGAGAAGATGGGAAACTGAATTTGCTCACTTTAAGGCAACAAAAACCAGTACATGTTGTAGGTATGTTTGTGCCTGTTGATTTATTGTTCTTTGATATTATGCTATCTGACATCCAATCATATAACTGGTATTTACTAGAGGAAAAATAGTGGGTCAGTTACTACTACTACTATTAGTCATTAGTCAGACTGGAAGATGATTTTTATTCATTCACTGTAGATGATGGAAGAAGATACATTACTGTTCCTCTGTACCATTTTCTAGCTCTCGCAATTAGCAGAAGAATAAAATCCTGGAGAAATGAGGCTTTATCAAAGTAATTGTGTACACATGAATTCCAAAATATTCTAACACTTGAGCGAATGTTGGGTAACTCAAACTGTAGAAGCTTTTGATCTAGTACACAAACACCGTTGTCACATAGTAACTGTTGGCTGCTATTTAATTGACAACAGTGCACTTAAACAGCACAGATCTTGAAGTTCCTTTTCAGAAGTTCATCAAAATGTCCTTCACTTGTTGCATGTATTTCATCTCATCAGAACATGGGACCATTTCACCATCTTTTAACATTTGATAAACAACCATGTTTCTTGCCGCATACCAAATGATAAGCACATTTTGTGAAGAATGACTGGGCTGTAAGATTGTCGGTGCTGGCACTATTCCAGGTAGTCTGATTGAAAACTGATCACTATTTTGTACAGTGTTCACAGCCTTGCCACCAAAGATGGTGTGAGAACTGGCATTGAACACTGTTATTGGTGTGCAATGAAAGACAGACTTTTTTGGTAGACAATTGGAGTTTGGTGTAAATAATGTGATTACAGTTCTGAAAATGTTCACCAAGTCTTTAATATCCATGATTCATCAACCAGCTTTGTTAATTCAATGAATGTGGTCAGTTACAAATTTTACTTAACTGTACTGGACAATGCGGCATAGCACCATACACTGCCC
This sequence comes from Schistocerca serialis cubense, assembly GCF_023864345.2. Taxonomy (NCBI): domain Eukaryota; kingdom Metazoa; phylum Arthropoda; class Insecta; order Orthoptera; family Acrididae; genus Schistocerca; species Schistocerca serialis. The sequence continues at coordinate 138,724,747 of NC_064642.1, read as the reverse complement.
ATATCGAACAGTCAGAAGTTAACTTCCTACAGATGGTGAGTCATCGCTTCTCCATAGATGTTCATTCATATGAGCCAGCTCTTTGCCAGCAGCCGTTAGCTCCGGCCAACAGATGTCACTGTTTTACAGGCAACAAAATATTGTTTACAAATGCAAATGTAAAATTAAATGCACCATTTGCCGTATAACAAATAGAACAAAACTTCACACTAATTTTTCACATTTCAGTAGCTAACAGCAGTGTAAAATTTCAGCCTAATATTTGTCATACTTTAAGACATTTAAAGAGCACTGAAACCACAGAATTTAAAGCTTGCATGAATCACTGACTTTACATTCGTGGGCACAACAGTCTTGTAGAACTCTGTACATTCCTACTAATTTGTTTCACACAATCATGATATTGTCTTTATAGCCTTTCTCAACTGGAAGTTGTAATCTCAAAGTGTCTGACTTCTGGAAAATAACATATCTAGCCTTGTAAACCAATTGTTGTATTATGGAATTTGAGTACATACCAAAGACGCACAATATGGCCAACATTGGGCTCAGCGAATAAACATTAACAAGCTATATTGTGGATTTGACAGTCAGTACTTTGCTGTGACTGACATTCATCACATCCATATATATGAACATGAATGCAGCTCATACCATGGTTGAATCTGTCATACAGGTTGTTAATGTTTGTTGGCTATGCACATTGTCAGCCATATTATTTGGAGGAACCTGAAAACTGACATCCTTTTTTCGCAAAATTCACATGTAAGTTTGACGAAATTTTCATTTCTTATTAGTGAAATCAGCACGACCAAACACTAGTGAAATTGCAAACTGCTAACAAGTACACTTTTAAGCTTCATCTCTACAGCTCAGCTGTCGTACATAGACATGTTTGGGCAAAAAAAGATATTAAATTTTGTAAAAGTTGCAGAGTTAAACTGTGAGGGAAAGGTAAAAAAATTAAAAGACAGTAATTGGACCTAATACCGGAAAATGTGCAGCAAACCTGCAGTGAAAAAGAAATGGATTTTTATTTCTAGATGTTGAAGCTATATTAAGGGTGGAGGTATTTCAAACTTCAGTTGTAACAAACTTAGAACGAAACGTTTTTCTTTGAACAGTTCCAAGGTAAATCGTTCTGAAAAGGGCTTTATTACTTTACTTGAAGACGACTTCTGGCCAATTGGTATTTTTGTGAAGGAGTATGAATTATCTAGAAACTCCTCTCAGCCTAGGTTTCTCGGGCCATGTGAAAATAGAACACAGACTCCTTTTTTAGGGAGCAGTCTCTTGAAGTAAATAATACTAACCTAAAAAGAGAGGCATAAGATAAATCAACACCTACTTCATCAAAATGTGGAAGGACTAGGAAATAAGTTTGGTTATGTAGAACAGTTTTTCATTGATCTTCTTCCTGACTGTTTCGTTTTAACAGAGGATCAACATTCACTAGATGATCTACAACTTTCTAAATTTAAGAACTTCACCCTGATATCTTCGTCCTGTGGAACTGTATATAAAGGTGTTGAGGGATGGCCTGTTAAGTTTTATTTCACAAATTTGTGGGGTGAACAATTCTTATGTGGATCTTGACTTTGAAATAGCTAAGGTTAAGTTAATTGTTTGCACATTTGTAGTCTACATTTTAGGGATATATGGTTTCTCTAATGGAACTTTTTCTATCTTTAGTGAAAATCTACAGGTTTTTAAGCAGTATTTATAAAAATGAAAATGCTCATGTTTTTATATTAATGTGGATACTCTTAAGGATAACAATGATAGGACTAAGTTCATGGATACTATTACGTCTTTCGGGCTGTCTGTCTTGGCCATTTGTCACCTAGAAGTACCTACAATAGTTCCTCGTCTACTGATTGTTTAATTACTGTTACAAATTGTTTTGATGCTGTTGTGCTAAATGATTTTGTAGCTGACCACTTTGTCAAGTTAATTGATTTTAATAATATAATGAGCAAAGATTGAAGATCTATTTAGCAAGACAATCAGTCAGGCTCCAGCTCTGTACTGATATACATCTACAGAGCAGCAAGTGTTTATCTTTTTCTGTGTTTTCCTCAAACAGTATTAAATTCCGTGCATGTTTTTCTGTTTAAGAGGTTTAATCTTGCATTTTTGTAAGAGTAATTTCATTCACTCTGTAGTGCAATAGCTGCTCACTGAACAGCCATCTACATAGCTCATTAACGCATCAGCATCCATTGCTGACATGTCAGGAGGGTAGCAAGTTGATTATCTAGGTTTCTGTGTGCTTTTGTAGTTTACTTCGTCAGTTAGTCTTGCTAGGATGGTTAGGATGTGTGCATGCTGTTTGTGGATAGAAGAGAAGCTGGTTGCAGTTTGCAAAGAGCTGAATGTGCCTTTGGCTATGATCCCCCTTCAGGCTGCTGCGTCGGGATGTAGCAGTGGCGGAGCATATGGCATGTTGCAAGGGACACCTCAGATGTTGCTTGTTTTGCGCATGGGCTCTGCTTCTGAGGCATCTCCTAGTGCACTCAATGCTGTGGATCCATCCTCACAGCAGGGTGAGTGGCGGGTGGTAATGCATTCACGTTGCTTGAGGTGGAGACCCATTGTGAAGACTGGCTGCCTGGCCTCACCCATTCACAGCCAGGGGGCCTCATCTGAAATGTTGACGCAGTCTTGCCTATGGCTATTGAGCATGCAGGGTGCAGTTGTCTGCTAATTGTGGCTCACATTGGCTCCAACGACACCTGTCGCGTGGGTTCTGAGGCTATCCTCAGTTCATACAGCCAGCTGGTGGAGGTAGTGAAGGCTACTAGCCTCACGATTGGGGTGCAAACCAAGTTCACAGTTTGTAGCGTTGTTCCCAGAGTTGATTGGGGTCCTTTGGTTTGGAGCCTAGTGGAGGGTCTCAACAAAAGGCTTCATTGATTCTATGACAGTCTTGACTACAGGTTTTTAGATACACATTATTGTGTTGCACTGCACTGAGGAAACAGCTACTCGGGTAGCAGAGTAATTGCGGAGTGCACATGAAGGTTTTTTTTAGACTAGATGGTAGTGTCAGGTGCTCTGATGAACACTCGCCAGTCGATATGGAGCAAGGGAAGTCAGACAGCATTCAGAATAAAGTCACCTTGACTGTAAAAATTTTATCAGTAAACTGTTGAAGTATTTGTAGTAAAGTTCTAGAATTTATTGCCCGCCAGGAAAGTTCTCATGTTCAAATTGTTCTTGGGACCAAGTGCTATCTGAAACCTAAGGTGGAAAGCTCTGAGATATTCAGTGAGTCATCGAACGTATATTGGAAAGACTGATTAGAAGCCATAGGAGGGAGAGTGTTCGTTGCAGTTGACAAAAATATGAAAGTCGAATGTTACAGTGAAGTTACCTGTTTGTGAATAACAGATGTTGGTGAAACCTAGTTAGATGTTGGATGTTTTTACCAAACATCCAATTCCACTGTGACAGTTCTAGAGTCATTCAAAGGAAGTCTACGGATGTTTTTATCGACCATCCAATTCCGGCATGACAGTTCTAGAGTCATTCAAAGGAAGTCTACAGTCAGTAGTGAGTAAATACCCAGATCATGCAATATTAGTTGGAGGCGACTTTAATCTACTCATTATAGACTGGGATGTTGGTGTATTCTTTGTGGGGGAATACTTCTGAACACAGTTGGAGCAGCTAGCTTGGCAGCCCACACACAGTGGAAATATCTTAGATCTTTTAGCTGTATGTAGGCTGGACCTCATCAGCAAATGGGGATTAGCAATCATGGTGTCATTATAGCAACTATGATTATGTAAGTTAATAAATCAGTCAAGAAGGCCAGGAGAGTGTTTCTGCTAGATAGAGCAGGTAAGAAGTCATTAGCATCTCACTTAGACAGTGAATTAACATCACTTAGTTCCAGTGAGATGGATGTAGAGGAATTATGGGCAAGTTTAAGCAGACTGTAAATCGTAGTCTGGAGAGTCACGTGGCGAGTAAGTGGGAAAAGGATGGAAAAGATCCATCATGGCTTAGTAACAAAATTCGGAAGATGCTGAGGAAGCAGAGACCGTTTCATTCTCAGTTCTAAAGAGAATGCACCAATCACGACAAGTGAAGATTAGTAGAGATTCATCCATCTGTGGAAAGAGCGAAGTGCAAAGCATGCAACAGTTGCCACTGTCACACTTTCGTAAAAGATTCTTGTCCTGTGTAAAATCGCTAAGCAGGTCTAGGCCTTCTATTCAGTCCCTCGTTGACCAGTACACTGTGGCAGTTGAACACTGCAAAACAAAATTGTTCACACTAGAGAATTGTGCACACAATTTGTCATTTGACCATCGGGCAGACTCCTGTATGGATGACATAGTAGTACCCATCTCTGGCATAGAGAAACAATTGAAAGATTTGAAAGCAAGTAAATCACCAGGTCTGGATGGAATTCCAATTCGGTTTTACAAAGAGGACTTGGCAGCTTTTTTCCCTTACCTAGCCTGCAGTTGTCGTGAACATGTCACACAGCACAAAGTGCCAAGTAATGGAAAAAAGGACAGGTGACTCTGGTATATAAGAAGGGTAAAAGAACAGACCCGCAAAATTACAGACCAATATCCCTAACTTCAATATTATGAAAAGGAAAGTTGCTACTCGGCATATAGCGGAGGTGCTGAGTCGCAGATAGGCACAACAAGAAGACTGTCATGAATAAAGCGTTCGGCCAAGGGCTTCAACAATAGATGTAGAGACATGAGTGCAAGCGCGCGTGCCCACACACACACACACACACACACACACACACACACACAAAAAGCGCACGCTAACACACACACACACACACACACACACACACACACACACACACACACAAAAAGCGCACGCTAACACACACACACACACACACACACAAACTGAAGTCTCAGGCAACTGAAACCACACTTGTTGTGGTGTGGTTTCAGTTGCCTGAGACTGCAAGCGGGCGCGTGGGTGCACGCATACCTCTGTGTGTGTGTGTGTGTGTGTGTGTGTGTGTGTGTGTGTGTGTGTTGTTAACGAAGGCCATAATGGCTGAAAGCTTTATTTGTGACAGTTTTTTTGTTGTGGCTATCTGTGACTCAGCATCTCTGCTATATGGTGAGTAGCAACTTTCCTTTCATAATATTGTTACGTTCCATCCTGGATTTTCCATTGTTTGCTTTATTCCAAACTTCAGTATGCTGCCAAATTCTGGAACATATTCTCAGTTTGAATATGTTAAACTTTAAGAGTGAGAAGCTTATGTCCACAAATCAGCAGGGTTATAGAAAGCGTTGCTCATGTAAAACTCGGCATACCTTTTTCTCAAATACTAACAAAGAGATAGAGGGGCTGGCCAGTACTTACCTCAGCTCAGTACAGCCGATAGATACACATAAAACAGAACTGAAAATTTACATTCCTAGCTTTTGGAACTTTGTTCCTTCATCAGGGAGGAGAGAGGGGAAAAAAGGGAAGAAGGGAAAGTGGATTCAGTTACTCACAACCCAGGTTATGAAGCAACAGGGAAAGGTAAACAGGGAGGGTAGCAAGGATGGAGGCATGGTTGTCAGAGGGAAGCCAAAGATATTCTACTGTAAGTACTGTGCCAGCTTCAAACCAAAGAGGATGCATACAGAAGTAAAGAGGTATATAGTATAAAGATAAACACAACTATGTAGGATGAAAAGATGCGTGAATGGCTAAAGAGGAAAGGGAAAGAGGAGAAGACTGAAGAGTGAATGGGAGTGAGGTTGTTTAACGTAGGTTCAGTCCAGGGGGATGGCGGGATGAAAGGATGTGTTATTTACATTCATTCCGGAAACATGCATTCACCATAGCCAAACTGCAATCCCACATACTTTTCCTCCAGTCCTGCTTAACCTTTGGAATTACCCCTAAAGGGCTTACCTTAAAAGTTCCCATCTCCGGGTGCAATTCCTCCTTCCACCAGTCTCTCCTGGACTTCCAGAACCTTCAATCCTTAGCCCTTACCCAACTTGTCCTGAATCTCTACACTACTTCATGTAACCACCACTCCCAACAGCTCCTATCTCTCTTCAAAGTCCTCCACCTCTCAAACCCTTGCTTGGAGAATACACTGAGGAACATCATCCTAGAAGCCAGCTGCAAACTTGAGTTCCATGCCACACACCACCTGAAAAAACTATCCACAGTGCTAGTGCAACACCTAAGAAGTGGGGTCCCTCTCCCTATCCCTCACAAACACCAACCACAACAGAACCTTCAACAAACCCCCCTCATAGCCAACAAACCTAGCCTAGCCACCCTACTCAATCTCCCCATCCCAGCACATACCCCACACAGACCAAATCTCAACTATAACCACAGTCAAATGCCACATATCACCAGTCCCAATTCAGTCCTAAACCTGTCATCCAGATCCCTCTCTCCTCCAGAGACATCTGTTCTATCAAAAGGCTTAACCTTTAGCCCCACACCTAAATTCAACCACACTGCCCTGGTTAAAGATCTCCTCTCATTCACCCGGAACCTCAACTGGAAATATCACTTCACTACCCAAACACAGCCCCCAAGTACTAGACCCAGTGTTGAACCCTGTCTAGAACAGTTCCGACTGCCTTCTCAAAGGGATCCTCCTCCCCTCCCCCATAACCATCCCTTGCAGACATTTCAGGAATTCCTCACATCCAGTGTTGCCTCCCAGTCCTTCTTGAAGAACATCCCGACAACCCCCAACATCACCCCAGCTGAATCCCGTGCCATTAAGGGGCTGAAAATAGACCGCTCTATTGTCATCCTCCCGGCGGATAAAGGCTCCACAACTGTCGTACTTGACTGTGTGGAGTATGTGGCAGAAGGACTGCGTCAACTCTCTGACACCTCAACCTACAAAGCTGTTACCCAGGATCCCATTCCCTCCATCCAGACTGAGCTGCAAAAAATCCTAAAAATCCAAGGTCCCTCACAAGGCCTCACAACGGCTTCCATAGACTTACTCACTCCACCTGAGCCACGTACCCCTACCTTCTACCTATTACCCAAAATCCACAAAGAGAACCATCCTGGCCGTCCCATTGTAGCAGGCTTCAAATCCCCAACCGAACGTATCTCAGCTCTGGTAGACCAGCACCTACAACCTATCACCCGCAGACTCCCATCCTACATCAAAGACACAAACCACTTCCTAGAACGCCTCAAATCCATTCCCACTCCTCTCCCACCTGAAACCTTTCTTGTCACCATAGCTGCTACATCCCTTTACACAAACATCCCACATACCCATGGTCTCTCTGCCCTTGAGCACTACCTCTCCCAACGCCCACCCGAAGATCTTCCAAAAACCTCGTTCCTTATCACACTTACCAACTTCATCCTCACGCATAATTACTTCACTTTTGAAGGCCAGACCTACAAACAAATCAGGGGAACGGCCATGGGAACCAGGATGGCTCCCTCCTATGCCAACCTCTTCATGGGCCGCATGGAGGAGGCTTTCCTGAAGACCCAACAGCTGCTTCCCCTGGCCTGGTATAGGTTTATAGATGACATCTTTGTGGTCTGGACTCATGGTGAAGAAACACTCCTTAATTTCCTCCATAACCTCAACTCCTTTTCGAATCTGAATTTCACCTGGTCCTTCTCCAAAACCCAAGCCACCTTCCTGGATGTTGACCTTCATCTTGTTGAAGCTCACATCCACACCTCTGTCCATATCAAACCCCCAAACAAACAACAGTACCTTCACTTTGATAGCTGCCATCCTTTCCACATCAAACGCTCCCTTCCCTACAGACTAGGTATTCGTGGCAAACGTATCTGCTCCAGTGACGAATCCCTCAACAACGACACCAATAACCTGACCAGTGCTTTCCTCTCCCGCAACTATCCTGCAGACCTTGTCCACAAACAGATTTCCCGAGCAATACATTCCTCCCCGTCCAACAACAATGTTCCTACCCCCAGACCACACAGAAGCATCCCCCTTGTCACCCAATATTATCCTGGCCTCGAAAACATCAACAAATTACTCCGCCAGGGATATGACTTTCTCAAGTCAACCCCTGAAATGAGATCATCCCTTGACAAAATTCTCCCCACACCACCCAGAGTTGCCTTTCGTCGCCCCCCTAACCTCCGTAACATCCTTGTTAAACCCTACAATATTCCCAGACTACCTTCTCTACCCAGCGGTTCCTACCCCTGTAACCGACCCCGCTGCAAAACCTGCCCCATGCATCCCCCCACAACCACCTACTCCAGCCCCGCTACTGGTAAAACATACACAATTCAAGGCAGGGCTATGTGTGAAACTACACATGTCATTTATCAACTGACATGCCTGCACTGCACGGCCTTTTACATCGGCATGACAACAACCAAACTGCCTGAGCGCATGAACGGACACAAACGAACTGTCCGCCTAGGAGATGCCCAATACCCAGTAGCGGAGCATGCCCTCCAGCATAATTCTAGGGACCTAGGAACCTGCTACACTGTATGTGCCATTTGGCTTCTCCCACCCAACACCAGTCCCTTTGAACTGCGGAGATGGGAACTTGCACTCCAACACATCCTTTCATCCCGCCATCCCCCTGGACTGAACCTACGTTAAACAACCTCACTCCCATTCACTCTTCAGTCTTCTCCTCTTTCCCTTTCCTCTTTAGCCATTCACGCATCTTTTCATCCTACATAGTTGTGTTTATCTTTATACTATATACCTCTTTACTTCTGTATGAATCCTCTTTGGTTTGAAGCTGGCACAGTACTTACAGTAGAATATCTTTGGCTTCCCTCTGACAACCATGCCTCCATCCTTGCTACCCTCCCTGTTTACCTTTCCCTGTTGCTTCATAACCTGGGTTGTGATTAACTGAATCCACTTTCCCTTCTTCCCTTTTTTCCCCTCTCTCCTCCCTGATGAAGGAACAAAGTTCCGAAAGCTAGGAATGTAAATTTTCAGTTCTGTTTTATGTGTATCTATCGGCTGTACTGAGCTGAGGTAAGTACTGGCCAGCCCCTCTATCTCTTTGTTAGTATTTGTTTCACATCTTATATGAGATTTTCCATTAATCATTTACATACCTTTTTCTCTACATGATATACTGTGAACTATGTATGAAGGGCAACAGGGTGATTCCATATATCTAGATTTTCGGGTTGCATTTGACACGGTGCCCCACAGTAGGCCGTTAACAAAGGTTTGAGCATATGGAGTAAGTTCACAGATACATGAATGGCTCGAAGACTTGTTAAGTAATAGAACGCAATGCGTTTTCCTTGATGACGAGTGTCCATCAGAGACAAGGGTATCACCAGTTAATTGGTGTTAATATTTGCTGTAAAAGTAACTTATTAGTGGGTTTTCATTAATCTCAGTCTTTCTTCCTGTGTTATTGACTCGAGTTGTCTGTTATTTGTGAGTGTATTTACGTCGCTCGTCCGAGCCTCACACCCCAGTGGTATGTTTACATTTTGCGGTGTGCGGTTGCAGCTGTAGCAGTTATAAAGCTAAGTACCGACAAAGTTTTTTGTGCACTGTTATACAGTTATTCAATTTACTAGTTTCCAGTGGTGTTTTGTGCTGTTTGTGGCAGAATAACGATTTAATAAACTTTTGGAAACATTAGCTCTCTGTGGATTTCGGAGTTTTCTGTGCGTTGAAGTTATTTAGTAAATTTCGTGCTTTAGTTTTAGCTGATGTTTCTTATTGTTTATAGTGAAATATTTCAGTAAAATTTTGAGTCACTGTTTTAACTTCGTTGAGTGTTCCAGTGGCTGTTTCAATTTTTGATTTTAACTAATAATTTTGTGAAGTTTTGTTGATATTGGTATTAGTTGTTGTTTGTAATATTAATAAAAGTAGTTGCTTTCTTAGTAGAGAGAGAGAATTCTGAGACCGCTATTTTTAGTTCTATAAATAGTTCTACTGGTGTAACAGAACTTAGGTAACGTAGACTCACCCCCCCCCCCCCCCTTCCCACCCCCATAACTGTAAAATTTTACCATGAGTGAGAAGTGCGTAGGTCTGTGAGTAGTGATTATGGTGTGGGATTTGTTCAAAGTATTTTCATAGGGGGGAATGCAGTGGGGAAGCCAGTTGGCGTTCTGGCGAGATCCTCTCCTGGGTCTGCAGAATATGTAGTAGAAATAAATTGATAGAGGAGCAGGAGCCTAAGATCTGTGCCCTTCAGGTGCTGTTAAAATATGCAAAGGAGGAACTACATAAGTTGAGGAGGGTGAAGGGTGGTGGGGAATGGGAAATGGCAGTTGGAAAGAAGACAACTAGGATGAGGAGGAGGAGGTATTCAGACAGTTGTACTTTGCGTATATGCAATAGATTTGACCAACTGTCAGAGTTGAGTGGAGAGGAGCCTCTTTAGCTGTAGGTGTACGAAACATGCAGTAATTCTCAGCAGTTAAGAAGCCTGGGTCAGTTGCTAAGTCTAACAGAAAGAAGGAGGTTCTTCTGCTAAGTAGTTCGCACGTTAGAGGTGTGGGCCAGCAGTTGCAGGAAGTTTTGGGGAGTGAGTACCAGGTCACCAGCATTGTGAAGCCTAGTGCAGGGTTGACTCAGGTGACTGACAGGATAGGGGAGTTGTGTAGGAATTTTATGAAAGAGGATCAGGTAGTGATAGTAGGTGGAGCAGGGGACAGTCTTGATAGGGATAGGGAATATGGGGTAGGTGGTGACCTGGTAAAGATAGCTACTCAAACTGGTGACACTAATGTGTATTTCGTGCAGCTGTTTAAGCATCATGATTGGTCTCATCTTAATGCGGCTGTTAGTCACATTAACAGGGGGTTGGAGAAGGCACTGATGGCAGAGGGCGTGGGTCACATTGCAGCAGTGCCAGTTGAGTCTGTCAGCTGATCGGGTTTCACTAGGCATGGCCCGGGGGAGGAGAGGCTGGCAGAGCTTATAGGTGACAGTGTAGTGGGTGGTGGTGGGATCACTCATGGAAAAATTCCTGTAGTGGTTGGTGTTAGAGCTGAACCATTTTTTTAGATTGAAGTCAGCTTGTGATGACATTCCCTGCTTTCTTTTATTTCTTCATTTGTTGTCCTCTGTGTCGACGTACTGGCTGAAAAAATAGGGGGTGGAAGTGCAGTACAGTCTACTGTAAATGATGTAGCCGACAGGTGCACATTTGCATTTCAGAGTTGTTTACTTTCACTTTTCACAGCCCCCATATACACATTTAATATGGCCAGTGCACTATTGTTTAACTTTTGATAAGCCTCATTAATAGTTTTCAGGCGAACATCCACATACTGCTGCAGTAGTTTACTGTTGAATATCTATGAGCAGTAAAAAACATAACCACCTAATTCACAGTCCTTTCGGAATAATCGGGTATTTGTTGTTTTAACCCACAGACTAATTGTGTTACACTTATTTCACATTTACAGTGATGCATTCTTGTTGTTGTTCTAACCAACACAGGTTTCTCGTCTGAAACTTGGCCATGGACTGACTGTCTCGTAACCAAAAATGGGGCCGTTATATATCCTCACAATAATAGGTGCTGAAACTACACATTGTTCAAAGTTTAATTTACAGAAATTACAATTAAAACTTAACTCATTAAATTAACTGAATACATCGAAAAAATGGTTCTTTTTAACCGTTTCTTCTACTACAAGAGTTTTAGGCTGAATCATTTGTTTAAATGATGATATTAACAAATATCGTTATGCACACAATACGTTTGACAAAACTGTTCATTACTTTGGAATTAATTAAGAGCTGACTTTGCTAACATGTTTTTGAATAGAGCCAGATAAATCCTTCAGGAATACTAATAGTTGTTCGTCTAAATGTTTATAATTAGTACAGAATTTGTATTTATCAGTCAACAATAGAATTTAAGCTACGAAACAATTACCGATTTCACCCTGTAATGAACGATACTAACTAGGAACAGTTGAAATAAATTAGAAAATCAATTACATACACAAAATTAGATCTGGTGTTATATTCTTTAAAACTGAGGGCCAACCTTTCTCTTTTATGAAAATGCAGATTATACTTGTGTATGGTAATGGTACATAGTTAAGAACAAAATGAATTTTACGTAGGGAAATTGCAAAACAAGAGGGGAAGTAAAATTATCCCAACTTGCTTCATCACAAGCCTGCTTAAAGGAAGTCCCTCTTACTAAGGAATTATCTTCAGAGGACAACAGGTTTCCAAGTAGAGAAGGAATTAGCATATTTCATCAGAATATGAGATCTATTAGAGATAAAGTTAGTGAACTGCTTATAGATGTTGACTCTGAAATTATTGGTATCCAATTAAATAATTTGACAATTCAGAGGCTTCCTTTACCAAGATATAGATTAATTGTCTGTTTTTCAAGGAGTTCGTAGCTGAATGGCCATGTATGTAAAAAGCAGTATTCCATTTCAGTCCATAGATGTATCACGGCACTGCACTCAACAGATATTTCAGATTTGTACTGGGGCAGTTGGATTTAGTGGAACTAAACTTCTAATTTTTGTTGTTTATAGGCCCCCTAACTCTGACTTCAGAGCATTTCTGCTCAAGCTAGAAAGGGTTCTTGATTCACTTTGTAGGAAGTACCAGAAATTAGTTATATGTGGTGACTTCAATATAAATTTTGTATACGATGGTGCAAGAAAAAGGACGTTGGTAGATCTCGTAAAGTCATATAATCTGATGCAGACTGTTTTTTACAACTAGGGTGCAGGGGAACAGTAGCACAGCCATAGACAGTATTTTTATTTATTCTTCATTACAAGGGTGGTTTGAAAAGTTCTCGGAATCGCCACAAGATTTGTTCACGTGATATTCATTGGACTGTTGCCTGTAAGCAAGTGCCACTCTTCGAAGAGAGCTGTGGCAGTGACATGGCTCTATTGTTGTTCCACGTAGCGATTTGCGGAGATGGAAAAAATTGGGATTCGAGCAGTGATTGAGTACTTTGTAAAGCAAAGGACATTCATGCCAATTTCCAGAATACACTGGGGGACTCTGCTCTTTCATATTCAACTGTTGCCAAGTGGACAACTTAGACGATGATCTGTGCAGTGGTCAGCCAAGCTGTGTCACTACTCCAGAAATCATTGCAAAAGCGCACAAAATGGTCACAGAAGATCGCTGATTGAAAGTGCGTGAAATTGCTCACGCTTGCCAGATGTCATCTGAAAGGGTGTATCACATGTTAACTGAAGAATTAGGAATGAAAAACTTATCTCCAAGATGGGTGCCTTGACTCTTGACGCTAGATCAGAAACGCATGAGAATGGACATATCGGAACAATGTTTGACCTGTTTTAGGAGGAACAAACAAGATTTTTTTTTTTGTGCGGGTTTGTGACCATAGATGAATCATGGGTGCATTATTATACCCCAAAGACAAAACAACAGTCAAAGCAGTGGAAACATGCTGATTCTTTGCCACCAAAAAAAGCAAAGAGAATTCCATTGATGGGAAAGGTCTTGGCATCCGTGTTCTCGGATGCGAAGGGGATTCTTATCTCCCCACTGAGCAAACAATTACTGGAGAATACTATGCTAACCTGGACAAATTGCAACAAAAGATACACGAAAAAGTCAGGTTTAGCAAGGAAGACAGTCCTCTTCCATCAAGACAGTGCAAGCCTGCACACTTGTCATTGCAAAATTATGTGAAGTAAAGTATGAATTGTTGCCACACCCACCTTATTCACCTGATATGGCTCTGTCAGACTTCCATCTCTTCCCAGAACTGAAAATTTTTCTTGGTGGATGAAGATTCATGTCAAATGAAGAATTGATAGCCGGAGTTGACAACTATTTTGCAGGCCTGGAGGAAACTCATTTTCGAGATGGGATCAAGTCACGGGATCATTGTTGGACCAAGTGCATTAATCCACAAGGAGACTACACTGAAAAATAAAAAAAAAGGTTCAGTGATGTAAGTACTTTATTCTATTCTACTCCATTCCAAGAACTTTTCAAACTACCCTTGTACCAGATGCACATCCTGTTAGTAAAAGGGTGAATGGGATGGACATGCTGTTAGTAAAAGGGTGATTGGCCTGTCAGACCCTGATGCACAAATTTTGACACTAAAAGGCTTTTTTACTCAAACAAATGACACATATAATTATGTAGAAAAGTTAATCCAATGGCAATAGAGAGTTTTTTAAAACTCACAAGGAACAAGAGTGGTAGGATGTTTATAGTGCCAATAACAATGGTGACAAATTTAATGCTTTCCTTAACACATTTCTCATGCTCTTTGAGAGTTGCTTTCCATTAGAAGGTTTTAAATGGGGCACTAGCAGTAAAAGGCAGACTGGGTGGGTGACAAGTGAGATAAGGATATCATGTAGAACAAAGCGGGAATTACATCAAAATGTAAGAAGTGGTCACAATCGAGCTACAATAGCCCATTACAAACAATACTTTAAGGTGCTTAAAAATGTTATTAGGAAGGCAGAGTGTATTTGGTACGCAAATAGAATAACTAATTCACAGGATAAAATTAAAACCATATGGTCAGTTGTGAAGGAACTGTCTGGTCGGCAGAACAAGGTCGATGATATAAAGTCAGTTCATAGCAAAAATATTTGTGTTATTGATAAGTTAGATATACATACAGTGTTTAATGATCATCTTCTGAACATTGGTGGTGAATTAAATAAAAATTTAGTTTCTACAGGGAATCGTATAAATCTCTTGGCAAATGCATTTCCAAGATTGATGTCTGAAATACTCCTCTGTGATACAGACAAGGGGAGATTGAGTCAATAATTAAATCATTGAAGGCTAAGGGGGTTGAATAACACTTAGGCGGTTTTTTCTTTTACTGATTTTTATTTGTATGAACTAGTTTTCGGCTTATTAGGCCATCTTCAGATAACTACTGGCTGTTATTTACAAGGAGCTTGTGTTCTTGCGAACCAAACATTCTGGACTGAAATACAATGCAAGAACCAAACATTCTTGACTAAGGTATCACACAAGAACACAAGCTCCTTGTAAACAATAGCCAGTAGTTATCTCTAGATGGCCTAATAAGCCAAAAACTAGTTCATACAAATAAAAATCAGTAGAACGAAAAACCGCCTAAGTCTTATTCAACCCTCAATATGGAATTGTTCTATCAAGAAGCAATGGAAGAATCCATAAAGAAGACCAAGGGGTTTCATGGACATGGTGGAGTTCCTAGCAGAATATTAAAGTAATGTGCTGCACATGTTAGCCCTGTATATAGCCATATTTGTAATTTTCCTTTTGGAATGCTCAGTTTCCTGAACGATGAAAGTACTCAGTAGTAAAGCCAATCCATAAAAAGGGAGAAAGGGAAAATGTAGACGATTTTAAACCTATTTAAATACCATCAGTGTTCGCTAAAGTTACTGAAAAGGCTGTGTATGTAAGGATAATTGATCATTTTATTTCACATAATTTGCTATCAAGTGTACAGTTCAACTTTGGGGTTGGTTTAACAACTGAAAATGCTGTATTCTCTTTACTCTGTGAGGTACTGGATCGGTTAAACAAAAAGCTTTGAATGCTGGGTGTATTTCTTGATGTAACTAAGGCATTTGATTGTGTTGATCACAAAATATTGCTCCAGAAGCTGTACTATTGCAGAATACAGGGAGAAGCTCACAATTGGTTCGCCTCTTACTTTTACAACAGACAGCAAAAGGTCATTCATTATTCACAGTGTTGAGAATGGCTGTGATGTGGGGTCTGAGTGGGATACAGTCAAATGGAGGGTGTCACTCCTCTTCCTTATTTATATAAATGATATGCCCTCCAGTATTACAGGTAACTAAAATGTTGCTGTATGCTGATGACACTAGCTTGGCAGTAAAGGAAGTTCTGTGCAACATTGGCTTGATTTCAAATAGTGCATTTCATGACATAAGTGCATGGCTTGTAGAAAATAAACTAATGCTAAATCACAATAAGACTGTTTTTACAGTAAGATTGTTTTTACAGTGTCTAACACACAATTCAACAAAATGTGATGTTTTAATTTTACAGAATGGGCATATGATTAGTGAAACTGAACAGTTCAAATTTCTAGGTGTTCAGATAGTAAACTGTCGTGGAAAGCCCACGTTTAGGATCTTGTTCAAAGACTTAATGCTGCCGTTTTTACGGTTCGAATGGTAGCTGAAGAAGTGATTGTTCAACATGAAAATTAGTCTACTTTGCTTATTTTCATACACTTATGTCATATGGTATTATATTTTGGGGTACTTCTTCCCATTCTAAAAGGATATTTTTGACTCGGAAACGAGCAGTTCGGGCGATAAGTGGTCTAAGTTTGCGAACCTCTTGCTGACCCCTGTTCACTAGTCTGGGTATTTCGACATTGGCCTCTCAATACATATATACTTAACTGTCGTTTCTTGTCAACAGTGTCAACTTATTCCCAATAATAAGCAGCTTTCACTCAGTTAATACTCAGCAGAAATCAAACCTGCATTTGGATCAGACTTCCGTAACTGTTGTGGAGGAAGGTGTGAAGTATACTGCTGCATCCATTTTCAGTAAGCTACCACAAGAATTCAAAAATTTTAGCATTCATCCATGCGCCTTCAAATTGGAACTGAAGAGTTTCCTCATGGGTCACTCGTCCTATTCTGTCGAGGATTTCGTTGAAAAATTAGCTGATTCTTGTTGTATTGTTGATTGTGTTCACTTAAACTTATGGCGTGATTTTTTCTAGGTTTATAAACATTATATTTTTATCTGTTATTTCTTTTGTGTTGTAATTTCATGTACTGGAACTTGACGTGTAAATAAAAATAAAATAAAAACCAGGTATGCCCTGGGGAAGTGTGATAAGACCGCTGTTGTACTCTGTACACATAAATGATTTGGCGGGCAGTGTGGGCAGGAACCTGCAGTTGATTGCTGATGATGCGGTGGTGTACAGTAAGGTGTCAAAGTAGAGTGACTGTAGGAAGATAAAAGACAACTTAAACAAAATTTCTAGTTTGTGTGATGAATGGCTGCTAGCTCTAAATTTGGACAAATGTAAGTTAATGATAATAAGTAGGAAGAACATAACTGTAATGTTGGGATACAATATTACTAGTGCGATGCTCGACACAGTCAGATCAGTTAAATATCCAGGTATAACATTGCAGAGTGGTATGAAATGGAATGACCCTGTGGTAGGGAAGGTTAATGGTCAGTCTGAGTTTATTGTGAGAATTTTAGGAAAGAGTGGTTTAGCTGTAAAGGAGACTGCATATAGGACTATGGTGTGACCTATTATTGAGTTCTGCTCGAGTCTCTGGGATCCATACCAGGTTAGGTTGAAGGAAGACAAAACCAATTCAGAGACAGCCTGCTAGATTTGTTAGGTTCGAACAATACGTAAGTGTTACAGAGATGCTTCGGAAACTCGGATGGGAATTGCTGGAAGGAAGGTGACATTCTTTTTGAGAAATGCTATTGAGAAAAATGTAGAGAACTGGCATTTGAAGCTAACTGCCACATGATTCTACTGCCGTCAACGTACATTGCGCATAAGGACCACGAAGATATGATATGAGAAATTGGGGCTCATATGGAGGCATATAGGTAGTTGTTTTTCCCTCATTCTATTTGAAAATGAAACAGGAAAGAAAATGACTAGTAGTAGTACAGGGTACCCTCTGCCAGGAACCGTATGGTAGCTTGTAGATTATCTGTGTAGGTGTAGGCTGTTTTAAGTAAGTTGAAGATAAAGAGAGAATTTTCAGATATACTTATTAAATACAGTTCAGCCTCAGAAAATTTGGACCCTGTTTCCTGTGTCAAGACGTAAACAATCAATTGAAGGTTTTTTAATATTCTCACATGGCATTAGAAGTAGAATCATGTCCGCAGCTCGTGGTCTTGTGGTAGCGTTCTCACTTCTGAGCGCGGGGTCCCGGGTTCGATTCCCGGTGGGGTCAGGGATTTTCACCTGCCTCGAGATGACTGGGTGTTGTTGTTGTTGTTGTTGTTGTTGTTGTCTTTATCATCATCATTCATCTCCATTACGGTCAGAGGAAGGCAATGGCAAACCACCTCCACTAGGACCTTGCCTAGTACGACAGTGCAGGTCTCCCGCATCGTTCCCCTACGCTCTGTCAAGGAGTATGGGACTTCATCATCATCTTCATCATCATCATCATCATCATCATCATCATATGGCATTTAGATATGAATTGTTCTGTTACAGAGGTCTGTAAAATAAATAACAGTAAAGAAGGTAAGGTATTTCTAGGTGCTGCCGCACTTAGTGTGCTATATGAAATGTGTAACTTGTGTGACCTCTTTGTAAATACTACAAATGGGTTGCACAAAGATAGTTATAAATGAGCAAAAACTGAATATATACACAAACAATCCTGTTGGAGGAACATCCGCAACTGAACGTTATACCAGAGCTTGAAAATACCGTTACGGTTGTAAAGTTCTTTTATTTAGGACACGATCAGTTGGGGGCTCCTATCCGGCCATCTTCATATGTCGTACAGAAAATAGCAAGAGATAGGAGATAATTTTTACATGCAGTAATACACAAACAAAAAATTTCTTGAAATTTAAAAACCACTGGTCGGGCTAGGTCCTCTAAAACGCAAGTCAATGCCAAAGTAACACCAGACAGTACTGCAGAAGACTGCCTGGGTAAAGAAATATGCCAAGAATACCAGGACACCTACACTTGGTGCTGTGACTTCGAGTGCCGTGGTGGACGAGTGCAAGATGTGGTGTGCTACCAGCGAGTCCAGAGCGTAGACTAGCATTCATGGAGGAGGGAGCCAACTGGTAAACCAGAATGGCAAAAGTACTGTCATCTGTTGACAGGAATAAGAACGCTGGGTCACTAGCCCAGATGTTCAGTTGAATTAGTAATTTACATTTAAAATGAAAAAAGGAAACATTATACAGAAAGTTCATTATGTGTCGTAAAGGAGCAGTACAGAACTGCAGTAAAACTGAGTGGAAGCTGGCGACATAAAATTCATATACAAACCAAGAAATGCAGTGAAATTTTTTCCTTTACACAACTGGTATTCAAGTTCTTAATTTAGTGGGGATATATATGTGGCTACATGGGAAAACACATCCAGTCATCAGTTAAAAGAACATACACATGTTCTTATTTACAAGCATCCATCCAGTTCATTTTACATAGCTGGAAAATGTCCTCTTTTAATATAAGTTTGCATGTTGTTCATTTTTGTCCTATGACTATGTGCATTATTGCACTGCATCATTGTGTGTCCTCACTAATTTAAAATTTACCTGTCTTTTTTCATGACGTAAAATTTGTCTCAGTTCTTATGTAAGCCTCTATTAGTTATCGACTTTTAGTTAGCATGCTTTAAATTGACCCAACTTTTAATGTGTCCTTTTATTACTGTTTCAGCTAGCTATTAATTGGCATAATAGTTTCTGACAGTGTGGACTTACGGTTTCGCTACTTTCCCGTTTGCTCAGTAATGAGATGAGATGGTTGTAAATAGGACTAGACAAACTCACCCTCTGGTTGCAAGGTAGTGGGTCTGTGCCTTGACCTATCAAAGACCTTTGACTGGGTCAGTCATAAAATTCTTTACTAACAACTTAAATTGAAAAGAACATACGGAAAATGTTGTGGGGGAAGGCAAAACAAAGACTGTGTTTTATTGGCAGAACATTTAGAAAATGTAACAGATCTACTAAAGAAAGTGCATACACTATGCTTGTCTATCCTCTTTTGGAGTACTGCTGCAGGGTCTGTGATCCTTACCAGATAGGATTAACAGAGTACATTGTGAAAGTTCGGAAAAGAACAACACATTTGGTATTATCGTGAAATAGGGGAGAGGGTATGACTGATATGATATGGGTTTGGGTGGACATCATTAAAACAAAGGCATGTTTTGTTGCGGTGGAATCTTCTTATGAGATTTCAATTGCAAACTTTCTCCTTCGAATGCAAAAATATTTCATTGACGTTGACCTGCATAGGGAGAAATGGTCATCATAATAAAACAAGGGAAATCAGAGCTCACATGGAAAGATATAGGTGTTTTTTCCATGCTCTGTTAAAAGTTGAAATAATAGTTAGTTATTGTGAAGGTGGTTCGATAAACCCTCTGCCAGGCACTTAAGTGTGATTTGCAGAGTATCCATGTAAATGTAGACAGATAAACTAATTTCTTATTATGACATTGGCTTTCTCCATTCCTTTTCTTCGAAACAAAAGTTAGTGCACCAAAATTCACTTTACTGACTGTAAGGATGATAAGGAGTGTGTGATCCAATAACTGCATTGGCGGTTCAGAGACTTCCTCTAGGCTCTCACCTCGGTCCTTATCTGTACATTTACAATGTTAACGACTTCCAGTCAATTGAGAATGTAACCAACAGTATGTATGGTGATAACAGTTCTAGGCTGTGCTTGGCAAGTAACTACTTAGAATTGAAGGCTGTCCTATGTGATTCATTCCTGGAAAGACATTTAACAAACTTAAACAAGACTAAACTAGTTAACTTTGGCATAGGACATAATGATCCTACCTTATTGATTGTAAATAGTAGCATAAGTTTTGATAGCAAGCATTCTGTACGTTTTTAGGGATGTTTTTTGTTAAAAATTTTATGTTTAACAAGTATATTGATCATATATGCTCTAGCATGTTCAGCAGTATTTATCTGCTAAGAAGGCTTTCCCATTATTTGGACAGTACTACAAAGTTGAAGAAGTTACTACAGCCAAGACAAGCATTCTCTGTCAACACATACAAGTACAAGAGAATTCATCTGGGCTACGTAAGTCAATACAGTACATAAAATTCAACAAAACTTGCAAAAAGAACAACTTAATACCAAGTTACATTATTGTGAAGGTTAAGAATAGTTCTACAGTGGCACAAAAGTTGAATTAATATGCAGAAAGGTATTGGTTACTAAATGAAATGAAGATACTGTTTAATGAAATTAAGAGGCTATTTAAAAAAAAGTACCTAAACATGATATTGTATGAGACCCATTTAGAGTTAGCACAGAACAGGGAACCCCACTGTCCTCATGGCGCTGATCGAAAAAAAGCTGAACACAACGTATACAATGTAGTGAAAAATCTACAGAACAGTCATAAGCAGAAAATAATGATACTAACAGTAAAAAGCAAAAATATATGTACATCTGGAATGTGAAATCACAAGAACATCAACACACATTTCACTCATGTCTAGTTAACCTTACAAAGACAGAACTGCATGAAAAAGAAAAAAAAATGCTTTTGGAAAAATGATTGAAACACTGCAACAACATAAGTTAAACATCCATTAATAGAAAATCTCATATTAGGAAATGACTATGTCCTTGCACGGGAAAATCAACAAAATAATTGTGATATAAACATCGGACTGACAAGAGAATTTGTAAAAAGAAAATAAATGGCATATTAAACAAATACAGAAGGCACATAATAAGAACAACCACAGAGAGGCAGCCAATGCGAAAGTGTTGAAACAGAAGTTAATGACTAGCAACATAATAACAACAAGAGCAGGCAAAGGAAATGTAACAGTATTTATGGACAAAGAAAAATACATTACAAAAGCTAAGGAATACACAAATGCCAATACCATACAAAAACTGAAAGTAGACACAACCACATGATTTATGTCATCTGAAAAGTACACTGAAAAGCATTGAACAAGCACTCATTGATAAACAGAAAGACTACATAACACAGAAGAACCCACAAGTACCAACACTCTGCAGCCAATCAAAGATGCACAAACAAGATATACTGGTGATAACAGTTTTTAATTTCAGAAAAGCCCCAACATATATTATGGTCAAACATCTCAAAAGATAACCACAAAACACTATAAAATAAAAAAACAACAGAACAGTGATAAACACATCCAGAACATACAGTTACCACACACACAGCATCACTGATGTCATTAAAACATGTATACCGCCATTCCCACACTCATGAACCATGGACCTTGCCGTTGGTGGGGAGGCTTGTGTGCCTCAACGATACAGATAGCCGTACCGTAGGTGCAACCACAACGGAGGGGTATCCGTTGAGAGGCCAGACAAACATGTGGTTCCTGAAGAGGGGCAGCAGCCTTTTCAGTAGTTGTATTCTGGATGATTGACTGATCTGGCCTTGTAACACTAACCAAAACGGCCTTGCTGTTCTGGTACTGTGAACGGCTGAAAGCAAGGGGAAACTACAGCCGTAATTTTTCCCGAGGGCATGCAGCTTTACTGTATGATTCAATGATGATGGCGTCCTCTTGGGTAAAATATTCCGGAGGTAAAATAGTCCCCCATTCGGATCTCCAGGCGGGGACTACTCAAGAGGACGTTGTTATCAGGAGAAAGAATACTAGCATTCTATGGATCAGTGTGTGGAATGTCAGATCGCTTAATCGGGCAGGTGGGTTAGAAAATTTAAAAAGGGAAATGGATAGGTTAAAGTTAGATATAGTGGGAACTGGCGAAGATCGGTGGCAGGAGGAACAAGACTTCTGGTCACGTGAATACAGGGTTATAAATACAAAATCAAATAGGGGTAATGGAGAAGTAGGTTTAATAACTAATTAAAAAAAATAGGAATGTGGGTAAGCTACTACAAACAGCATAATGAACGCATTATAGTGGCCAAGATAGACACGAAGCCCATGCCTACTACAGTAGTAGAAGTTTATATGCCAACTAGCTCCGCAGATGACAAAGAGATTGATGAAATGTATGATGAGAAAAAAGAAGTTATTCAGGTAGTGAAGGGAGACGAAAATTTAATAGTAATGGGTGACTGGAATTCCATAGTAGGAGAAGGGAGAGAAGGAAACATAGTAGGTGAATATGGATTGGGGGTAAGAAATGAAAGAGGAATCCGTCTGGTAGAATTTTGCACAGAGCATAACTTAATCATAGCTAACACTTGGTTCAAGAATCATAAAAGAAGGTTGTATACATGGAAGAATCCTGGAGATACTAGAAGGTATCAGATAGATTATATAATGGTGAGACAAAGATTTAGGAACCAGGTTTTAAATTGTACGACATTTCCAGGGGCAGATGTGGACTCTGACCACAGTCTGTTGGTTATGAACTGTACATTAAAACTGAAGAGAGTGCAAAAAGGTGGGAATTTGAGGAGATGGGACCTGGATAAACTGAAAGAATCAGAGGTTGTACAGAATTTCAGGAAGAGCATAAGGGAACAATTGACAGGACTGGGGGAAAGAAATACAGTAGAAGAAGAATGGGTAGCTTTGAGGGATGAAATAGTGAAGGCAGCAGAGGATCGGGTAGGTAAAAAGATGAGGGCTAGTAGAAATCCTTGGGTAACAGAAGAGATAATGAATTTAATTCATGAAAGGAGAAAATATAAAAATGCAGTAAATGAAGCAGGCAAAAAGGAATACAAACGTCTCAAAAATGAGATCGACAGGAAGTGCAAAATGGCTAAGCAGGGATGGCTAGAGGACAAATGCACAGAGGCTTATCTCACGAGGGGTAAGATAGACACTGCCTACAGGAAAATTAAAGAGACCTTTGGAGAAAAGAGAACCACTTGCATGAATATCAAGAGCTCAGATGGAAACCCAGTTCTAAGCAAACGAGGGAAAGCAAAAAGTTGGAAGGAGTATATAGAGGGTCTATACAGGGGCGATGTTCTTGAGGACAATATTATGGAACTGGAAGAGGATGTAGATGAAGATGAAATGGGAGATATGATCCTGCGTGAAGAGTTTGATAGAGCATTGAAAGACCTAAGTTGAAACCAAGCTTTGGGAGTAGACAACATTCCATTAGAACTATTGACAGCCTCGGGAGAGCCAGTCCTGACAAAATTCTACCAACTGGTGAGCAAAATGTATGAGACAAGCGAAATTCCCTCAGACTTCAAGAAGAATATAATAATTCCAATCCCAAAGAAAGCAGGTGTTGACAGATGTGAAAATTACCGAACTGTCAGTTTAATAAGTCACAACTGCAGAATACTAATGCGAATTCTTCACAGACGAATGGGAAAACTGGTAGAAGCCAACCTTGGGGAAGATCAGTTTGTATACCATAGAAATGTTGGAACACGTGAGTCTACTGACCCTAAGACTTAGAAGAAAGATTAAGGAAAGGCAAACATACATTTCTAGCATTTGTAGACTTAGAGAAAGCTTTTGACAATGTTGACTGGAATACTCTCTTTCAAATTCTGAAGGTGGCAGGAGTAAAATACAGGAAGCGAAAGGCTATTTTAAGCTTTCAACCAAAAGTACTTCTTCTGAATTGAAAAAGGCACGCCCCCCCCCCCCCCCACCCACACACACACATATTCATTCATGCAAGCACAACACAACTCGCACACACAACCACTGTATTCAGCTGCTGAAGCCCGACTGCAAGCTACAGCACCTGATGAGGGAAGCAGTCTGAGTGTTGGTGATAAGGGGGAGGTTGGGGTGAGGAGAGGGAGGGGTAGCAGGGTAGACGTGGGGGATGGTTAAGAGCTGCTTGTGGGATCATACAATAAGGACAAAGTGGGGAGAGGGTAGGGCAGCTAGGTGCAGTAGGGTAGTTAGACAGAGGGGAGGTGGAAGGTGTAGCAGAAAAGGAGAAAAGTAAAAAGCCTGAGGGTGCATTGTTGGAATAGAGGGCTGTTTAGTGCTGGTTTGGGAGGAGGATAGGTGGGTGAAGGACAGTGACTAATGGTGGTTGTGGTCAGGATGATTGCGGGAATGTAGGAATTATTGCAGGGAGAGTTGCATGTTGAATAGGTTGCTGTGAGTTGGCTTGTGCATATGTTAATGCCAGTGCCACATACATAAAGTTGATTATGACACCTTGTCAACTGAACTGGTTTATGGTGATTCATTTTGCCTGCCTGATATGATGAAACACTCGCCCAGATTTTGTTGCACCCCTGCGTGACCACATCACTAACATTCACCCTTATCTGACATTCAGGTAGGCTTTTGTATCTACCTTTGTCCATCAGGACTTTAGAAAAGTTGTTCGTATGTGATGTTAACGTGCAGATGGTGCCCTACCAGTGCTTCAGCCAACATATACCGGACCATCCCAGATACTGAAAAGAGGAGACCACACACTCAATCTGTTATTAAATAGCAAGAGTACAACAGTGACTTTAAGCATGATCAAGCCAGAATTTTTCAGAAATGCTCAACTTTGTGCCTCAGCCTGTTACAAAAGCCCAGTTGTCACCAGTACCATTTCTGAAACCACTTCTGACTGACAGACAGATGGGTGGGTATGTCCTTTTTCCAGCAAGATTTTTGATAGCACTGAGTATTTCCATTGGGAGCTGGTGTAGTAAAATTGAAACTATTCGCTATTTCAGACAATGTTTGCGGCCTTTGTTTGTGAGAGGCGAGATTTCGTGTTGAGTTTTGTTGTTGGCATTCGATTAGACAGTCTGTTCTTTGGTGAACAATTGAAGTACAGTGTAAAAATTATGCACAATTGCAGTTCCAAAAAATTATACCAGCATTTTTAAAGCTGATCTGTAAATTACTGCTCTGCCAAATTAATTGTTCTGAACCTTCAGTCTGCAAAACAGTGCAGAAATAGCTTTTGACATATTTTGGATGTTATTCAGTTAACTCAACAAATGTGGTGTGTTATAAAGTCTGCTTAATTATTCTGTGAACAAATGCACTTGAGCATTTTCAACTGTTCTCACAACCATCCATCCATGCTGTGCCATTAAGTCTCTCCTGCTTCAGTGGCCACTCTTCAGTGCGACTGTAGAATTTGATGTGATACAAGTAAAGGGAATATTCTTAACAATTTGAGAGTATTGAAACTTGAAGAAATGTCAGTTCCAGTTTGAACTTCATACTGATCAGGTGGATGGCTGTTGAGGCAAAAGAGATGACAGGCACCTGCCCAACCCCAGCTGTATTAGATTTGTTAATTTTGGGGAGAACTGAGTCAATTTATATGTTCATAGCTTCTCTTGGAAAGTATGTAAAGTCCACAATCTTGACAAGCAGCACTACTGGAGTCTGAGTGTTTGTTAGTCAGCCTACTCTCTGATTATACATTCGAAATCTATTGCTGGGCAGAGGCCCCTTGTCACTTTTCTATGCATATTACTATCTGGAGCTGTATGCATCCATGGTGCTCTTGTGTGTTTTTAGATTCCTCTCCCCACTTTTCTGTTTGCTCATAATCTCAGTTTTTACTTACATCTTGGAATCCTTTCAATTCATGTACCTCTGTTCACCTAGCTTCATACCCCAATCTCCTCCATTTTATTTTCATTGCTGTCATACTTACATCTTCCACTCAAATTTGCTCCCTGACCATTTTTTTAATTTACGTGTATCACAGATTTTCCTGACACGGATCTCTCCATTGCTCACTTAGCAACTCAGTTTTTGAATGGTCATTATATTTAAAGTCCATGTCTCCATGATGTTTAAAACTTATTCAGTTAAATTTTATTTACATTTTATTTATTTGTGTATGTATTTGCCCAAGGTGATCTAGATGGTGGAGCATTAAATTCTGCCCTTGAAGGCCCAGGGTTCAATCCCAAGTGGGGACAGGGATTTTTCCTCATTCCAATCTCTCCAGAATGGCCCCAGGTCCATTCAGCCTGCTGTCAAAATCGTGGTAGATGATGAGGGTTGCAGTCCACCTGCAACCAGGCTGATAATTTGGTCATGGAGTTGTGCCACAGACATTCCCTGTACCTCATTTATTTTCTCATCTATACAAAAAAAGGATAATCATCTCAGAATGGTACGGGAATTGTCACGGTAATAAGATGAAAATAAATGGCTCGAATAAGTACAAAAATGTTGTCATTGTTATCAAGTCACAGTATGATCAATTACAAGATGACATTGCATCTCACTGGGAGAAGTAAAGATATCCACCTCACTCTTTATACTTTAGTTTGAGTATCAGAACAGTTTTCTGATTTGTGGAGGTATTCTCTTTCAATCCCCCTCTTGAATTCTAGGACAGGGTGTATATGACCCGGGAGATCCGGGAAAAACCCAGGAATTTTTTCTTCCGGGAGAAAACCAGGAATTTTCTAGAATTCCGGGAATTTTTCATTGTTTTAGTTTTGAGTTAAATTTTTGTAACTTTGACTGGTAAGAACGAATACTCTAACAAAGAATATTACTGTATCTCGCTACTGCAGAGTAATACTGCAGCAATAAAACACGAACGAGAGAGAGAAAAAATGAAAGTAAAACTTAAGTTGCAAAGGAAATGTACTATATACAAGAACAAAACACAGTGCTCATACAAGTGTCTGCAAACCGAGGTATCTACCCCAGGCAGTAGTTTCGGGGGCGCCAAATTCATATTATTGAGTAAAAAGACCTTGTTTCACAAAGCGTCTAGCATTCAGTGCACATTGGTCTATCGATTATGATTTTGAACGCATCCCTTTTGGTTTTTGAGCATTTTTGATCAAATTCTATATTGATTTCTGAATGAATCGTAAGTTGATTTTTCAATGCGTGCGTAGTGTACATGATGTCTCTGCCAGGGGAATCCCCGTTCCATCTAGAAATAAACTTTCCTGCGCAAACAAAAGGGGACGGGTCTACGTGCAGTACACGTAAGGGTGAATGACAGTCGCTGTTTATGTGGTTGACTGGGTTTGCAAATAATTGTAATTACTAGCTAATTCCAGAGATTCAGACTACCAGAGTGGAAATAAACGACTAACAGGAATAACAGGCAACAAAGATTACATATTGTCTTCTCAGTGATCCAAGAACATGAAATTTTGACAGAAATTTTTTGGCCAGACCGCTACACTACTAAGGGCCAGTTGTACAGCCTCCGGCTAGCAGCAGCTAAAGTTCTATTCTGGAACTAGCGCAGAAAACGTGTTGTACGAACACGTAATAACACCGAACCGGAGAATAAATGCAGGATAACTAAACCGGCGATTGTGACAGGGTTTGTGAAGTTAACCAGAGAATAAATTTTGACACTGGCAGGAATAGTTACAGAATTAGTGATGACTAGATTGTTTGTTAGAACGAGGAAGGAGAAGAAACGGGGACTCCCACAAATTACGGAAGAATATGACGACCAAATTTATATAAAAATATCGTACCACTACTTTTCGTTCTCACGCTTCAGAAGCTTGAAAGTATGAATGAAATGTGAAACTATTTCCTAACGTAAAACTTTTTGCTTGTAGTAGGCCTAATAGGCATTTGATATTGGTACTTCGTGAATTATATTCTCCCGTGTTATAAAAATGACCATTTGTGCCAAAACTGTCTCATTTACTTTGTGTGTGTAGCAATTGCTGGAATATTAGGCATAAAATAAACGTAATCAGATCGAGAAGCCACACCAGTTTGGATACTATTTGAATTAACAGCTTTTCTAGTATTAGACAACGACATTTCGTTTTTTCGTGCAGCAAAACGTTGACGAACTTTGATGAGGTAATAGATTCTTTCCTAGAAAGGCAAGCACGCCATGTAAAGTTGTAACAAGATTAGAGAGAGAAAAAAAATGTTAGGACTTAAGGATTGAAGAAATGTGTACTGTCTTGCTTGTCTCCTGTCTTTACTGGTTTTATGTATCCTATATTTAATTTTATGTCACACAAAACAGCAAGTTATTAGCTAATAGGCAATAAAGAGTGCAAATTTTCTAAATAATTTTTGTTCTTCCAGTTACAAATAATACCATCCAGTATTAATTGTGAGTTTATTATTTTAAGAGGGGTAGGAGGATCTGCAACGAATTGACGCATGGTGCAGGGAATGGCAATTGAATCTCAATGTAGACAAGTGTAATGTGCTGCGAAGACATAGAAAGAAAGATCCTTTGTTATTTAGCTACAATATAGCAGGTCAGTAACTGGAAGCAGTTAATTCCATAAATTATCTGGGAGTAGGCATTAGGAGTGATTTAAAATGGAATGACCATATAAAATTAATCGTCGGTAAAGCAGATGCCAGACAGATTCATTGGAAGAATTCTAAGGAAATGCAGTCCAAAAACAAAGGAAGTAGGTTACTGTACACTTGATCGCCCACTGCTTGAATACTGCTCACTGGTGTGGGAGCTGTGCCAGATAGGGTTGATAGAAGAGATAGAGAAGATTCAATGGAGAGCAGCACACTTCGTTACGGGATCATTTAGTAATCGCAAAATCGTTACGGAGATGATAAACTCCAGTGGAAGACTCTGCAAGAGAGACGCTCAGTAGCTCGGAACGGGCTTTTGTTGAAGTTTCGAGAACATACCTTCACCGAGGAGTCAAACAGTACATTGCTCCCTCCTACGTATATCTTGTGAAGAGACCATGGGGATAAAATCAGAGAGATTAGAGCCCACACAGAGGCATACTGACAATATTTCTTTCCATGAACAATACGAGACTGGAATAGAAGGGAGAACCGGTAGAGGTACTCCAAGTACCCTCCACCACACACCATCAGGTGGCTTGCGGGGTGTGGATGTAGATGTGGATGTCAAACCGGTAGAGATGGGCAAACTCGTTCATCCTTGGGAACTAGTTCACTGCTGATCGTTCTTTTTTGGGAACCGTTCATTTTTACTCGTTCACCGTTCATTTGTGCTTGGTATATGGTTCTTATGAAAAACTGAAAACTAGTGGTGTAGGTGACTGAAGGATGGAGGGCACCAAGAAGGGGCACTTGCCTCCCCCCTGGAGTATAGAGTTTTTATTCATTACAGAAGTAATTTCTGTGATTCTGCAGAACCTCTCGTTTAGCCAACTGTAGCATTGTGTGGCTGATCGCAGGGAAATAATATAGGGTGGCGCATGGAAAACTGGCCCCGAGTACAGACTGCTCGTCAATTACGGACGATGTGTTGCCCGTTACGAGCAGATACAACAAACAAACAGACAAACATCTAATAATTAGGCAGTGAAGAAATAACAAGCTAATGCAAGCAACATTGGCAAAACAATCGATGATGATGTGTAGAGAGCTGGAGAAGAGAACATGTAAATCTCACGCGACGTGCATGGTCTATAGAACATTTAGTCTTGTAAACCTGTTGGTGGCTGTTTCCCAGCTTAATAGACCACAAGTGTCTTGTATAAAATTCTTCATTTCGACTTCCACTACATTACTTCACGTTGTCTCTGAGTTCGTAGGCGAAGTAGACTTTATGGAAGCATAAAATAAAATGTGGTTTTCTCATCATACTTGTGTCCACGCTTAGTAAAAATTAGGTTTTTATGTTGCATTATTAAAGTTAATGCAGCAATAATAATAATAATAATAATAATTAAGTTCGCAGTAATAAAGTTTTTGGTTTGGAAGCTCCTGAACAAATGTTTATGAGATAATAAGTAAATACGATTTTATGGCACTCTGTCTTTTCAAATGGAGAGGCACCGTTTTTCCTACTGAGCCAAAATGACACACAACCCACTTCCCCCCCCCCCCAAAGAAACCAAACTAGCAGGTAATGCAAATTGGAAACAACCAAACTTAAAAATAATTAGAGCCTTCCTAAATCTAATGTTTTGTATATGAAAGATACAGGAAACTCATTTTATATGAATTTTCTTACACTAAAAATTAAGAAAATTATTGGAAGTTAGTTGCTAAATCAAGTCGATGAAACCAAAAAATATATGAATAACAAAAAAAACTTGCCTTCTTATAAGTATGTCTTCTGCTGTTCATCGATATAATGAAGTGAGCTGATATGCCCTTTTGTTATCGCAAAAGACGTACCTATTACATACAACGTAATTTTTATGTAATTTACGTAACTATAAAATACTTTTTGATTATCGATCGTGGACGCTGAATAGCCAGACCCAAGTGCAAGAACAGTTTGGAACACATGTAAAATGGGCGAGCACAGTGAACGAAATGAACAACTGGATACTGAACTAACTAGGAGCAGTCGGCAGTGGAACTGAGACAGGTGGTCATGTGAAGAACGCCGAGTGCCGCCGAGGGAGACCAAGACTGAGTCGAGCATGTGACCAAGGCTGGAACGAGAACTGCCAAAGTGACCGCTGCGACCAAAGTGAACTAGTAAACTATGAACCGATCGTTCCTCGTTCCCGGGAACTATAAGTAGACCGCTGTGACCAAAGTGAACTATGAACCGATCGTTTATCGTTCCCGGAAACTATTAGCAGGCCGCCACGACCGAAGTGAACTATGAACCGATCGTTCCTTGGAATTTGTTCCTCAGTCCTTTCGTTCATCTTGGTGAACAGTTCCTTTGCACCCATTCGTTCGTGAACTACCCATCTCTACAAACCGGCTGACCGGGGGAGGAGAGGCACCACAGGACATTTTAATTTCCACTGGCCTGAATATAGTTTGATGGCACCCATTACAAAATATTACACATTTGAATTCCACAGAGCGAAATACAGTGACGTTCGATGGAAGAATGCTGTGTGAAGAGGCGTGGCCCTGCACTTCGGCACACTTAAGACCAAATAACATTTCTTACACGTTCCCTCAAACATATATGTTTCATATATCAGACATCTTCAGAAAGATGTGCGCTACAAATTGAAGATTTTTTGAAAAGTCGATTTTTTAAATTTTTGGCGGCCTGCCTCAAACGCTCGAGGGAGGGGGAGCGCCACTATCTAATATTGTCCCTGGTTCGGAAATATCGTAGATCTGGACCTGATGCACAGAGCAGTCTGAGTTTTAGTGGTCAGGTGGTAGTCTCCACGTGACCCATGTTTATGTGATTTTGTTGTTTCCTCTTCGTTTATTGCTCTCGCGTCAAATGAAAACAAAACAGATTTCTATGACCGGCAGCTATCAAGTGAATTAAAATTCAGTCACATAATTACGGAAGGCTAAAATACATTGTTAGTTTCAGATTTTGTTTCCACCTTTCTGACAGTCAAACGTTAATCGCCTCGCAGAACCATGAAGTGTTTTTTGTTGGTTTGTTAAGGAAATTTGACTTTTTATCAATCTTTTCTGCTGAGGCGGTCAATTTATTTGAAATGGAGTGTTTTACTTCCACACTATTGTTAGTTTCAACTGTTCGCTGCATTTCAAGTTCACGTTTTCATCTTCTAGCACGTATGGCATTATGCCATAATAAAGAACCAAACATGAAATATTACGGTTCTGGTACGCCAAGAAAATATACATCTGAATCTAGACATACGAATGTGCACTTTAAGTCGAATTACCCTTTAATATGGTTCACAAAATTCCCGTACTCTTGGAGTATCCGCTAATGCCTTGTTTGTTTTATGACATAATGTAAGATCTTTTAATGTTTTACACATACGAACGTACGGGCTTCTTGCGTCATCATAGCTGCACAAGCGCGGCAACGCCTGTCATCTGGCACAACTGCTGAAACGAATCTATTTCTAACAGGTCGTGGGAAAATTTTCCGAATAGTTGTTTGAAAAGTGTTATTTTCAAGTAAAGTAAATTTCCTTCTACACAAGATGAACTTTGTGTGCGAATGTCCGATGAATTTCTTAAATCACAGAGCGTTTGACTCTCATTCAAAAATCAAATCTTTGAGGATGACCATTTAGAATATTTTCGAGCCCAGAAGATCAGACATTTATGTTGTTGTTAAAAATTTTACTGGCACGTTTGTATGATGTATCTTAAAGTGCAACACACACAAAAAAGATCAACATTATGTGTGAAAGCTTAGCTTCTCTTGCAGCTTATTAATCCAACATTATACGTGAAAGCTTTTCTTTTCTTGTAGCAACGCTATGTATATTAATTTAAACCATTACCTTTCCCTATTCGTGTATTCGCGCTGCTTAACAGTGATGTCGCTATTGGCTGACTACATCGCGTGTCCTATGCTCCGAATATTCGCTGTCATCTGCCGGCGAGATGGCTTCACATGAGCTACGACTGGCTTACAAAAGCGCACCACAATCTCGATTTGAATACTTTGGAAAGTAACGTGCGATGTTTTGTGGAATTCGTATTTAGACTTTCGTAATACGAAAATAATGCAGTGTACATGTTTCTGCACATCAGACATCTTTTCAAAACATGCTCCCCCCCCCCCCCCCTCCTCCCCCCCTCCCGAGTTTCATTTTCTAAAGTACTGGGAAATTCTACGCCGGTGTATAAAACCACAACCATTGAAAGGTTGAAAGGATTAATAAGTTTTCCAGTTCCAAGGAAAGGCATACTAAAATGGTTCAAATGGCTCTGAGCACTATGGGACTCAACTGCTGTGGTCATAAGTCGAAAGGTATACTCTTACTTAACATGGAGAAAGTGTATTTTCATCCGGGAGAAAGTGTATTTTTAACCGGGAAATCTAGAAATTGTTTTTTCCTCATCCACGTATACACCCTGTAGGAAGGTACATACACACAAATACAGCTACCATGACTTACCCTGTACCAACTGTGTAGAATATGCTTACGAGTTGCTACCTTGTCGAGTTAGATTATTAACACTTCTCAAGTTTCATTCAGTTTGTGTTTATGAACTCTCTCTCAATCATCCAAACCTGGTCCTAGTGTAGAAGACTGCACAACAGGTTTTCCTGCACAGGCAAATTAAATTCCTGGTTGACTGATTTTTAACTACTTTGAGGTATAATATCGACAGACAGCTACACAAATAGGACCTTCTTCTCACTGTGTTATTTTTAATATCAGATAGCTAACATCATTCCTGAACTTTGAACAAGTGACGCTGTTGTCCCTAAAATCAGAGGAAATGATAGTATCTTTGCAATTACTTTCAAACAGTACAACACCTATTACACCGATTCTGGCCAGTGTTTGTTACTTGAAGATGATTTATTTCATATTGTGCCTCCAGTGCAGCAACACCACAACAGAAAGTGGAAGTGGATGGAGTAGAGAGATACAAAGTTCTCAGCTGAGATACGTGATTGTGTTCTTTGTAGCTGTCCTTATTCTATTACCTTTTCCTTAAGGACATGGCCACTGTTTAAAATTTTAAAGAAACAGTTAAGGTTGTGGACATCACATCTGTATTTCAGCTTTTCCATCTGTCACAGCCCATGAATTTGAAAGACAAAGGAAATAAAAAAAATATTTACTTATGCATAATGGCATTTTTCAAAGGAAATACAGTGAGTGACAAAAGTCATGTGACACCTAAAATTGTGTCAGACCTTCTTTTGCCCAGTGTAGTGCAGCAACTCAACGTGCTGTGTACTCAGCAAATCGTCCATAGGATCCAGTCTGTTCCATGTAAATACAGCCCACACCATTACAGTGCCTCCACCAGCTTGCACAGTGTCTTGTTGACAATTTGGGTCCATGGCTTTGTGGGGTCTGCCCCACACTCAAACTCTGCCATCAGCACTTGCCAAGCTGAACTGCGATTAGCACTTACCAAACTGAAATTGAGACACATCTGACCAGGCCACGTGTTTACTGGTGTCTAGGCTCCAACTGATATGGTCACGAGCCCAGAAGAAGCACTGCAGGTGATGTCATGCTGTTAGCAAAGGCACTTGGATCAGTCATCTGCTGACATAGCCCATAAATGTCTAGTTTCGCTGCACTGTCCTAACAGATACATTTGTCATATGTACCACATTGATTTGTGTGGTTATTTCACCCTGTGTTGTTCGTCTGTCAACAGTGCCAGCTCTACGCGAACGCCATAGCTCTCAGTTGTTAAAATGGAGGCTATTCCTACTACATTGTTCATGGTAAGAGGAAATGCCTGAATTTTTGTGTTATTGGCAAACTCTTGGTATTGTGGATCTCGGAATATTGAATTTCCCAACAATTTCAGAAATGGAAAGTCCCATGCATCTAGCTCCAACTACCATTTCGTGTTCAAAGTCTGTTAATTCCTGTTATGCACCCATAATCATGTTGGAAACCTTTTCACGTAGATCTGCTAATTACAAACGACATTCCGCCAATGCACTGCTCTTTTATACCTCGTGTACATCATACTTCCATCACATGTATATTTGCATATCGCTATCCCATGAATTTTATCACCACAGTGTATGTACATGAGTTTGTGAATAGTGAGTCTATTTCCAGCACATCACTACACATTCAGACAGCATTACAATGCGCACTGCTAATTGCCATGAAGGTAACAGAACATTTCAGTCCCTGAGTATAGTGTGTCAGGTAATTTGCAGAAAGAGCGGCTAGCAAAATAATTTTTAATTTTCATGGAATTGATACAGATTCTTAATTTCTTGCTTTGTTAGATGGGAGCTCATTGAAAATCTTCCCAGCATACAGCAAAGCACAGGACTCCATTTTAAACCCTAGAGGTAAAGTCTGCATGAAAATAATTGTGGTGCCTTTGTGACTCATTGAATCAATTCAGTTGAAACTGATCATCATCTAAAACCATTAAAGAATAAATTTATTGGGAAGAGTGTGGGAAGAATTCCAAGATCCTTAAAAAGGCTTGTGCAAGATGTGTAGTTGTCTACTTTACAGCATATCGTTACGCTCACTTCAGCTCAATAAACACTCTGTTTACTTCAGGTGCACTGTTCCAGAAAGTAACACAGTCGAACAGTGTGAAAATGTGTGAAATAAGTCAACAGTCTTGCCTTCCAGTGGTGACCCATTTAGGAGAAAAACATGCAGAACTTTACTTCTGAATTAGTTCATGTTGCTGTATCCAGCAATTTGCATATCAATACAAGCAATTGGGTTTGTGTGATCCCACCACCAACAGAACATAAATCACTGCATTTATACTGTGAATGGTGTGACACCAGCGAGCTTCATCTAACACACAATATAGGTGCCAGTATGCTGGTGGAGGACCACTTGAGTGTTATTCCTAACCATTACTCAGACTCCGTCATCTGGCTGTTATTTATATGATGACCACTGTGACAGTTTCGGACTTGTGAGGTTTACTGCACTGGCTGGATTCACAATTAGAGCATATCATTGACTACATCTGGACTTGGTTTTGAGTACTGTACTTGTGTTTTGTGTAACCAGTGTAGTCTTTCTTTCAGCCAAGTACCACGATTACATAGTTATTAACTACATTTTAACCCGTTATTCCACTAGACCCCAAGGAATTTTACACAGGTTGTTTCATTACTTTGCCCACTGTCTTTTCTGTTGCTAACAGGTCATTACTGCTGGTTTCAAATTGTTTAATATAAGACGTTGTGATACTAGGACTTCAGCTGTTAGCTGAGAACCACTTGTAGGCATGTTCATCTTTCATCTGAATTGTCTGGTAAGGTTGAGTTTATACCTTTGATTAATACACTTGTATCATCAGTATGCACTACTAGTTTTGAAACATCTTTTTAAGTCACTGGAAGATCATTTGTGTAGATTAGAAACGAATGTTACCAGTATGATCCTTTGGCCACAGTTGTTAGTCATGCCAATGCTACCTTTACCCACAACATCCACCAACTTAGCAGCTTTACATAAAATAGCAATTTATTGTGGTCCAGCAAGCTTATAAAATTCTGTAGGTGCCACAGGCATCAAAATAATATACCATTGCTCTGTCACTAATGGAACAATGTGTTAATAAATGTCTGTAAGCAGCAATATGTTTTGGGACTCAGATGAACAATTACCATTTTGTAATGATTGTGGTGTGTGTTAATGTTTTACCTCAAGAATGGAACAGCTCACCAACTTTGCTGCTTAGGAGGCTTAGAGTTATTTTAGTATGTACAGAACTGCAAATAAATTGTACCGTGCATGTAACTCTAAATTCTTTATTTTGGATCATTCTGAATAAGCATCAGAAATTTACTGTAGTGTTCTTTCATGGACCAAAGCAGGAATGCAATGCAGCTCTTGGCTGTTCATGTGTATTCCTAATCAATATTTTCACAACAGAGTGATTGTAGAGAGAAGTTTCTCTGTGAATACAAAGTGCCTTTTTTAAGAATGTGAAAAGAAACTCGGTTTTACATCTAGTCAGATATATCATGATATCATGTAATAGGATGGTGCAGAGAATATAGCTCTAATAGTCTCTTCTATTTGGTGTTACACACACACACACACACACACACACACACACACACACACACTCACTTTGTTATATTGAAGATATGGAGTGTCGGCTTGTAGTAAATGAGTTGATGTCAAAATGTACCAAAGTTTTAACAAATGCCCAAAAAGAGGTTAAGAAAAACAACAGATGTGAAGCAGTAGCAAATAAAATTTTCGGTGATAAAGTTTTGCACATAATCAATCACAGAGATGAGTATAATATTTTAGAGGATTCTGCATGTGAAACTGAATTATAATAATAATTCTTATGACAGAACACTTTTTGATAAATTTTGCTGTTTTGTTGTGATTTTAGATGTTATTTAAAATGGAAAATGGCAGAGTACACCTTTTAGGCCCTCCAAGAGATGTAAAATACGTGCACAAAGAAAGAGAAAGGATTTAAGTTAAGGAAGAACAATGGAGGAGTAGACTACTATAATAGGTTGTGTGTCTGTGCAGAGCAGTTTGCCTAGTGGAAGCAGACATTCAGCGCATATCTCTACCTGCAGTAGTTGGTGTGTGGTGTTCCATGCAGACATGAATGAAAGTGACATGAAAAGTGTTCTTTGTATGGAACAAGTACTTGAGGTGCAGGCAAATGTTTGAGCTGAGATTCAGAAGGCTGAGTGATGTAGTATAACCAAGTTGTTTTATTAACTGAGGAGAATATAAATTTTAAATGGAATTTGTTGTTTGAGATGCTTTTGTAGCTAGATCAAGAATTAAGCTCTCTTCCAGTCTATTCCATAACCCTTTGGAGAAGGAGACCTGACTGTGGCACAAAGAAGAAGAGAGGCTTGAACAGAACAGCAATAATAATAGCAACCACATATTTGAAGTTGTCGGGCAGGCAGACATGGACTTCAAGGAGTAGAGAAACTTGAATAGCTCAGTGTGTGAGCTTGATGCACACACATCCTGCCTGTGGTCAAGTTAAGACCAAAACCAAGTGAAAACACCACATTCTTTAGTACTTTTTGTCAAGGATGAATCACTTACATGGGAAAAAATGCAACCAGATTTGACTTGTGGAAATTTGCAGTTTGAACCTGGAAAGTTTAGGGTAATCTTTTGATGATAGTCACAACCCTGTGATTGAGAAATCCAGCTACAAAGGACCTAATGCAAAACACCCAGTCCACCGTGTGGCTTAATGCAGCTTTCCATGCTAGTTTATACTGTACGAGCCTCTTCATCTCAACATAACCACTGCAGCATACATACATTGGAACCTGTGTACTGTCAAAGCTTGGTCTTCCTCTAAACTTTGTATCTCTCCATTATCAAACTGATGATTCTTGGTTGCCTCAGAATATGTCATAAATTTCTATTCTTCCTAATTCCAGTCGGTGTGTCCTCATTAGTTATCCAATCTAGCCATTTAACCTTCAGCATTTTTCGGCACCACCACATTTCGAAAACTCCTGTTGAACTGTTTATTGCCCATATTTCATCTCAGTATAAGGCTACACACTAGACAAATGCCTTCTGAAAAGATTTTCTAACACTTGAATCATTATTATCAACAAATTTCTCTTTAAACATTTTTCTAGGTATTGGCATTCTACATTTTATATCCTCTCTGTTTTGGTCAT
Organism: Schistocerca serialis cubense; assembly: GCF_023864345.2. NCBI lineage: Eukaryota > Metazoa > Arthropoda > Insecta > Orthoptera > Acrididae > Schistocerca > Schistocerca serialis. Next base: position 138,686,223 of record NC_064642.1, on the reverse strand, counting down.
TGTCATTAATTTTGCTGCCCAAATAGCATAATTTTATTTTTATTGATGTTTGTCTTAGTCTCTTTTCAAGACATTGTCCACTACATTCAACTTCTCTTTTAAGTCCATAGCACTCTGACACAATTATAATCTCATTAGCAAACTGCAAAGCTTTTGTTTCTTCTCCTGTACTTCAGTCCCTTCTCCAAATTATTCCTTTGTTTCCTTTACTGTTTGCTCAACATCTTAGATAGGCTACAACCCTGTGCATCTTCAGCTTTCATTTCATGCATTGTTATATTTTCTCTTTTTGTCAGTTAACCCTTCTAGTGACAAAATGTTTTATCAAGTATAACAGTGCAATACATGTTCATATGTAATTTGAGGATAATGATCAATAAACCTACTCATTTGTGATCCCTTGATGCCTCAGGACATGTCCTACCAACCGATCCCTTCTTCTAGTCAAGTTGTGCCACAAACTTCTCTTCTCCCCAATCCTATTCAATACTTCCTCATTAGTTACGTGATCGACCCACCTAATCTTCAACATCTGTAGCACCACATTTCGAAAGCTTCTATTCTCTTCTTGTCCAAACTATTTCTTGTCCATGTTTCACTTCCATACATGGCTACACTCCATACAAATACTTTCAGAAACGACTTCCTGATGCTTCAATCTATACCCGATGTTAACAAATTTCTCTTCTTCAGAAACACTTTCCTTGCCATTGCCAGTCTACATTTTATATCCTCTCTACTTCGACCATCATCAGTTATTTTGCTCCCCAAATAGCAAAACTCCTTTACTACTTTAAGTGTCTCATTTCGTAATCTAATTCCCTCAGCATCACCCGACTTAATTCGAGTACATTCCATTATCCTCATTTTGCTTTTGTTGATGTTCATCTTATACCCTCCTTTCAAGACACTGTCCATTCCGTTCAACTGCTCTTCCAAGTCCTTTGCTGTCTCTGACAGAATTACAATGTCGTTGGCGAACCTCAAAGTTTTATTTCTTCTCCCTGGATTTTAATACCTACTCCGAATTTTTCTTTTGTTTCCTTTACTGCTTGCTCAATATACAGATTGAATAACATCGGGGAGATGCTACAACCCTGTCTCACTCCCTTCCCAACCACTGCTTCCCTTTCATGACCCTCGACTCTTATAACTGTCATTTGGTTTCTGTACAAATTGTACATAGCCTTTTGCTCCCTGTATTTTATCCCTGCCACCTTCAGAATTTGAAAGAGAGTATCCCAGTCAACATTGTCAAAAGCTTACTCTAAGACTACTAATGCTAGAAACGTAGGTTTGCCTTTCCTTAGTCTTTCTTCTAAGATAAGTTGTAGGGTCAGTATTGCCTCATGTGTTCCAACATTTCTACGGAATCCAAACTGATCTTCCCCGAGGTCGGCTTCTACCAGTTTTTCCATTCGTCTGTAAATAATTCGCGTTAGTATTTTGTAGCTGTGACTTCTTAAACTGATAGTTCGGTAATTTTCACATGTGTCAACACCTGCTTTCTTTGGGATTGGAATTATTATATTCTTCTTGAAGTCTGAGGGTATTTCGCCTGTCTCATACATCTTGCTCACCTGATGGTAGACTTTTGTCAGGACTGGCTCTCCCAAGGCCGTCAGTAGTTCTGATGGAATGTGGTATACTCCCGGGGCCTTGTTTCGACTGAGGTCTTTCAGTGCTCTGTCAAACTTTTCACGCAGTATCGTATCTCCCATTTCATCTTCATCTACATCCTCTTCCATTTCAATAATATTGTCCTTAAGTACATTGCCCTTGTATAGACCCTCTATATACTCCTTCCACCTTTCTGCTTTCTCCTCTTTGATTAGAACTGGGTTTTCATCTGAGCTCTTTATATTCATGCAAGTGGCTCTCTTTTCTCCAAATGTCTCTTTAATTTTCCTGTAGGCTGTATCTATCTTACCCCGTAGTGAGATAAGCCTCTACATCCTTACATTTGTCCTCTAGCCATCCCTGTTTAGCCATTTTGCACTTCCTGTCGATCTCATTTTTGAGGCGTTTGTATTCCTTTTTGCCTGCTTCATGTACTGCATTTTTATATTCTCTCCTTTCATCAATTAAATTCAATATTTCTTCTGTTGCCCAAGAATTTTTACTAGCCCTGGCGGCTTATGCTGCCCATGTTTTTAGCTTGCCCGGTCATCCAAATTACCGTGTCCTGTTCCCGCAGTCAGTCGTCCATCTGCCAGACCGTCGGCCCCGGTCAGGTTGTCCGATCGCCGTATGCATCAAAGAGCTCCTCTCTGGGCTTGGGTTTTTCCCAGTTCCACCTCCTTTCCGGGCACCTCTGCGCACGCCCCCATGGTGTGTGCCTCGCCCGTGCCTTCGGCTCGATTTGGCACAGAGCCCGAAGGACTCAGTCCCTCTGGAGGCCTTCCGATGCCACTTTTATTCCATCCTGGCCACATATCAGGGCTCTGGAGTTGTTTACACCGACGGCTCGATGGCTGCTGGTCGTGTCAGTTATGCTCTGACTCTAGGTGATCACTCTGAACAACATTCATTGCCAGCTGGCTGCGGCATTTTTACTGCTGAGCTGGTCGCCATCTTTCATGCCCTAGAGTATATTCGCTCCTGCTGAGATCCTTCGTGATCTGTAGCGATTCCCTGAGTGGTTTCTGAGCTCTTGACCAGTGTTTCCCTCGTTCTCGTCTGGTGATGGCTATCCAGGAGTCCCTGTATACTCTTGACCGTTGCGGCCGCTCTGTGGTCTTTGTTTGGACCCCAGGCCATGTTGGGATACCCGGCAATGAGAATGTTGACCGCCTGGCGAAAGAGGCTACCAGTCAACCACCTCTGGAGATTGGCCTCCCGGCGACTGATTTGCGGGCACTATTACGCCGCACCATTTTCGATTTATGGGACGCTGAATGGCGCAACCTGCCCGTACCAAACAAACTCCGTCGTATCAAGGCGACGACGACTGTGTGGCGGTCGTCCATTCGGGTCTCCCGCCAGGAGTCTGTTGTCCTCTGCCGGCTGTGCATTGGGCACACTCGGCTGACACACGGCCACTTATTGTGCTGTGAGGACCCACCTCTGTGTCGCTGCGGCTCCGTTTTATCTGTGGTGCACATTTTATTGGAGTGTCCGCTTTTAGCTGTGTTCAGGCAGACGTTCGCACTGCCTGACACGCTCCCTGCCCTTTTATCTGATGACCCTGCTATGGCTGGCTTAGTTTTACGTTTTATTCGGGCAGGGGGTTTTTATCATTTAATCTGAGTGTTTGTGTTTTGTTTTATTGTTTTGTGTTGATTCTGGCCTTTGGCCTACAGTTTTAAACTCAGTTTTTAATGTGTTCTTGGTGGTTGGCTTTTCCTTTTTTTGTTCCTATGGTCGGCCAACCACCGTCACACTTTGTGTGATTTTAGTTCTTCTTGTCTGGTCTTTATCTACGTTTCTCTTGTTCTGTGTCATCTGTGCTCTATTCTGTTCATCGTTTTTATTCTCTGTGGGTGTTTTTAGGATTTGGAAAAAGGGACCGATGACCGTCGCAGTCTGGTCCCTTCAATCCCACAAACCAACCAACCCTCTACTAGCCCTCGTCTTTTTACCTACTTGATCCTCTGCTGCCTTCACTACTTCATCCCTCAGAGCTACCCATTCTTCTTCTACTGTATTTCTTTCTCCCATTCCTGTCAATTGTGCCCTTATGCTGTCCCTGAAACTCGGTACAACCTCTGGTTTAGTCAGTTTATCCAGGTCCCATCTCCTTAAATCCCCACCTTTTTGCAATTTCTTCAGTTTTAATCTACAGTGATTGTGGTCAGAGTCCACATCTGCCCCTGGAAATGTCCTACAATTTAAAACCTGGTTCCTAAATCTCTCTCTTATCATTATATAATCTATTTGATACCTTTTAGTATCTCCATGATTCTTCTATGTATACAACCTTCTTTTATGATTCTTGATCCAAGTGTTAGCTATGATTAAGTTATACTCTGTGCAGAATTCTACCAGACGGATTCCTCTTTCATTTCTTACCCTCAATCCATATTCACCTACTATGTTTCCTTCTCTCCCGTTTCCTACTCTCGAATTCCATCACCCATGACTAGTAAATTTTTGTCTCCCTTCACTACCTGAATAATTTCTTTTATCTCACCATACATTTCTTCAATTTCTTCGTCATCTGCAGAGCTAGTTGGCATATAAACTCCTACTACTGTAGTAGGCGTGGGCTTCGTGTCTATCTTGGCCACTATAATACATTCACTATGCTGTTTGTAGTAGCTTACCCACACTCCTATTTTTTTATTCATTATTATAACTCTGTATTCACCTGACCAGAAGTCTTGTTCCTCCTGCCACCGAACTTCACTAATTCCCACTATATCTAACTTTAACCTATCCATTTCTCTTTTTAAACTTTCTAACCTACCTGCCCGATTAAGGGATCTGACATTCCATGCTCTGATCCGTAGAGACCATACATATAAATCAACATTTGCAGACACTTCAGTAGCTTCCTCAAGTATAGGCAAACAGTTTACCGTACCTGCTGCATCTGCGCTAGACGTTTGTCATAGGTCCCCTTGACACTATGTTACCCAAACTACCATTGGTGTCTGTAGTAGTGTTTAAAACTCTGGAAGTAATAGCCCCATCATCTGCATCAGAGTCTCCTCCAAATTCTGAATAGTCTGCTTGCTCTTCTGTGACCTCTTCCCAGTAGTTCATTACACGGTCAGCCAGACATTCATCTACTGTGGATCTATGCCATCTTCATGTCATTGTTATAGATCTAAAAGAAATATTTACGAATATCAGTATGATCCTCCCAACTATACTGGTGTGCAAAGCAAAAATACTTTTTGCACAATGTGTCACTGTCAAATAACATTGCTTGACGAAACTTGGGCCATACATAGAAAGTACTGTTATGGTATAGAACAGGATGTAACTGAAAGAAATACCCAGTGAGATGAACAGAAGACACTTTTATTCATAGACAATAATGATACTGAAGGCACTGTGATTCACGATTGTCCCCTGGAAATTACAAAAGGCAGGACATGGTTCTAATAGGGAGCCGAAAAGTTGATTACAATTTCTTGTTTTAGGGCACTCCATTCTTCCACTATCATGATTGACAACTACTGGATGGTCATTGGAGCACGAGGATGCGCTGCAGTATTTCTCCCCAAAACATCCCACACATGGTTGATGGGATTTAAGCCCCGGGGGGGTGGGGGGGGGGGGGGTGAAGGCCAGTCCATTCCCAAATATCCTCTTGTTGCAAGAGCTCCTCTGTTGAGGGAAGAGGCAGGCTAGTCCATTCCCCAAATATCCACTCATTCCAATAGCTGACCCATCTAAGCAGTTTGATGCGGTTGCACTTTGTCATCTGTAAAAATTAAGTCAGAGCCAAATGCAGTCAATCTACAAACAATATTGCTTATAAATCACTCGTGTGATCCAATATTGCTTATAAATCACTTGTGTGACATCCTAAATATTGCTCAACTGTGTGGGACCTGTACCAGATAGGAATAGCAGGTGTTGTTGAAAATATAGAGAGAAGGGCAGCACAAATTGTCACAGGTTTTTTGATCCATGGGAGAGTGTCACAGAGATGCTGAATAAACTTAACTGGCAGACTCTTGAGGAAGTATACCAAGAAAACCTACTTACAGTGTTTCAGGACTCTAGTAATATACTGCAAGTTCACCCCACCCCTTTACTTATCGCTCTCATAGGGATCATGAAGACAAAATTTAATTACTCACAGCATACACAGAGGCTTTTAAACAGTCATTCTTCCTGCCCTCCATATGTGAATGGAACAAGAACAAAACCCTAATGATTGGTACAATGTGATGTAGTCTTTGCCATGCAGTTCACAGTGGTTTGCAGAATATAGATGTAGATCTAGAGTGAAGTGTCACAACAGTGTGAACCAGGGAGTGTACCATTTTCAAAGATTTGGAGGTCAGTATGTCCATGCAACATTATGCCTCCCCATAACATAACTCCTGGACCACCAAAACAATCATGTTCAGCAAGCTGGACGTACCCTCATATGGCTAGAGATGAGAACACACAATGCACCCAGGAACATTATTGAACATGATCATTTTGGCGATCTAGATGTTAAAAGTATGGGGGGGGGGGGGAGTAATGTTGCATGGGTGTACTAACATCCATACCATTGAACACTCACAGGTCAACGTTATAGTGACGCTATACTCCTCCACCATGTGCATCTTTTCAGGAGTGCTTTTGGCCCTTACTTCATATTTGTGGATGATGTTATGTGAACAAATAAACTGGTGCAGGTGTAGGTCTCTTGGAACAAGAAGATATTTGGTGAATGAACTTGCTTGCACTTTCCTGTGACCTAAATCCCATCAAGCATGTGTGGGCTGTATTGGGGGAAATGTATTGAAGCATGTCCACATGCTCCAACAGCAATCTAGCGTTTGACAGTCGCACTGATGGAGGAATGGAACACTCTTATCACAAGAGTTCCTTACTTTTGACCAACATTGGAGCATGTTGCAGAGTCCGTATTGATCACAAACCCTATTAAGAACAATGTTCCGCCTTGTATAATGTCTGGGGGCATCATGAATTGCAGTGACAGTGGTTTCAAAACACTCTTACCATTGTGAAATCTGTCTGAAACCTCCAGCATCTCCAATCTCTTCCATGTACCCACAGGCCTTCTGTGATTCAAAAGCAATGTTAGCAATGACTAAATTACACTCTGTGCAGAACTTGACCAAGTGGCTTCCTCTTCATTCGTTTCCCCCCAAGTCCCCTTTTCTTCTATTTTTACATCTCTTCATATTCCTACTATCAAGTTCCAGTCCCCTTCACAAATTTTGCTCACTTTAAGTATTAGAATAATTTCTTTTGTCTCATCATACATCCTTTCGGTCTCTTCATCAACAGAACTAGTTGGCGTAGAAAATTGTCCTAATATCATGGGTGTTGGCTTCGTGTTTATCTTCGCTTCGATAATGTGTTCACTGTGCTGTTCATAGTAGCTCAGTTGCATTCCTGTTTTCTTATTCATTATTAGACCTTTGTGCATTACTCCTATCTGATTGTGTATTGATAACCCTGTACTGACCTAACAAAAAGTCCTGTTCTCCCTGCCATTCCATACCCCAATTCCCACTATATCAAACTTCAAACTATCGATTTACATTTTTAGATTCTCTGACCCACTGACCCATGTAAGGAATCTAACATTCCACACTCTGGCCTGTAGAGTGCCAGATTATTCCCCCCCCCCCCCCCCCCCCCCCCCCCCCCCCCCCCCCCCCCCCCCCTGATGAGAATATTGACTTGTGCTCATAGTTGTGTGTAAGCTAGGATATACTAACACCACCATACAAATTTGCATTCAGACTGCTGGAAACTGTGTTCCAGCTTGTAGATTGGGTTTTAACATTCCACTGTACTGGAAAATTATATTTAACAGCCATAAGCGGCAGGCCACATTCAATAATTATGTAATGGCTGTAAACCCAGTCCTCACCAAAATTTCATTTGTGCATCCCCCAGAGAAATTCTAAATCACACAAATAGCAACTTGCAGATTATGCAGAAGCACACCATCAATCACACATTAATTACAGCAGAGATTTGTAAACCACCAACTCTCCTCTGTCTGTCGATGCAGCCTAGGTAGGTTACTATGTGTGGTGTCACCACACTTACAGCTGACTGGGCATAGCTACAACCAGTACAGTCATGATGTAAAAGTTCTCTCTTCCCATGCAGTAAGATGAATTTTACCATATTAGAGAACTGACAAAGATAAACACTTTGAACCCTCATTGTTTAATACCAGGTAACTAGAACCATGAATCACTTCTGGCCTGGCCATGCTACAGTTATGCCACAATGCAAGTGATACCTGCATCTGTTCAGACATGCTTTCATAACAAGGTATTGTGTGAAATTAACTTTTTGTTAGCCAATAGTATTCTTGTACTTTGCAGATGAAGCCGACAGCAGTACACTTCGATGTGTTTGCTTCCTTAAACACAGTGAAATTCTTACTGGAAATTTGCGTGGCATACTGAAAATTTGGGACTTGAAAAGTTCAACTGTTAGGCCTACCATGTCATTCACAATGCCACATGAGCAGGTGCGTATACAATTGTTTAGACGCATGATATTGGAGATTATCAGTTATCCATTCTGATTTTTATTTAGCTATTTGAAATATCAAACATTTTTTGTAGTAATGTGTACTGTGGTAACTAGATGGGGGCAGCAATGTCAATAGAGGCAGTTCCTTTTTCAGCCATGAAAATGATGTAAAACAAAATATGTTGCAGAAGCTCTGTAATATTAATGATTTTCATTATTGTTCTGAAAGTATTTTTAAGTGAACTGTAGTATACAGAGAAGTACCTTGAAATTCATACAGAGGGGATGGAAAATGTATGGTAACTTAAGTATAATTTATATAATTTACATGGACACACTGAGTTCCAAAACTTGTTTTGAGAGGGTTCTAGGTAGTAAAATCGTGGAAAAAATATTATTGCATTATTTGGTGTTGATAAATTCCTTATATTATACTTAATATAATAGAGGGAAACATTTCACGTGGGAAAAATTATATATAAAAACAAAGATGAGGTGACTTACCGAACGAAAACGCTGGCAGGTCGATAGACACACAAACAAACACAAACATACACACAAAATTCAAGCTTTCGCAACAAACTGTTGCCTCATCAGGAAAGAGGGAAGGAGAGGGGAAGACGAAAGGAAGTGGGTTTTAAGGGAGAGGGTAAGGAGTCATTCCAATCCCGGGAGCGGAAAGACTTACCTTAGGGGGAAAAAAGGACAGGTATACACTAGCACACACGCACATATCCATCCACACATACAGACACAAGCAGACATACTTAAATATGTCATTGATCTTATATATCTGTTCTAATGAGGTTGCTCCTTATGACATCCTTGCATATTTGGGAAACTCTCTGCCTTACAAGCTGTGGCGTAAAGGCATCTGCTGGCGAACTCGAACAGCGTCACACCATCCAAGGAGTACCTCAACAAAACAATAATACAGCACAAACAAATATATATATTGACACCCATCATCATAAACAAAATGCAGACCTGTGAACTATTCAAAACTATTACTATAACATTACTAAATGACATGATTTACTCATTTATATAAGTTAACAAGGGTTCAGAGAGCTTCACACATCTAGATGAGGGAAACATTCCACATGGGAAAAATATATCTAAAAACAAAGATGATGTGACTTACCAAACGAAAGCACTGGCTGGTCGATAGACACACAAACAAACACAAACATACACACAGAATTCTAGCTTTCGCAACCAACGGTTGCTTCATCAGGAAAGAGGGAAGGAGAGGGAAAGACGAAAGGATGTGGGTTTTAAGGGAGAGGGTAAGGAGTCATTCCAATCCCGGGAGCGGAAAGACTTAACTTAGGGGGAAAAAAGGACAGGTACACACTTGGTCGCTCGCTCATGCGCGCGCGCACACACACACACACACACACACACACACACACACACACACACACACACAGATATATCCATCCGCACATACACAGACACAAGCAGACATTTGTAAAGGCAAATAGTTTCGGCAGAGATGTCAGTCGAGGCGGAAGTACAGAGGCAAAGATGTTGTTGAAAGACAGGTGAGAAATGAGCGGCGGCAACTTGAAATTAGCGGAGGTTGAGGCCTGGCAGATAACGAGAAGAGAGGATATACCAAAGGGCAAGTTCCTATCTCCGGAGTTCTGACAGGTTGGTGTTAGTGGGAAGTATCCAGATAACCCGGACGGTGTAACACTGTGCCAAGATGTGCTGGCCGTGCACCAAGGCATGTTTAGCCACAGGGTGATCCTCATTACCAACAAACACTGTCTGCCTGTGTCCATTCATGCGAATGGACAGTTTATTGCTGGTCATTCCCACATAGAAAGCTTCACAGTGTAGGCAGGTCAGTTGGTAAATCACGTGGGTGCTTTCACACGTGGCTCTGCCTTTGATCGTGTACACCTTCCGGGTTACAGGACTGGAGTAGGTGTTGGTGGGAGGGTGCATGGGACAGGTTTTACTCCGGGGGCGGTTACAAGGGTAGGAGCCAGAGGGTAGGGAAGGTGGTTTGGGGGTTTCATAGGGATGAACTAAGAGGTTACGAAGGTTAGGTGGACGGCAGAAAGACACTCTTGGTGGAGTGGGGAGGATTTCCTGAAGGATGGATCTCATTTCAGGGCAGGATTTGATGAAGTCGTATCCCTGCTGGAGAGCCACATTCAAAGTCTGATCCAGTCCCGGAAAGTATCCTGTCACAAGTGGGGCACTTTTGGGGTTATTCTGTGGGAGGTTCTGGGTTTGAGGGGATGAGGAAGTGGCTCTGGTTATTTGCTTCTGTACCAGGTCGGGAGGGTAGTTGCAGGATGCAAAAGCTGTTTTCAGATTGTTGGTGTAATGGTTCAGGAATTCCGAACTGGAGCAGATTCGTTTGCCACGAAGACGTAGGCTGTAGGGAAGGGACTGTTTGATGTGGAATGGGTGGCAGCTGTCATAATGGAGGTACTGTTGCTTGTTGGTGGGTTTGATGTGGACGGACGTGTGAAGCTGGCCATTGGACAGATGGAGGTCAACGTCAAGGAAAGTGGCATGGAATTTGGAGTAGGACCAGGTGAATCTGATGGAACTAACGGAGTTGAGGTTGAACAAGAAATTCTGGAGTTCTCCTTCACTGTGAGTCCAGATCATGAAGATGTCAATAAATCTGTACCAAACTTCGGGTTTGCCCCGCTTCTCCAACATGTTAGCTGAAACAGATATATAAAGTCGGTTCTTTGTGTTCTTAAAAAATGAATTATCAACACTGAATAATACCCAAATCTCTCCCTGTCATTTTTGATTCAGCTTAGGAATTGGACATCATTTCTTGACTGACAGGTTAAATGAATTATGAGGAAACTTCTTGCAGAGGTACTTGAAACATTCTTCGTCTTCGGAAAAATCTTTCACAAATTGTTTTATTAGGCGCATCTTAATACATAGAGGTGGTATAATAGTAGAATTTTGTAAGATACCCTGGTAGTACGTGCAAAGAGAAGAGCCAAAGAGATATTTACAATAGTTACTATGTATACTAACCAGTGCAACAACTGCCACCAAAATTTTCATCTTAATGTTGTTATTAATAAAAATATTATATCACTATTACAAAAAGGAACATTGCTACTCAGCATATAGCGGAGATGCTGAGTAACTTACAGGCACAACATAAGGACTCGCGCGACTAAAGCTTTTGGCCATTAAAGCCTTCATCAACAAGAGAGACACACTCGCACACACACTCACACAAACACAACTCACAGGAACGACTGCAGTTTTAATGGTTGAAAGTTTTAGTCATGAGAGTCCTTTTGTTGTGCCTCTCTGCAACTCAGCATCTCCGCTATATGGTGAGCAGCAACTTCCTGTATTATATATCAAATATATGTTATTAGATTCACTAAAATTCTTTTTTCTGTTCTTGAGTGCTAATTATAAAGTAATGACGATTGATGGTGCTGTTTTGCTGCCATATTAGGATCCAGAACACTAAAGACCCAGTTGCATTACAAAAGCTTTTTCAGAATTGTTATGTGTTACTGAAGTGAACACAGTTTTTGGCCATTGCAATGCAACATCTGGCTGACAGTTTCCTGCCCCTATTGTCATTGTCCCTGTAGTTTTCCTCCAGCAAGTGGATTTTATTACTTTTTATCTGACACAGAATAATTTCCTGTGATTTTAGCAATTGGAATGTCACTGCAATAATTCAGTACCTGCTTCACTGGCTGCTGTGTAATATTATCTGTCCTATCTGACTTCTCTTGTTCTTTTGTGACCCTCACGGTAAGGAGGCCTAGGGTGTCTTTTATTTTCACGCTCTTTAATCGTCCTGGCCGATTTCTTCAATTCTCGAAGTGTCAGACCCCTTCTATTTTTTTTTTCCATCTTCACAATTTCATGTTGTCATCTTTCCTCCTTCATCACCACCTTTCTGAATAACATTCAGAATTGTAATTCGAGGATTTATCCTCACACCAAGGTGATACCATAGACAGTCGACCATGAACAGTCTTGAAGAATAATTCCACTGACTGCAACCATAAATTGCAGGAAAGATAGCATTCGGATTCGGTGGACTGTCATTCAGAAGATAATGGTGGATCGGAGCGTCTAGAAACTCAACAGTTCGTACAAACCTCAAACATCAACAAAAATGGTCAAAGGTTAATTGAAACTTGTAGAAACCATAACCTGGTCTTAACATCAACATGTTTTAAGAGGAAACCTCACAAATTAAAAACCTGGAAACACCCTGATTTCCAAAAGGGCAAATGGCAACTGGACCATGTATGCATGGATAAATTTCACCATCGTGAAATCTACAACGTCAAAGTTTTAAGGGGTGAAGACTCGGGGTCAGACCACTATGTTGTGTAGATCAAAATAAAATTAACACCAATGGTAAGGAAAAGAGCTCAGAAAAAAAACCAGAAGAAAATTCAACCCAACCATCTTAACAAAAAATGATGAATACACTAGGAAATCAGGTGAAGGGTCTATCAACTATAACACACTAGAAGAATTAACCACCAAATTAAAATCCGTAGCAGAAGAGTTGCCTCCAGTAAATCCCAGGAAGAAACATGAGTTGTGGAATGCAGAATGTGACCAGGCATTAGAAAGAAGACACCAAGCTTGGATAAAGTATCAAACCCAAAAGTCTGAAGAATCACATCTAGAAATAAACAAAGAAAGTCAACCCATAAATCATCAGACAGACAAAACGCAAACATCTTAAAAATACCCTAGGAAAGATAGAAGAGAACTTCCAGAAGAAACAGTCAAGAGATTACTACAAAACCTTTGGGAGATATCTTAAAAAGTATGAGTCCTCGACATTGGTGCTGAGAGATAAGTCAGGAAAGTTTGCGCATAGTAATCAAGAAAATGCAGAGATCCTTGCAAAGGCATGTCATGAAGACCATGTATTTGCAGAAAACTGGAACAATGCTGGAAAACCTGTAGTAATAAATCTCCACCGACATCTTATTGAAATGTGGATCGTAGAGAAAATTCCAGAGCACTGGACCTCAGGAATAATCCGTCCATTATTTTAAAAAGGATATAGAACCAACCCAGATAATTACAGAGGAATAACCCTTCTGGACTGCACATACAAAATTTTCTCCCGCATAAATTACAATAGGATCAAAAATGTTCTGGGGCCACAATTTAGAGAATATCAAGAAGGATTTTTACCATACAGAAGCTGCTCAGACCAAATTCTTAGCCTGAAACTAATAATGGAGTATTACAAGTATAGAAACAAACAGTTATTCATCTCATTCGTGATGACGATGATGAGTCCCATACTTCTTTACAGAGCGTAGGGGAGCGACGCGGGAGACCCGCGCCGCCTTTCTAGGCAAGGCCCTAGTGGAGGTGGTTTGTCATTGCCTTCCTCCGACCGTAATGGGGATGAATGATGATGATGAAGAGGCAGGAAAAATCCCTGACCCCGCCGGGAATCGAACCTGGGACCCCGTGCTTGGGAAGCGAGAATGCTACCGCGAGACCACGAGCTAAATCTCATTCGTAGATTTAAAAAAAAAAAAAAAAAAAATATGATAGTGTTCATAGACCCACACTTCTAATAATCCTTAGATCATATGGCCACCATCCCAAACTGGTACGACTCATTTAGCTAACTTTAACTAACACAAATTCAAAGGTCAAGTTTAGAGAGGAAATGTCAAAAGCTTTCACAATAAAAACAGGACTCAGACAAGGTAATGGATTGTCCCCTTACATTTTTTGTGTGGCTCTTAATCACATCATGACAATCTGGCAAAAAGAAAATCCGTGTAAAATTGGAGGAAAATCAGCAATAAGAGCAAACAGCCTTAGCTCTCTTAGCCCTTGACATGGAAGAAATTTGTGGCCAGGACACAAGTCTCCAGAAAATTTCTTCAAGAATAGGATTACAAATATCCTTTGAGAAAACTGAAATCATGCCAATGAAACCTCTTTGTATATATAAAATCTTCATAAATAATCAAGCAATTAAAAAAGTTCTAAAATTTAAATATCTTGGAGAAATTATTTTGCACAACTTGGGTGAGAAACCAACATGGATAAATAGAACCAACAAAACTAAAAAAAGCACAGTTTCTAACCTGGTCAACATATAATAAGAAATGCATGTCAATAGACACCAAGATCAAACATTACAAAACTGTAACTCTCCCCAAATTAAAAATGACAGAAGAACCAATCGACTCCTCGAGACTGAATGAAGAATTATCAGAACATGCATCAATAAAAAATACCAGGTTGATGGATTCTGGAGAATCCTCCCTAATGAAACTGTCTATTGTGAGATTGACCCAATCACCAGCACAATGAAGACTTAGAATTACTGATGCAGAGAACAAAAACAAAATTGACACTTTCCTTATGAATCATAAATTTGCAGCAGAAATGACACACAGAAGACCCTCAGAGATTTCAGACGAGTTAAGAAAATTGAATTTGGAATGAATGAACTAGTACTGGGCTGAGTGCAAGAAGCAAGTGGTCAAACTTCAAAGAGAAAGTGAACATGGAGTGACCCAGGTGGTCCAATGTGACCAATCAAGTTAATAATAATTATTATTATTATAACAATAATTGTCTGCTTTGATCTGTGGTTTTTTCCATCTTGATTATTTGATAAACTCGCTTGTTATAAAATAATTTTGTTTCTACCGTTTGAGAGAAATATTTTTCTTGTCATTCTGATTGAAAGGGCAGGAGCAAATAGTGATGCAGTTCATTAGCATCACTGGAAGCTACATGTACTGTCACCACTTAATTTTTTCCCCCTCATTCACAATATCCATATCCTGCATTTCTATTTCATGCTTTTGGCAACCCCAAATTCATTTCTCATATTCTTGTCTTTAGAACTCCTGTTCAGAATAAATTTATTAGGATTCATCTCAGGAATAAGTTTGTTGTTGGATGGTGAATGGTCATCAGCAACAGCAGCATCCATTATCTCCCTCTCCCTCCCCCCCCCCCCCCCTCCCCTTCCCCCCCCCCCCCTCCTCCTCCTCCTCCTCCTCCTCCTCCTCCTCCCACGGTAACCTTTAGTTTTTAAATGAGCTGACACATTGCACAATTATATGAAATTGAGTTGGGAGAGGGTTATTATTATTATTATTATTATTGTTATTATTATTATTATTGCTATTACTATTATTATTTTTCTTTACTCTCAGAGTTCTCTAAACAAGCTGAGAAAGATGTACTGAATATCAAGGACATTTTCTACTCTTCTTAGATATTATCATGCTGGATACTGGGCCTGTTAGATGTCCAGAAAATAAAATATAAAGTTCATCTGTTTGAAACACTTACATGGCACAGCCAGCAGCTGAGATGCTATCTACCTTTCAGCATCTCCCAAGAGATGAGATCATGTTAAACTTCTTTGGAATAGAGTATCACAGTATGATGCCTTGATTTTCCAGTATGCAACATGTACTGTCTACTAGTTTAAATACCACAGCTACTTTGGAAACATCATTTGCATTTACTCTCTTGTTTTATCTGAAGATTTATCTTCTACAAAGAATTATTTCTTAACGATTAATTTGTGAAAAAGGAACACCCTTTTGCTTACAGGTGGCACTAGATTAATAGAAAATTCATCCTGCATACTAGGTAAAATGCACACCTAATTAATTAATTAATTGCTATATTCCTCAGACTGTCTGCATTCTTTTGCTGAAGGAAGGAATCCCTGATTCCAAAAGGTATTGTCTCTGTTATTTATATTTTATGTGCATAGTTTTGGTAAAAATAAGCTTTTTCTCAAAAAAATTTGACACACTCCTTAAAATATTTTGATGTATGTATGACAAAATTATGTTCCAGGTTTCTGCTTCTTGTGTCGTTCATCATCCAACACAACGCCACCTGGTGTTGGCGGGTGGTGAGGAAGGTGCTCTCGTTGTATGGGATCTACGTCACAGTATATACCCAATCACTGTGCTCAACGCACATTCAAGCAGTAGTATGAATGTTTTACCTCATTAGTGTACTTTTTTTGTTAGAAGTCCCTGTGTTTTCTTTTATGTTTATTTATTTTTTAAATATATTAATCCTTCATGCACTTTTACTTTCCAATAGAGATTTTAATCAATTGATTTACAAATAGAAAAAATAAAATTCATTGGTCAATGCTTGAATGAGAAGTTCTGACATTAGGTAGGACGGTATTGCAGGACAGTTAGGTATAAAAGTGTCATTGTATCAGTTACTTGTTAGTTTTGTTGTGAAAGTTTGAGGACCTTTAGTGAAGATATGGAAAGGATAGATTGCTACTCACTGCATAGAGGTGGTGTTCAGTGGCAGACAGGCACAATGAAAAATAAAACTAGAAATATTTAAGCTTTTGGACAAAGTTCTTACTCAAAATTAGGAACAGTAAAACTCAGGAAAGTGTAGAAAGAAAAGGACGGGCACTGAGTAACGTAAAGCTATACAGAATAGTACCAAAGGGAAACAGTACTGGGTTGTGGGAGGGACTGGAAGCTCATAGGCTTTCTCCATTGTAGTTGTTAGATATGTTCGTAATGTCTGCGTTGTGTGTTATGGGAACAAGTGTACATTTTCTGATTCATATGTTTTGGGACATCCTGCTGCTCGTCTCTGTTTAAATATCTTGTCATTAACTAACAGAAGTACCAATCTGCTATAGCAGAGGTAATCTTCTTCACATATGCATATTCCATAAGATGAATATGCACTCATTCTGGCTGATGCTAAATGGTTAACTCCTCAGAGCTTGGTTGGATGTGACTACGTTCATGTTGGCAAACCTGGGGTTCTGAAACTGGTGATTAGTCAGTGCTGCCTCTCCCCTGTTACCGAAAGTTTTAGTTGTTTTTCCATCATTGAGCTTAACTTGATTTTTTGGTTTACAACTGTGGTAGAAATCTCTGTAAAAGTAAAACCCCTTGGCACCAAGTGAACTACTTCTAAAATCCCAGAGGCTTTAACGGACCTCTAAGGAGTATTGAAAACTAACCAAGCAAGGTAGCATGGCTCTCGTGAACATACAGATTTAAGAAAAATGGCATCACCCTGTCTTCATGTAACAGTGTCTCTTTGTAATTAATTGTCTTGAGGGGCTTGAAAGAAGTGCGTCCTGTTTACATGTGTAAAGGCCTAAGATTGTGATGAACTTCGAAATTATTGAAGTGTATTTGTAAAGGAACCTATTTTGTGAAGAGTATTTCCACCCATTTAAGCAATCGTATGCAAAGTAAAAGAGTTAGGGGAACATTCTTTTGTTACAGTGGAATTACACAACATTCAGAATTACATAAGAGGCTTTTGTTACAAAGATACCTTAGACCGTGAAACAGATGTAAAGATAGGGAGACGAGTGTGTACGCAATGTGTAGAACATAAATAAGCAGATTATAGGTGAATTAGAGGAAGCAACAGCCTTAGATTTCTAGTTCTGTTATTATATGATGTTACATTCATTCCAAAATCTATAGGATACACATCAGCTAAATGATCTGTACAGCAGAAGCAGCTTGTGCTAGATACCAGATGATTATACCAGGTGTAGAAATATGAAATCAGAATTTGGTTGCAATAATTACATTTCTCCTAACTCTGTGTGAGGCTGTGAATGCCGTGGGGGGAGGGGGGGGGGACACTTCTTTTTAAGCAAACCAGTCAGCGAGCCATTTTCGCACATTTTCATACAAATTGAAGCGTTGTTCAGCAAGAGCATGTCCCTGTGATGCAAATACATGATAATCAGATGGAGCAATCCCTGACCTGTTTTGCTGTGTGTGATGGGGTGTTACCCTGGAGCAATATGACTTTGTGTCACCTTTTTCCATATTCTGATCATTTTTCACATAACGCTCAATTTAAATTGATCATTTGCTGTTGGTAGTGATCAGTGGTAATGGTTTCACCAAGTTTTAGCAGCTGATAATAGATTACACCCTTCTGATCCCACCAAACACAGAGCATTGTCTTCTTTCCAAACCAATTTGTTCTTGCAGTGGATGTCGATGGTTTGCTTGGTTTCACCCATGATTTATGACACGTAGGATTCTCAGAATATTTTTCACCACCTGTCACAATTCGGTGGAGAAATGATTTTATTTTGTATCTGGTGAGCAGCATTTCACAAGTGGTTTTTCAATCTGCTGGCTGTCTTCCATTCAGTTCATACGGAACCCATTTTCCCACTTTACGCACCTTTCCCATAGCTTTCAACCAAAGAGAAATGGCTTTCAGCGTATCATTAAATTGTTCCACGAGTCCCTGTTGAGTGTATCATCTTCATCCAGTAAGGCCTGCAATCTGCTGTCTTCTAACTTCTTCAGTGCTCGTCATTTCTCATGTCAAAATTACCACTTATGAATTTTTTGAACCATTTGAAACTCTGTGTTTTCCCAAGAGCAAGTTTGCTGAAAGTTTCGACAAACACTCAATGTGATACTGCAGCAGTTTTCTTCAAATTACAGAAAACCAGTGCTGTCCACAAATTTTAGTTCATAGGCTCAAAACTCGACATGTTTACAGGTTTGAAACAGATACTGACGTACAGAACTTGGGTTACTGTGTGCTGATATTCGCCGTCAGCTGTTACAGGAAGCAGATGGCCCTGCAGACGCGTTCTCATGGGCCCTACGCTGACGGCTAGCACCGTCTGTTGGGAAATTCTGGTTTCATACTTCTACACCTGGTGTACTGTTGTGAGGTGGATTATGTCGTTACGCAATAACTTATGGTAATCCTGTATTTTGGTGGAGACACAACTGATGTTCGTAGAAAATTCAGAAATTGAGGGTGATTTTAAAAAGTATGATAAAGTAAAAAGAGAGAAACTCAGTGGAGCTAAATTTCACACATCGCCCTTTCACAAGTACTGTTCACAATATGGTAACTTTTAATCACATTTTTTTGTTATGCCTTCAGCTGTACACTTGTATGTTTGTTCTGTACTGGTTTCCTGTGAGGATACAAGAGAAAACTGTAGGGTACCGTCAAACGGGGTGATTTCGGACGGTTGTGCTGTTACTTTAATTATAACTTTCGTATATATTGTTAGATTAAATTGATTGATATGGAAGTGGTAGGGTATATGTGTAACGAATAAAATATCCCAGAACCAGAAAGTGTGTGTGTAGGTATATTTATCTAAGGCAGTTAAATAAAGTGTCTGTAGTCACCCCATGGATTGGGGTGATTTCGGACACCTGTTTTTTAAATCTCTGACTGAAGTTACAATATATAGAGGGCGAATTCGGACAGTTACTGCCCCCCCCCTTTTTTTTAACATGCTTTTTATTTGATTTTGGTGACATATTACACATTTTAAGGTAGTCCTTTGTTAGGAATAAGTGATATCCGTAATATATAAAATTCATTATGACATTTAATGTAAATTCTCTCTTAAAAATGGGAAAACTAAAAAACATCCTGGACAAATCCAGAGAACGTAAAATCAAAATTATTGCATTTCAGGAATCACGATATACAGATGAAAATCCTTTTGATTCAGAAGGATACAGGATATACAAAGGAAAACCTGGAAAACAAGCCATGGCAAATTGTCCACAATGTGGAACTGGATTTATAGTAGATATATCAATACTTGGTTCAGTCACGACTTTCAAATCATACTCGGGAGAGCTCTCCATGATGACAATAAAATCAGCTGATAAGATATACACCCTAATCAACGGACATGCACCAACTAACATCACTAACAAAAACAAAGTAGAAGAAGTAGAAGAATTCTGGAACCAATTAGATAATATTCTCCAAAAAATCCCAAATAACCATGTCAAAATACTTATGGGCGATTTCAATGCACAAATCGGTAAAGAAAAGAAATATCGATATTGGGTAGGTAAATGGTCAGGGCATACACAGACCATCCGGAATGGCATGCGACTCATTGAAATCTGCAAAAACCACGACCTATTTTTCAAATCAACATTTTTCAAGAAAATCCATTACTAGGTAAATATCAGTTGGATCATGTAATGATCTCCCGCGTAAATACAGTAGAAATCATGAAACTTAAAGTCCTTAATGGACTAGACCTAGAGTCCGACCATTACCCAACAAAATTCTCCCTAGATGTCATTCCAGAAAAAAGAAAATTCACGAAGAAATCTCCACACCGTAAATATGATGTACAAAAGATAAATGGTAATGAAAAATTTATGAAGGAAACACAAAACTTAAAACCACAAAATTGGCAACAACTACAAGCAGGACTTTTAAAAACAGCTGAAACAGTAGCACCGCAAAGAAGAACACGTAAACACCCATGGTGGACAGATGAGTGTGACCAACTGATAAATCTCAGACAACAGGCGTGGCAAAATTGGTTGTGCAACAAAAATCAAAATACCCTGGAAGATCTCAAAGATACCAGGAAAACAGTCACAAAAGCAATACGAACAGTCCGTAAACAACACGAAGACAAAAAATTGCAAGACATAGAAAATGATTTCAAGAAAAACAATTCCCAAAATTTCTACAGAGTATTCAAACAAAAATTAACAAAGTACTCCCCTCCATCACTCCAATTCAAAAATGAACATGGGGAAATTGCCCATACCAACACCGAAAACTGTGAAATTCTTGCAAAATACTTTTCTAAATTACTGAATTGTGAAAAGCCTGCAGAAAAATTTGAGTTCCATCATACACAACGAAACCCAGACTCAAAGCCACCAAGTTTACAGGAGGTAAAAGAGATAATTCAGTTACTGAAAAATAAAAAAGCATCAGGAGAAGACCAAAACATCGGAGAATTATGGAAAAAGGCAGGAGAAAATCTTATTGCAAAACGCAAAGAAATTATACATGAAATCTGGAAAACTGAAAAAATCCCCACAGATTGGAAGACAGCAGTCATACATCCTCTGTACAAAAGAGGAAGTAAAACAGACCCCAACTACTATTGTGGAATCTCTTTATTGTCAACAACATACAAAATTCTGTCTAAAGCCCTACTAAACCGCGCAGAACCTCAGCTGGATTCAAAACTAGGCGAATACCAAGGTGGGTTCAGAAAAGGTCGATCATGTGTAGAACAAATCCTTAACTTGAAAAACTCAATGAAATAATTACATAGTACTTCAAACAAAAGTTATGTCATCACGTTTGTCGACTTTAAAAAAGCATATGACAGTACAGACCGAGAATCCCTTTTTGAAGTATTAGCAGAATTTGGACTAGATCAAAAGACAACAAACATCATAAAAGAAACTCTCATGGAGACCAAATCCAAAGTAAAATTTATGGGAGAATTGAGCACAGAATTTGAAATAGACACAGGAGTACGACAAGGAGATGTACTATCCCCAGTGCTCTACAATTGTGCTCTTGAAAAAGTTGTTAGAGAATGGAGAAAAGCAGGTGCACCAGCACACAGACTGGGACCAAGACGTAAGGGCATAGAATTAGACTGTTTAACATTTGCTGATGACATGGCACTGATCGCACAAGACATTACCGATGCACAGAAACAGCTAGAATTATTACAAGAGCAGGCAGCAAAAATAGGATTACAAATTTCCTTTGAAAAAACAAAATTTATTACTGACATCAAAGATGCACCTTCTGATCTCAAAATTGGTAATAACTACATCTCTCGAGTAAAAGAATTTAAATATTTAGGTGAATGGATTGCAGAAAATTGTAACGAAAAGAAATCTGTCAGATCAAGAGTCCAGAATATAGATACGGCGTTTCAGTTAACAAAAAACATTTACAACAAAAAGAGTCTCTCATGGAACTGCAAAATACGACACTATACAACAGTAATTAAACCCGAAGCTCTCTACACATCTGAGACACTAAACCTTCAACACAGAATGCTAAAAGAGGAATTAGAAGTGAAAGAACGTAAAATAATGAGGAAAATCCTAGGACCAAGAACTAAAGATGGTGTGCATTATCCAAAACCCAATGCAGAAATATATAAAAATACCTCCAAAATAACAGACACAATGCGCATGAGAAGAATCCAATTCATGGGGCACTTAGAAAGAATGGACTCAAACAGGTTAACGCACAAAATTCATACATTTTTAAAGAAGAAAACTACAAGACCGAACTGGTACAAACAGACGGAAAAAGACCTGAGGGTATTAGGGTCTCCAAATCTACATGATAGAAATGAAATCAGAAAAATCACAAACACACGGGGTTTTGAGGAAGAAGAGAGGAAAACTAACCGACATACGTGGTCTACGCAACGAAAGCTAGCCCACTCGTTGTTTATGAAGGAATACTGGGCGAAAAGAAAGGCCAACAAATGTTGATTACGCGTGGTCCTAAGTGATCCATCCGCGAAGAAGAAGAAGAAGAAGAAAATTCATTATATCCTTCCATAACTTTTTATTTTGCAAGAATTTAAATAATTTTTTTTTACAGTTCTTAACTGAAATATTAGAAACAGACAGAAACAAACAAATTAATTTAACTAAAAGGTAAAAAAAAAAAAAAAAATTCTCACTCATTCTAAATTAAGTTGCAAACACTTTAAATAAACTATTGTCTTCAAGTCTAAAGCACATCTTCTCGAAAAATGAACATTCCTCTCTTCTCAACTGGTATGGGAAGTATTCTCGAAATTTGCAATTTTTCTATTGTGTCTTCATCGGGGATATTCGGAAACACAAATATGTTTTTACTGTTATCGTGTGGGCGGAAGAATTTCACACTTACTTCCGTAGCACCAACCTTTGTGGCCACTCCAACATACTGCCTTGTTTGCTCCATGTTTCCATGTTTATATTTGTACTCTGCAACAAGAAAATCCTCTTCTTTCAGCAGTAAAACTTCATTGGATGATGTGTCATTTTCACTTTCACTACTGCTAGAATCACTGTCACTTGTTTCAGCACTGTTTTCGTTTCCTTGAAACTCTCGGCCAGTGGTTGATTTTCCAGATTGAACGTCTATAGTTTGCGGCTGCGGCGGGAGCTACCAAGCTTATTTGGAGGATAACGAATTTTTTTGAGCATTTCTTGAAAAGTGGAAGACCATGCATCTGTGTTGCTTTGCTGGCTGCTCTCATTATCAGGCAATTTTCGTTAGACATGATCTGGATCAAATGGGATTAGGCCCGTGGTGCGAAATCCACCCTTTATGTTTTCCTTGGAGTTTGCTGAAATCTTAGTCAGTGTCTGCATCAGAAGAGATGGGAAGGGATCATTGGAAATGGTCCCACGAGTGTGTTTCTTCCAATCAGTTAATACAGCTCACCACGCTGCTTTCATTGGCCTTAAGAAGCTTACATTGAGCATTTGGAGGAGGTGCGTGCTATTAGGGCGAAGGAGAATGAATGAAATATTGTTCCGCTCACACTCTTCAATAACATGTAAAGACACGTGACTGGATAAGTTGTCTCCAATCATGACTGTCCGCCCGTTTTGCCTCTTCAAATAGGACAAAGAGATTGTAAAGAACCAGTCTTCAAATTCTGGCAAGTCAAACCATCCACTTTTGTTCCTATTGAAACAGGTTCCTTGTGGTCCACCTTCTTGCCATGTATCCTACAAATGCTCTGATTTGTAAAGGGCATACGGAGGAAGCAGTTTACCATCAGCACTAGCTGCCATCGTTATTGAGACACTAGATTTTGATGAGTCCATCACTTTTTCAGCATGCTTACTTCCTTGTTTTGTAGTTATCTGCTGCTTGCCTGGATCATCTGACATGTTGGTTTCATCATAGTTGATCATGTTGCTAAGTGGGAGATTTTCCAGCTTTGCCTTGATATTGGAGAAAAACATCTTAACAGTCTCTTTGTTCACTTCTGCACGAGCTTGTTTAATATTTTCACTTAAGCAAACGGAAAGATCTTCTGACTGTCGTTTGAGGAATAAATGCACCCATTCTTCTCCTGGCAAATTATTACGAAATTTCTTCTCTTTTTGGCCAGATTTATCAAGGTAGCCTTTAATTAAATATCTAATATCCAATTTAGTGAAGGGAAATTCTCAATGTGCAGCCCTCAAGATACCTTGCTTCAATATTTCTTCTTCTTCTTCTTTATTTAGCACTTGCTGTCCTCCCATTTTTTTTCGGATGTGCTTCCTATACTTTATTTTGTTGGGTTGATTTGGGTATACCATACAAATCACACACTTTTCTGTACGATAATTTACCACTCTGAATATCACGAACAGCTTTATCTAAAAGTTCTGGGTCATACTTACACCGTACTGTAGCACCTCTAAAACAGTACACAGTTTTACAAAAACCGACATCATTTTATAACCTTGCACGAGAAACTCGAAAAACTTAACAGAAGTTGTCTCAATGCTATTAGCTACTGACCGCGTCGACAATTACGGTTACAATAACTGTTCCCACTCAGCGCAACAATAGAAAGTTTCCACTTTACGATAATGCATGGATTTTTAACACTGAGACTGTTTGTCAGTTATTCACCTAAGGCAACAATTGACACAAAATAAAAGTTGTGGAAAGCGATAAATGTAATATTGCACTTAAAATAACTGGCGCATGGATGTTAAAATAAGTAACTCTTTGTTTCTATGCAGTGGCAAAGAGCAAATAAGCCGTACTGTCCGAATTCACCCTGGTGTTCGAAATCACCCCATATGACGGTACAAAAAAGATAAATATAGAATATACACAAGCACCATGGAGGAATAAAAAAAGGCTATTTTCAAAACCACAGTAGTTAAGTAGTGTACAGCAATGAATCAAACATACATCTTTGTCATGTGTGTGCCAGCCAAATGTAGAACAAATATAATTGTCATAAAAGTCTGTCTGAAGACAGTACATATAAATGTGCTGTTGTTGTTGTTGTTGTTGTTGTTGTTGTGGTCTTCAGTCCTGAGACTGGTTTGATGCAGCTCTCCATGCTACTCTATCCTGTCCAAGCTTCTTCATCTCCCAGTACCTACTGCAACCTACATCCTTCTGAATCTGCTTAGTGCATTCATCTCTTGGTCTCCCTCTACGATTTTTACCCTCCATGCTGCCCTCCAATGCTAAATTTGTGATCCCTTGATGCCTCAAAACATGCCCTACCAACCGATCCCTTCTTCTAGTCAAGTTGTGCCACAAACTTCTCTTCTCCCCAATCCTATTCAATACCTCCTCATTAGTTATGTGATCTACCCATCTAATCTTTAGCATTCTTCTGTAGCACTGCATTTTGAAAGCTTCTATTCTCTTCTTGTCCAAACTAGTTATCGTCCATGTTTCACTTCCATACATGGCTACACTCCATACAAATACTTTCAGAAACGACTTCCTGACACTTCAATCTATACTCGATGTTAACAAATTTCTCTTCTTCAGAAACGATTTCCTTGCCATTGCCAGTCTACATTTTATATCCTCTCTACTTCGACCATCATCAGTTATTTTACTCCCTAAATAGCAAAACTCCTTTACTACTTTAAGTGTCTCATTTCCTAATCTAATTCCCTCAGCATCACCCGATTTAATTTGACTACATTCCATTATCCTCGTTTTGCTTTTGTTGATGTTCATCTTATATCCTCCTTTCAAGACACTGTCCATTCCGTTCAACTGCTCTTCCAAGTCCTTTGCTGTCTCTGACAGAATTACAATGTCATCGGCGAACCTCAAAGTTTTTATTTCTTCTCCATGGATTTTAATACCTACTCCGAATTTTTCTTTTGTTTCCTTTACTGCTTGCTCAGTATACAGATTGAATAACATCGGGGAGAGGCTACAACCCTGTCTCACTCCCTTCCCAACCACTGCTTCCCTTTCATGTCCCTCGACTCTTATAACTGCCATCTGGTTTCTGTACAAATTATAAATATGCTTTTGCTCCCTGTATTTGACCCCTTCCGCCTTCAGAATTTGAAAGAGAATATTCCAGTCAACATTGTCAAAAGCTTTCTCAAAGTCTACAATTTCTAGAAACATAGGTTTGCCTTTCCTTAATCTATTTGCTAAGATAAGTCGTAGGGTCAGTATTGCCTCACGTGTTCCAATATTTCTACGGAATCCAAATTGATCTTCCTCGAGGTCGGCTTCTACCAGTTTTCCCATTCATCTGTAAAGAATTCATGTTAGTATTTTGCAGCAGTGGCTTATTAAACTGATAGTTTGGTAATTTTCACATGTGTCAACACCTGCTTTCTTTGGGATTGGAATTATTATATTCTTCTTGAAGTCTGAGGGTATTTCGCCTGTTTCATACATCTTGCTCACCAGATGGTAGAGTTTTGTCAGGACTGGCTCTCCCAAGGCTATGAGTAATTCTAATGGAATGTTGTCTACGCCCTGGTCCTTGTTTCGTCTTAGGTCTTCAAGTGCTCTGTCAAACTCTTCACGCAGTGTCATACCTCCCATTTCATCTTCATCTACATCCTCTTACATTTCTATAATAGTGTCCTCAAGTACATCACCCTCGTATAGACCCTCTATATACTCCTTCCACCTTTCTGCTTTCCCTTCTTTGCTTAGAACTGGGTTTGCATCTAAGCTCTTGATATTCATACAAGTGGCTCTCTTTTCTCCAAAGGTCTCTTTAATATTCCTGTAGGCAGTATCTATCTTACCCCTAGTGAGATAGGCCTCCACATCCTTACATTTGTCCTCTAGCCATCCCTGCTTAGCCATTTTGCACATCCTGTCGATCTCATTTTTGAGACATTTGTATTCCTTTTTGCCTGCTTCATTTACTACATTTTTATATTTCCTCCTTTCATCAATTAAATTCAATATTTCTCCTGTTACCCAAGGATTTCTACTACCCCTAGTCTTTTTACCTACTTGATCCTCTGCTGCCTTCACTACTTCATCCCTCAAATCTACCCATTCTTCTTCTACTGTATTTCTTTCCCCCATTCCTGTTAATTGTTCACTTATGCTCTCCCTGAAACTCTGTACAACCTCTGGTTTAGTCAGTTTATCCAGGTCCCATCTCCATAAATTCCCACCTTTTTGCAGTTTCTTCAGTTTTAATCTACAGTTCATAACCAATAGATTGTGGTCAGAGCCCACATCTGCCCCTGGACATGTCTTACAATTTAAAAGCTGGTTCCTAAATCTTTGTCTCTTCATTATATAATCCATCTGATACCTTCTAGTATCTCCAGGATTCTTCCATGTATACAACCTTCTTTTATGATTCTTGAACCAAGTGTTAGCTATGATTAAGTTATGCTCTGTGCAAAATTCTACCAGACGGCTTCCTCTTTCATTTCTTACCCCGAATCCATATTCACCTAATACGTTTCCTTCTCTTCCTTTGCGTACTATTGAATTCCAGTCACCCATTACTATTTAATTTTTGTCTCGCTTCACTATCTGAATAATTTCTTTTATCTCATCATACATTTCATCAATTTCTTCATCATCTGCAGAGGTAGTTGGCATTAAACTTGTACTACTGTAGTAGGTGTGGGCTTCGTGTCTATCTTGGCCACAATAATACGTTCACTATGCTGTTCATCTACATCTACATCCATACTCCGCAAGCCACCTGATGGTGTGTGGCGGATGGTACCTTGAGTACCTCTATCGGTTCTCCCTTCTATTCCAGTCTCGTATTGTTCGTGGAAAGGAGGATTGTCGGTATGCCTCTGTGTGGGCTCTAATCTCTCTGATTTTATCCTCATGGTCTCTTCGCGAGATATACGTAGGAGGGAGCAATATTCTGCTTGACTCTTCGGTGAAGGTACGTTCTCGAAACTTTGACAAAAGCCCGTACCGAGCTACTGAGCGTCTCTCCTGCAGAGTCTTCCACTGGAGTTTATCTATCATCTCCGTAACGCTTTCGCGATTACTAAATGATCCTGTAACGAAGCGCGCTGCTCTCCGTTGGATCTTCTCTATATCTTCTATCAACCCTATCTGGTACGGATCCCACACTGCTGAGCAGTATTCAAGCAGTGGGCGAACAAGCGTACTGTAACCTACTTCCTTTGTTTTCGGATTGCATTTCCTTAGGATTGTTCCAATGAATCTGTCTGGCATCTGCTTTACCGACGATCAACATTATATTATCATTCCATTTTAAATCACTCCTAATGCGTACTGCCAGATAATTTATGGTATTAACTGCTTCCAGTTGCTGACCTGCTATTTTGTAGCTAAATGATAAAGGATCTATCTTTCTGTGTATTCGCAGCACATTACACTTGTCTACATTGAGATTCAATTGCCATTCCCTGCACCATGCGTCAACTCGCTGCAGATCCTCCTGCATTTCAGTACAATTTTCCATTGTTACAACCTCTCGATACACCACAGCATCATCCGCAAAAAGCCTCAGTGAACTTCCGATGTCATCCACAAGGTCATTTATGTATATTGTGAATAGCAACGGTCCTATGACACTCCCCTGCGGCACACCTGAAATCACTCTTACTTCGGAAGACTTCTCTCCATTGAGAATGACATGCTGCGTCCTGTTATCTAGGAACTCCTCAATCCAATCACACAATTGGTCTGATAGTCCATATCCTCTTACTTTGTTCATTAAACGACTGTGGGGAACTGTATCGAACGCCTTGCGGAAGTCAAGAAACACGGCATCTACCTGGGAACCCATGTCTATGGCCCTCTGAGTCTCGTGGACGAATAGCGTGAGCTGGGTTTCACATGACCGTCTTTTTCTAAACCCATGCTGATTCCTGCAGAGTAGATTTCTTGTCTCCAGAAAAGTCATTATACTCGAACACAATACGTGTTCCAAAAGTCTACAACTGATCGACGTTAGAGATATAGGTCTATAGTTCTGCACATCTGCTCGACGTCCCTTCTTGAAAACGGGGATGACCTGTGCCCTTTTCCAATCCTTTGGAACGCTATGCTCTTCTAGAGACCTACGGTACACCGCTGCAAGAAGGGGGGCAAGTTCCTTCGCGTACTCTGTGTAAAATTGAACTGGTATCCCATCAGGTCCAGAGGCCTTTCCTCTTTTGAGCGATTTTAATTGTTTCTCTATCCCTCTGTCGTCTATTTCGATATCTACCATTTTGTCATCTGTGCAACAATCTAGAGAAGGAACTTCAGTGCAATCTTCCTCTGGGAAACAACTTTGGAAAAAGACATTTAGTATTTCGGCCTTTAGTCTGTCATCCTCTGTTTCAGTACCATTTTGGTCACAGAGTGTCTGGACATTTTGTTTTGACCCACCTACCGCTTTGACGTAAGACCAAAATTTCTTAGGATTTTCTGCCAAGTCAGTACATAGAACTTTACTTTCGAATTCATTGAACGCCTCTCGCATAGCCCTCCTCACACTACATTTCGCTTCGCGTAATTTTTGTTTGTCTGCAAGGCTTTGGCTATGTTTATGTTTGCTGTGAAGTTCCCTTTGCTTCCGCAGCAGTTTTCTAACTCGGTTGTTGTACCACGGTGGCTCTTTTCCATCTCTTATGATCTTGCTTGGCACATACTCATCTAACGCATTATGTACGACGGTTTTGAACTTTGTCCACTGATCCTCAACACTATCTGTACTTGAGACAAAACTTTTGTGTTGAGCCAACAGGTACTCTGAAATCTGCTTTTTGTCACTTTTTCTAAACAGAAAAATCTTCCTACCCTTTTTAATATTCCTATTTACGGCTGAAATCATTGATGCCGTAACCGCTTTATGATCGCTGATTCCCTGTTCTGCGTTAACTTTTTCAAATAGTTCGGGTCTGTTTGTCACCAGAAGGTCTAATATGTTATCGCCACGAGTCGGTTCTCTGTTTAACTGCTCAAGGTAGTTTTCAGATAAAGCACTTAAAAAAATTTCATAGTAGCTTACCTGCATTCCTATTTTTTTATTCATTATTAAATCTACTCCTGCATTCCCCTATTTGATTTTGTATTTACAACCCTGTATTCACGTGACCAAAAGTTCTGTTCCTCCTAATTCCCACTATATCTAACTTTAACCTATCCATTTCCCTTTTTAAATTTTCTAACCTACATGCCCGATTAAGGGAGCTGACATTCCATGCTCCGATCTGTAGAACACCAGTTTTCCTTCTCCTGATAACGACATCCTCTTGAGTAGTCCTAATCCGGAGATCTGAGTGGGGAATATTTTACCCAAGAGGATGCCATCATCATTTAACCATACAGTAAAGCTGCATGCCCTCAGGAAAAATTAAGGCTGAACTTTCCCCTTGCTTTCAGCCGTTTACAGTACCAGCACAGGAAGGCCGTTTTGGTTAGTGTTACAAGGCCAAATCAGTCAATCATCCAGACTGTTGCCCCTGCAACTACTGAAAAGGCTGCTGCCCCTCTTCGGGAACCACACGTTTGTCTGGCCTCTCAACAGATACCTGTCCATTGTGGTTGCACCTACGGTACGGCTACCTGTATCGCTGAGGCACGCAAGCCTCCCCACCAACGCCAAGGTCCATGGTTCACAGAGGGGCTTAAAGTGACTACCAAATCTTATTAAAATAATACTTGGCCATTAGTTGACAGTAAAGGCTCTATGGAATGACCTCAGTTTAGTACATACCATTGAATATATCTTTATAGATGTTGGGTATTGGATCTGAGACAGTAAAGGTAACATACGCAGTTTATTTCTTGTTCATTAGTCTGCTCCCTTAGCTGAGTTGTCAGCATGTCTGTCTGTCATGTAGCAATTCCTGCCTGGGTATGAGATTTTCTCCACGTGTGGGATGTTAAACGTGAAATTTAAAACTTGAATGACTCTAAAGCTATCACCCCAGTATCAGGTGGCCATTAAAAACATCCAACAATTAATTTGATTCGTCAAGATAGCTTCACAGTCACACTCAAAATTGACTTCATTGGAGACAATATGTCCGGCAGCTGCAGCGTACACTCCCGCTCCTCTCGCGTCTAATCTGTCTGTCCATTATATGTTCCATGACTTGCTAAACATTTCAGAGCTTTCTACTTCGGGTTTCAGCCAGCTCTTGTTCCTGAGAATGATTTGAGCATGGCATACTTTCAGGAGGACAGTAAATTCATGTGTTTTGTAACAAATACTTCAAATTAATGACAAAATTTTGGTAGCAAAAGTATCTGTATTCTGAACGTGGTATGATTTTGGTATCTGTGTGTTGGCTGGCAAGTGTTCATCTGTGTACTTGAAACTTTCAGCTAGTGTAAAAATTCTCCATTGTACTCCACAAGTACTCTGCTACCCACATAGCTGCTTCCTTTGTGTAGTGTCCTAGCTATAACTCTCCATCCAATTATGCAGGTACATTGACCTGCAGCCAAGATCATCACACAGTCGACAAAGTCTTTGCTTGATACACTCCTTTGGCTCCTAACTACTTTGGGAACAAAGCTGCTAATTGCACGCTCTGCTTGCACCCCATGTATGAGGCCAGCAACTTCTTCACTTCTGCCATCCGCCCATATGAACTGAGGGTGGCATCAAAACCCAAGCGTCAGGTGTCATTGGTGCCAACATAAGCTGCAGCTTGCAGATGACTGCACACTGCATGCTTAATAGCCGCAGGCAAGGCCTTCTCTACGTCTTGGATGAGGTCCCCTGGCAGAGATAAATGCATATGTCTTTCTTTCCAGCCATGAATGCTATTCTCATAAGAGGCTCCATAATGCGCCTAACATCAGATCTCCTGATAACTAGTGAACCACTCCCCCCATGTGCCTGCTCAGGTCTTACTAAAGGAGCTGGCCACTCACCAAGTGAAAGGACAAGACCAGCCTCCACATTGGCCTTTTGCCTTCAGTGACACAAATACGCTATTACCCGCCACTCACCCTGCAATGAGGACGGGTCCCTCATGTCGGATCCACTGAAAGGTGCTTCAACTACAGTTCCCATGGGTGAAACAAGCGACACTTGAGGTGTCTCATGTGACATGCAGATAATCCACTACTGCTACACCTTAAGGCAGCAGCCTGAAGTCAGCTGATTGTAGCCATAAGCACCGTCAGCTGTTTGCATCTGCGGCCAGCTGCTCCTGCATCCGCACACAGCGTATAGACACTTCCTATCCATCCCAGTACTGCTAAGAAAATGCAGAAGAAGCTAAATACACTGGTGTCCAAAATTAAAGCAACAAACCACTATTTCCCCACTTGTGTCTAATTCACGATATAATCATACAAACTGTCAACAGATGTTGATACAGTCGTGTCCTGCATGGAAGATGGAATTCTGGTTGATGGACAAGCATGCCAACGACGACATCAGGGCAGCTACCAAATGGGATAGTGTTTACCGGGTAGTCCCACATCCACAATAGCTGCACACGCAATCGCAGACCGCGCAGTATGGCTCAGAGAAGATGCCTAGAGGCTTTCTGCAGTGGAGCGCGATGGGAAGAATGGAAGCAGGACAATCACAAACTGATGTGGCACGATGACTTAATGTGAATCGTTCTGTTGTTTTTTGGGTGTGGTGACAGTTTATAGAGATCAAAACCGTATCCTGGAGACCATCGAAGGGCCAACCACATGTATTATCAGAGAGAGAGAGAACTGTGAGGTCACAACGGTACCACCTTAGTACTGCACGGTGTAATCTTAGCCTCCCACACATTACTATTAAATTTTTCTTAGTGCCTTCATTAGTTTCAAAAGCTTCGAGAGGTGTAAGGTTTACAAAAGAAAAACTTTTTACTTATCTTCATTTTCCCTTGTAGTTGGCTCCAATTCTTGCATCTAGGGATACATTCTTGAGGCTGAAGTTTTGATTTATAATGTTGTGGGTTTCTGATGACTAAATAACTCATGAAGATTGGCGGTATTATTCTTGAATTTTATTCTTTGCCACATTTTTCAATATCACACCATCTTTACAATTTACAAAAATATGTCTTGTCTTCATTAGAGGCCTGCCCACTACTACTAACATTCTGCCGAACTCACAATATTCCAAAGAGTTTACTAACTTTCTTGACAAAAGAAGAATTATCACCAAGATATAACACTGTTTTATAAATGAGTCCAGAAATAAATTTAATAATTTGCATTAGACTGTGCAATTAACAATATGAATTTTAAGTATACCAGAAATTTTGTAATATCAAATATTTCTACAAGGAGAGTAATTTTAACTACATACAGAGTGTAACTAATTAATTCCTTTTTATACGGTTCAGTCTGAAATATAATACATCGTATACAAAATCAAATGAAATTCTTTCAGTGAAACAGCCAAGAATGTTCACCTACACCAGATTCGGGATTAATCCTGGTATGAGCTACTTCTACAAAAAAAAAGTTAATTTAGAAAAGGGAGCCCCATTACAATGGTAACTGGCATTTGACCTCGCAGCATCCACTTCAAGTGTTGAACTGAGGCAAACGGTGTATAGAAAACTTCGGCAGAGTGGCCTTGATTGTTGGAGACCTGCTGTATGTGTACCTCTGACGCGTCTTCACCGAAGGGAAAGTCTAGACTGGAGCCGTCAACATGCCACCTGGACGGTAGAACAGTTAGCCAATGTTCTTTTCCCAGAATGACTCCCGATTTGGTCTGGACAGTGAGTCTTGATATTCGCATGTTGATGGAATGTGGAACACGATTTCAGAACCCAACTAATGTGGAAAGAGACTGATATTAAGGATGTTCCCGAATGGTGTGAGCAGGGATTTTGTTGACCACTCGAACACTTCATGAAATTGTGCTGTTAAATTGGCAAGGTTTTAATTGCTGTCAGGTATCATAATGAGATCTTGGAACCTCGCGTGGTTGTAGCGTGGTGCTGTGGACCCAGACTTCGTATTGCAGGATGATAATGCCCAACTTCGTAGAGCATGCATGGTTGATGTCTTTGTTGGAAATGAAAGATATTGCATGCATAGCATGGCCTGCTTGCACTCCCAATTTGAATCCCATACGGCATCTTTGGGATGCACTAGGGATACAGGTTGCATCACTGCAGCATCCACCAACCACTCTCCAAGACTTGCGAACTGTGCTGCAGGAAGTATGGTCGTTGTTGCCTCACTATCAGATTGATGACATCATTCACAGTGTGTCCCATCATTTGTCAGGCTTTATTGCTGTCGGAGGTGGTCACATCCCAGAGTGAGCACATTAACCAGTTGTCTGAATGTGTGTGTAAATACATTAAGTTGGAAAAAATGAAGAATATTTTTGTCTACCATTATGCATGTTAAAGTTGTTTAGATTCTGTATTCTTTATATTGTTTCTGCCTTATTGTCACCTGATTATCCTTTTTTGTGCCAAAATAAATGCAGCCTTTGCAAAATATCAGTAATTTTGGACACCAGTGTATGTAACTTACTACTGTGCAGCTTTGTAACAAACAACAGTTAGAGAATGGTTGCTGGCACCTCAGATCATCATCATCATCATCATCATCATCATTTAAGACTGATTATGCCTTTCAGTGTTCAGTCTGGAGCATAGTCCTCCTTATAAAATTCCTCCATGATTTCCTATTCAGTGCTAACATTGGTGCCTCTTCTGATGTTAAGCCTAATACTTCAAAATCATTCTTAACCGAATCCAGGTACCTTCTCCTTGGTCTGCCCCGACTCCTCCTACTTTCTACTGCTGAACCCATGAGTCTCTTGGGTAACCTTGCTTCTCCCATGCGTGTAACATGACCCCACCATCTAAGACTGTTCGCCCTGACTGCTGCATCTATAGAGTTTATTCCCAGTTTTTCTTTGATTTCCTCATTGTGGACACCCTCCTGCCATTGTTCCCATCTACTAGTACCTGCAATCATCCTAGCTACTTTCATATCCGTAACCTCAACCTTGTTAAAGTTGGTCGAAAGATTGAACGGTGCACAGATAACTTAGTCTTGGTACTGACTTCCTTCTTGCAGAAGAGAGTAGATCGTAGCTGAGCGCTCACTGCATTACCTTTGCTACACCTCGCTTCCAGTTCTTTCACTATGTTGCCATCCTGTGAGAATATGCATCCTAAGTACTTGACACCATCCACCTGTTCTAACTTTGTTCCTCCTATTTGGCACTCAATCCGTTTATATCTCTTTCCCACTGACATTACTTTCGTTTTGGAGGTGCTAATCTTCATACCTCAGAACAAACAAATGAATAACAGCTGTGCTGCAGACTGCCTGAATTTGCATTTTAAAGTTATAAAATGCAAAAAGAAGGCACAATTGTATCTTTTACCGTAATTGTAAGTAAGTTGCAGGAGAAAGAAACAGTAGTTACGAAATGCAGCTAAAAATTTCTTGTTTCAGTCTCAACAGCAGTAGTGGCAGAAAAATAAGTATGGGACATTCCAAAATCTTCAAAGACAATTTTTTGAGATGTTTTGAAAAGTTTGTCATACTGACTTTAAAAATTGATGTCTAGGCACTGACCTTCAATCTTATAAATATGAATAAAATTGAAGAGGGGCCAATCTGTAAGGTCCCCATGTTAAACCAAGACCTGTTGCAACAAACATTTAGTACACGCAAAAATGCTTACATGTACCTGTCCTCCAATTACAGTAACACCAATGAAGGGTCTTAAATTACATGTAGTGAAATGGCCAAAAAGTTGCACTGTATACAAAGACAAGTGAACTAAATAAATCTTAGCTTGCACAACAAGTAGTCTTCTACCTTATTTCATATTTCTTGGTCGTGCTGAAAGAAACGTGCTGCTGCACTAAAACATCAAACTTAGTCCCAAATGCAGTTTGTCAGATTACTAAAAATTATTTAAGACTTTTAGTTGTAATGTGTATATTTTATAGAAGAAAGTTTTCTAAAAGCTCAACATGTGTTCTTTACATTTGTATGTTGGTCAAAATCAATTAATATTTTCAAGTTGAGTAATTAGTCTTCTTCCCGTATTTATTTTCCTCTTGTTTCAGTAAAAGATCTGGAATTCCACCCTGATCGCCCTGAACATTTATTCTCATGTTCTGCTGATGGTGGTATATGGCACTGGAAAACTGAAGGAAGTAGAGTCTCTCAGCTCACAAAGATGACAGGTTTGTTATCTTTTGCAGTATATCTCATGATGAAAGTAGATCGGTAGTGGATAAGCAATTTGTTTGTTTTGGAAGCATGCTTATGAAAATTGTAGCAATTTCTTCTCACTTTTGATGCACTCTTGTGTTGACTGTTTTGTCTCACATTGTGGTAAACGTATTAACTGTTACGGTGATAACTTTCGAAATAGTAAACAGTTTAGTTTATTGTTTTTCCATTTTGTGTCATTTTCATTTGCTTGCCTATTGTAGTTGTTCTGATCATGAACTTTTGCCATGAAGCAAGTGGTTTTGATTGCTCATAAGAAAGATAATTAAATTTAAAAAGGATAAGTATATTGAAGTATTAATTAGTATACTGTAAAGTCAGAAATAAAATAAGCAGTGATTCCAAAGGGATCGTAAACTTCATTGTAGCGTCATTAGGCACAGGACAAGATGCAGAGGAAGGGGGTAACATGTAATTTTATTGTGAGGGGACAGTTGCAAGTTACTTTCAACCAAGTGTTAACGTTGAAACATACTTGAAACAGGAAATTCTCACGTATGAATTCAGAGACCTTCCTGCTGTGAGGCAGCATTTAATTACTGATTCAAGCTGCATACACAAACAAGTGACAGTAGTATTGTCATTAATACTTTGGAGCCGATGGCCATAAAAATACGGTCGCGCCTGACCAACCCAAAAATCCACCGCCCATAATTTTACAGGCGCGTGTGCTCGATCTTCCCCTTCCTCCCTTTACATGTTCATAAGGCTCCTAATGGTCTGGGAGGCATGGCAGAGGCTATAGTTGAAGTATGTGCACTCTGTTGCATCGTCATGGCGAAGATGGTTTGATGGATGATGAAATCGTGCGAGTTTGAAGAAAGTGATGATTTTTCGGAGGATGATGATTTGCTTGATTCTGATGATGACGTAGACTATATTCAAGAAGAAGATTCTGAGTCTTCAGATAAGGAATGCAGATAACAAAATAAGCAATATTTTTATTCAGATTTCAATTGAAAGAGCTTTCAGTACATAAATACTGTAGTTAGTGATTTTATTTGCAAATACTACTTTTATGGTAGATTTAGACGAGGAGAGCAAGTGTCCAAGTTCTTCAGAAGCATGTATTGCCATTGTCCCTGGTGATACCACACCTGAAGTGCGTGGGTGACCAAGGGTGAATGTGAGACCGAGAACTTCGCGCCGTACCAGTTCTGAGGAAGGCTGGACTACAATTGTTCATGTGCCAAATATCTATCCGTTCTCGGGTCACTCTGGAAAGTGCAACCTTACCAGTCTAGACCAGAACAGCACACCTCTAGACTTCTTTTTGTGTTTACTTACAGACAGTATGGTGAATCATATAAAGCAGCAAACTAATCTGTATGCACAACAAAGCATAAGGAAATTATGAAACACAAATTCCCTTTCTCCTACCTGCTCACTGTCAAAGTGGAAAAGAGGCACTGTCGTAGAAATAAGAAAGTTTCTGGCAATTGTAGTCCATATGTGTGTAAGTGTGAGACCCCATACACGAGAGCACTGGTCCAAGAATAGTGTTGTGTCATGTAATTTCTGTCCAAACATCCTGAGACATGACAGGTTTCTTTCTATTTTGAGAACCTTTCACATAGAGACAATTCAGTTGCTAAAAAAAAATGGAGAAGCTGGCTATGACCCACTGCACAAGGTGAGACCCCTCCTGGATATGGTGTCTGCTAATTTCCAGGGAGCATATACACCCTCTCAAAACGTTACAATTGATGAAGCCATGTGCAAATTTCGTGGCCGTGTGTATTTCAAGCAGTGC
Source organism: Schistocerca serialis cubense (assembly GCF_023864345.2). NCBI lineage: Eukaryota > Metazoa > Arthropoda > Insecta > Orthoptera > Acrididae > Schistocerca > Schistocerca serialis. Next base: position 138,648,392 of record NC_064642.1, on the reverse strand, counting down.
ATGCCACAGAAGCCAAATAAATATGATAAAACTGTGCACGTTGTCAGGGTCAGAGACAGGTTACATCTGGAATTTTTCTGTTCATGCAGGTGAGAGGTTTGACACAGTGACACTTGTAAAGAATCTGTCAAGAAAAGGTTATACTTTGTTTACAGACAGATTCTACACCAGTCCAGCCCTTGCGCCAGAACTGGAAGCTGCAAAAACTGCTCTTGTGGGAACTACAAGAAAATCTAGACAGGGATTACCTTTTGCTATAAAAGATCAGAAACTTCAGAGAGGTGAACTAATTTTTAGGCTTAAGGGAAATATTTTGGCATTCTGTTGGAAGGACAAAAGAAATGTGCACATGATAAGTAAAAGGCACGCTGCTGAGATTGTGATGTTTATTGATTAGAGAAGCAGAGAGAAGTCAAAATGAGCCTGTGTGGTGGACTATAATAAAAACAAGTTGGGTGTTGATTTACCAGACCAACGACTATCATACAGGGCTTTTGAGCATCAAACTGTGAAGTGGTGGAGAAAGTTGTCATTCCACAGAATACTAATGGTGATAATAAATTCAAGTATATTGTACAACAAGGTAATTGGGAAATGCCTCACATCATCACAGATCCTCAACCACAACCTGGTACACCGGGACTCTCCAGACTATCAACTGGAAACCTTTTCCTGGGAAAGATTGAGACAGAAATAGGCAAGAAACAGACACAAAAACAATGCATAGTGTGTTCTCTGAGAGGCAAAAAGCTTACTGGGAAAGTATGGCACAAAGACGCAAGCCACCAGTGTAGTGAATGCAAAGTGGCATTGTGCAAACTACCAGGTTTCAAAATTTATCATACAAAGACCAAAATTTTTACCTTTCAAAATTTCTAAATAGACCTTTTATGTGACTGGAAATCGCATAAATGAAACATTCCAAAATATATCTTATAATGTTCTCACTACTTACAGTGCGAGTGTGGATTTGGGTTATATCAGCTTACTCCCCCAAACCACCTTCCTTTTCTTTACGAGGTGACTTACCTGGAATTTGCAGCCTTTCTTCTTTACTGAATAGCTGGCTACTGGAACCCTCTTGACTTCTTCTCCGTCGAATAACACTAGGTACAGGAACTTTTAGACTCTGTCTACTTATGAAATAAGTAGACATACAAACTTTATTTTTCATCAACTAACGATATATTTGACCTCCATACACAATAAAAATCTCTCTTTCCATGTGAGTATGTAACTTTCTGCGAGTTTCTTGTACAGTTGGACGTTAGAAACACATTGAGTGAAAGCTAAAAGAAATTGGCTTGGATACCATGACCTTTCTTAACATAATCATAAAGAGTCTTGCTTCTAACAAGGTTGTGTCAAGGGTCTACAAGAGTACTTTATTCAACTGTTTTTGTTTTAATAACAATAGTCAATGACACAATAAGCACAGAGCTGCATATAAACTCCATGGTTCTAACCTTACACACTCCCTAAAACATCTATGGATGCCCAACAGGTACTTGTCGGTGCCATCCGACTGCCGCATCTACTTTCTTCTCGCAACTGATTTTAAACCTGCACACGCAAACATGTGAAGCACAGTAGGTAGAATTCTACCATCCCACACTCATATCCAGAATATTGTGTGTTCGAGACTGTAGAAGGCTGAGTGGTTCTAGAATCTTATTTTACTTTCTTATTAAGAAATGAGCATTTACTCGTGGTTTTAGTCAGCTTTACTAATATTTAGGAATTGTGAAGACTCATGACACATAAGTAAACTATTTTCTATTCTTATCTTTTCTACTTCCTTTTTCCTAGTATGTACTATTTTCATTATTTGTAGCTTGGTGGAACTCTGGACAAAATTAAAGTGTTCTCTTGACTCTCATTTAGTTCCATGAAACATAATAATGCTAGTCTTTCATAGAATTCACACTTCCCAGAATAATCCCTATAAAATTTATGACTTTTGTCATGACACTGTTCCCTTCTCCTAGGATCAGTACCTATTCCTTGCTTGTGGGTTGACCTTATGAGAGCACTTCCTCTTTCCATTCTGGTAGATACGCCCCATACAAAACATCTATATTTTTTAGGCCACAGATCGTGCTATCTCCACATAGGTATGCCTGCCCTTTATACTCGGTGAATGCTGGGGACGCCCCCCTTATCCTTCCTGAGTAAGCCTCACGGTTCAGTACCCTAGTAAACACTTATATGTATACCATAATTAAGTATCTTCTGGTAGTTATAAGTCTATCTTAAACTTCGCATTCATTCTTTAATATATCATTTACTCCCGAGAGTCCTTCTCTCCTTATCAACTTCTATATTTTCAATAGATACTATGTCAACATATACTATTTACGTCCCACTATCCTTCAATTCATCAGAGTATTCATTACGCTGACATTTCTCAATGATCAACGTGACTAATTCTTCTCCTACTTTCCCTTTTCTTTTTTTTTTTCCACACCTCTTTCTTATTTATCCATTACTTATTACTACTCCATAATTGTTCGTTATGTATGTGCACCTCTTCTTACGTATATTTGATGTATACCCATCATAGCTTCCTACATATGTCCGCATATTTCCATATGTACGCACATTTTCCCTACATCACCTTGTGGTTCTCATATTGTGACAAGCTTCCTCTTATGTGATTTAATTTGTGTGTAGAAGTGTATAATTGTGTATATGTGGATGTTTGTTTGTGTAGTCTGATTCCCTTATCTAAAGATAAGATTTAGGTTTTTAGTAACCACAGAAATAAGGAAGGACTTCAGTGATAGAAGTTTGTGAATATGGAAAGAGGGAAAGAATAGAAAGGTCGTCAAATGAGAAGTAAGAAAGTAAAAAACAGATATGGATGCTAGGATCAAAGAAGAGAAAGAAGACAGCCCCAAAGACAGGAAACCCTTCAATTCCCTACGATCCCTACCCCTCAGGTACTTCAGTGAGACACTGGAGGAGATTTGGTGTTAAATCGTCCCCTACAGAATGGATTTGTCCCACCTTCACCCTTTGAGGTCCCCGAAGGAAATCTGAAAGGTGTGATGGGTGTTTTGTGTTAGTCATGATTTATCTGTTCTTGTAAATCATGCTTTTAACTGCAATACCCACCCCTTTCCAAATTTATACAAACCCTCCCATCTATATCACATGTCATAAAAGGTATAAAATTCTCTATACAAAATAGAAAAGCTATACCCTTCGGTATAACAGTTGTTCCGCTGGTCACATCTTATTATATTTTCCATAAATATAATACTCTATTTAGTTTATTTCATCTAGATATCACTTTTTTCTGTGATTCTCTTAAGTTGGTCTCTATTTCATAGTCATATCTGGTTTTCTAAGCAATACGTTTATAGAATAGTTCTAGATTTTAAAGGAATTCGGTACAGGAAACTTATTTGGAAAAAACACCAAAAACAACTTGGGATCCGTCAGTCGTTACTCCACCCGTTAACTCAGAATGTTAACATCCCTGGGGGATATACAATTTTACATCCTTTACATTGTATTTACCCTTCTCTAATCCAGTTGTGGGATCTATTAAAAATAATGTGTTAGGGTGGACCACTGTTTGTACCTGGTACAGTCCCTCATATTTTTGGACAAACTTATGAGTCTTCTTCAGAGTCGAGCTGGGAAGATGTTGTTTTATAAGAACCAGGTCATTGACTTGGTACTGAGGTTCCACAGCCTTTTCGTTATGCTTACTTACTCCTTGTAGCGCCTTTTCAATTAAATTTTTAGAAACTATTTCCTGATTTACTTCATAATTGACACTAGGTTGTTCAGGCCAATTAAAACACCTCATTAGAGGTTCTCCTACAAAAGGTTTGCTTATAACTAGTAAAGGTGTCAACGCAGTTGATAAATGGGGTAATTCATTTGGGATAAGTTCAAAGTCCTTAATTTTTGTTGCTCACGAAATATGTTTTTCATGGTAGTAAGTACGACATAATTTTCCAGTTTCCTTCTTTACTCGCTCACATGGATTTGATGACAGGTTATAATTGGATATTAACACTTGCCGAACACCTTCCAATGCTAGAAATTCTCTAAATTCGTTACTCACAAATTGTGGTCCATTACCCGTAAGAAACCGTTTTTCCATTTTTGTTTACCTACTTCTAGAATGTATTGTTGCAAACAGTGTATAACCGTCTATGTATTTGCTCTTTTAATGGGATATAGTTTAACATATTTTGACCATCATTCTATGATGACCAAAATGTATGATACTCCTCCCTTTCCTTTTAGGATTGGTCCAAAAAAATCTGCCGCTCTGAGATTGTGTAATGACTTAAGAATAATAGGATACATTTTGTATTTCATATGAGTATTATTCTCTTTCACTTTCTGGCAAATTTCGCAAGTTCTTATCAAAGATGCTATTCTGTGTCCTAGCTTCTTAAAATAATAAAATTTATTCATATGGGCTATACTCGTTTTGAAACCTTCGGAATACACAAGCACCAACACTGTGATGTTACGCTGTCGCTCCAAAACAAGTTATGACCTATAATTTTCCATATTCCTAATTGATTAGGAGGTAATATGTTCTGGATACAGATAGAAAATATTTCTGTGAAATAAGGATCATGATGGTTGAGCAATCCCCTTTACAGTGAAGTTATGATATTCTACTGACTAAAATTAATGGCAAAAATAATACCGGGGTCTTCCATATGTTTTAATTCTTCTGTTCCTATGGTTCGCCTCAATAAAGCATCAGGTACAATATTTTCAGAACCTTTTACGTATCATATCTTATATCGTATTCCTGTTGGAAAAGCATCCATCACATCAACCTACTGTGTAGTAATCGACTATTCATAAGAAAAGATAAAGCTTGATAATCTGTATAAATATGGATTTCTGATCCCCATACTAGTGTTTGAAACTTTTGAATACTCCACATAATTGCCAATAGTTCCCTTTTCGGTAGCTGTGTAATTTAGTTCGTGCTTATGTAGGCTACGGCTAGCAAAAGCTATGGTTCTGTGTTCTACATCACTTGGATCCCATTCGCCCAAAGTTCGGCAGCAACACCATAATCAGATGCATCTGTCAAAAGTTTAAACAGTTCGCCCATAATTGGATGGTGTAACTTGGGTGACTCAACAAGCGTTCTTTTAACGTTTTCAAATGCATCATTTGCACCTCGATTCCATGTAATGGTACTCCCTTTATTAATAAACGTAAAATTCTTGGGTCATTTAACTCTTGCCCTTTTACGTACTGTCGATAGTATCCAGCCATACCTATAAATCCTTTTAATTGTCTTACATTTCTGGGGTGCGGACATTCTTTGATAGCTTTTATGCATTCAGGGTCTGGTCTAATTCCCTTTACCCGTATAATATGACCTAAGAACGTAAGTTCTTGGTGCACAAAAAACAATTTTGACAGCTTCACCGTAATACCTTCCTCTATACATTTTTTCAGTTTTGCACAAAGCTAGACAATATTCCTCCCAAGTAGCTACTAGTATTAGGATATCGTCTACGTGTATTATCAAATCCTTCAATAAGTCTCTCCTTAGTGCTTCATCTAATGCACGTATAAATAAGGACACAGAGATATTAAGTCCGAATGCCAATACATTGAAATGATAAGGTTTTCCATCAAACAGAAAGGCTGTATACTTCTTGGAGTCTGGATGTAATTTTATCTGCCAATACCCCGTGGTCAAGTCCATTGTGCTAAAGAATCTTGCCTTTTCAAATTTGGATAACAATTAATCGATATTAATCGGTCGATCTCTCTCTGTCTCTATATGTCGATTCAAGGTGAGAGCGTCTAAGACTAATCATACCCTGCATGTAGCTTTCCTCACCATGACCAGAGGATTATTCATTACACTGGAACTTCGTTCTATAATATTATTATCAATCATTTTGTTAATCTCATCCCAAACTGCTTCCTTCAAACTCCCTGATATTGGATACGGTTTGCAAAAGAATGGAGTGTCATCTTTGATTTTGAACTTACAGATATAGTCACTGATGTTACCTAGATAATCGGAAAACACCCCTTCATACTCCATTAAAATTTTATATAAATCTCGCCTTTGTTGATCGGTTAATATTCGGGATTCATTAACTTTGTCTTGTACATCAGTTTGATGTGTTCCTTGATCCGCATTGTTGAATTTTGGTGATAATTGAGCTGTAGCTGTTAATCACAGATACTGACACTCAGTTGTTTGTCCCTCAATGTGACCATTTGTCACAAATGGTGCCCAGCATCTACTGTCCCTTCTACCAAAACAAAGATGGTGTTCATCAGAGTTTAAGGTGACTTTAAAGTCTAACAACCAATCTAAACCTAATAGTACATCTCTATTAATATTCTCTACTATTAATAGTGTTTGACGAAATTACATATTTCCAACACTGCAGTTCCCTTGAGTGTCGTATTTTACAAGTTTACTTTTGTTCCCGTTATCCCAATTATGTATACTCCAGTCACTGGCAAAAATGGTAAGTGCTGTTTATTCTGTAGTGAATTAAAAAATGCGTTTTGAGATGAGTGATACCTCACTTCCAAAATCTATAAATATGTTAACCTTGGAATTTTCCACTGTCCTTGCTATTATAGGTTGTGGGTTATTAGTGGCTAAGCTTGGTTCTTCAAGCAGCAACCATTCCTTTCTGGGTATTTTGTGTGTAAAGTTAACATACATACGTGGAATAAAGCCTCCTAATGTATCTCCTCGACCTGGGCCCCGGCCCTGGATCCAGGTCGATGAACGTTGTATTCACAATTATGGGTTGGTTACTGAAATGAGATACTACATTCCCATTCTGTGTTATATGGTTACTCGGTACAAATTCTTGAGAAGCTGCTGGATCTAAATTTGAATGTGGATACTTCTTTTGACAATTGTCACTACAACTTTTCTTATTGTACTGGTGTACTTGTGCTAAGTTTGCCTCATGGTTTTAAAATTATTTCCGCTATTTCTTTTATAGTTTGAACTTTCACTTTGGTGTAAAGTTTCGTTGCGGTCCTTATTTATTGCATCAAGTGCGTCAACAAAAGACAACAACTCTTCTATCGTTTTCCAAACAATACATAAGATGTCTTTTCTCACAAAGATTGGCAATCGTCTAATTAAAATACATACTAATCCTTCTTCTTCCATTGGCTTATCTAAATACTTTGCTAATGTTAAATGCCAGTTGAAATATTTCCTCATAGTACCCCAAGTATTATTATAATATTTTAGGTCCCATGGATCGTATATTAGCTTTTCTTGAGCACTGGCAAACCAGTACTTCTCTTTAAATGTCTTTTGAAAGTCTTCCCAAGAGGAAAAATTTTCAGTATTTGCTGTTCCCCATTCTGATGCTTCCACTAGAAGGTACTCCACAGCAAATTTGATCTTGTAAGCTTCCCAATTTTTTGACAAAGCTTGGTTTAATCTTTTTTAAGAAATGGGTCAGATGTACATCTGGCTTAAATTTAGGGAATTGTCTAGATAACCCTGAATTAGCTTCCCATTGCAAATTAGTCAGTGCTTCACTAGCTAACACAACATTAATTGAAGTTACCCTTTTTTCTACTTTGTCTTGGATAAGCTTAATTTCTCTCCACAGGTCGTCCATACCCTTCATGGTATCATTAAGTTCAGAAGAAGGAATAGGCGATACGTTTCCAGATGTTATGCCCTAGGTAACCTTTTGCTCTATAATATCTCCAAATTGTTCCTCCAAACTAATTATTTTATAATATTGGAGTTAGCCATTTTCCCTTTGAAATTCCTTTCTGCATTATTTACCCGTGTATTGACACCTGTAATTTGCGATTGAATGATTGGCATTTATTCATTATGCTTATCTACACACTCTTTCCAAGTGTTCATTCCCTGTCTTACATCATTATATTTAATATTGTACATGTTTTCAAAAGATCCTAACTTTTCGAGAAGTTCTAATTCTATGTTATTACATTTGTTCTCAATGTCAACTTCTAACATTTTCAATAAATCTTGAAAAGTGTCGTTCTGTTTCTGACTAGTGTCGGTAAACATATGATTTATATGAGTGGTCAAAGAATTTCTCTAGTCGTTCTTTAAATCTGCTTTTTAATTCTCTACTTTATTACTTATGGTGTTGAATTCAGTCTTCAAAGCACCCATGCCTTCGCCTAGATTACTAAATTCCTTGCTTTGAGAGTCGACTTTGGTGTTTAACAAACCTAAATTTGTCGTTTGTGTATTTAATTGAGAATTTATCAAGTCTACTTCTTTACTAAGAGTCACACTCTGAGCCTGTAATTGAGAATTTAATGAGTTTAACTCATAAGACTCGAGCTTTGATTAAATTTATCAACTCAGCCTAGTCAGGCACTTCTTTGCTAATCATCATGGCCATAGCTGGGCCTTGAGTTTCCCCAACCTGTTGTATATTTTCCGTACTTTTATATGCCTTAGCTCTTGTAAACATTGAAAACTAACTTTAAATATGATAATTACACAATAACAGTTCACTCAACAGTATCTTGTACCACTTCATACTAAAGTAATCAAGTTTTGTTTCACGCTCACCCAGTGTAGAATTCTCGTTGCGTAGGTGAGCAGCTGTGGAGTTAGGTCAGCACTAGTGAACAGCAGCTGGTGCCTGCGGCGTCGGATGTATGTTGGTTTCAGCGTCTGCATCCGCGCGATGTGTGTGAGAGCTGTATACTCCCTGCACTGGATCTTCTTAGCTGAAGCGTTCTATGTGTACTACTACTTAGACAAATATGTCAAAATCTTCTTTACTATTTTTATTGTTGTGAATTTTTCATTTCTTCAATGTTTTTCCATTTAAATTTTGCTCCATTGGATACTGGAACATATTACAATGTCCTAGAATAGTTCCCTTGTCTTTTTATGTTTAGGTGCTATGGCAATACATAACAGCTACTTCTCTCGTTTTTGACGTAAAAGTCCTGTTTTCTCAGTCCTTTCACACAGGTCGCCATGTTCTAATGTTCTTGCGTCAAGAGTCTACACAAGTACTTTTTCTTGTTTTAATAATAATAGCCAATGACACAGTAAGTGCAGAGCTGCATATAAACTCCATGGGTCTTCCTTACACACTCACTAAAACATCTATGGGTTGCCCAACAGGTACTTGTCGGTACCGTCTGACCACCGCGTCTACTTTCTTCCCGCGACTGATTTTAAACCTGCACACACAAATATGTGACACGCAGTAGGTAGGATTCTACCATCCCACACTCATATCCAGAATATTGTGTGTTTGAGACGGTTGAAGGGTGAATGGTTCTAGAATTTACACAGAAATTCTCGAATCATTACACTCTATTGTGTAAGTACACATTACTTGTAATTGCAAGTAGTATTTGAAGAGTTTATTTTTGTAGCAGAAAATTATATTATGTTGTATAAGGCTGCTTGCTAGCCATGTGTGTTCTCTTTCACCAGCTTCATTTGCTGCATTTTTATATTTTCTCCATTCATAATATAAATTCAATATCTCCTGTGTTAGCCAAAGATTTTTACTAGGCCTCATCTTTTTACCTGTTTGATCCACTGCTACCTTCACTGTTTCATCTCTTAAAACAGCTCTTCAACTCCTGCTGTATTCCTTTATTCTGTTCTAGTCAACCATTGCCTAATGCTCCCTCTGAAACTCTCAACAACCTCTGGTACTTTTTACTTATCTAAGTCCCATCTCCTTAATTTCCTACCTTTTTGCAATTTCTCAAGTTTTAATCTACAGTTCATAACCAATAAATTGTGGTCAGAGTCCACGTCTGCATATGGAAATGTCTTACAATTTTAAATCTGGCTCCAAAATCTCTATCTTACCATTAGCTCGTATAATCAGCCGGAAATATTCCAGTGTTTCCAGGTCTCTCCCAAGAATACAACCTCTCTTCAAGATTCTTGAACCAAGTTTTTGTGATGATTAAATTATGCTCTGTGCTACATTCTACCTGCTGGTTTCCTCTTTCACTCCTTTCTCATAGCCTATATTTACATACTATATACAAGGGAGATGATCTTGAAGGTGGTATTGTAGAAATGGAAGAGGACATAGGTGAAGGTAAGTGGGAGATATGATATTACAAGATGAGTTTGACTCAGCACTGAAAGACTTAAGTTGAAACAAGGCTCCGGGAGTAGGTTAAGGAAAGGAAAACCTATGTTTGTATCATTTGTAGGCTTCGAGCAGCTTTTGAGAAAGTTGACTGGAATACTCTCTTCGAAATTCTAAAGGTTGCAGTGATAAAATACAAATAGTGAAAGGCTATTTACACCTTGTACAGAAACCAGATGGCAGATACAAGAGTAGAGGGGCATGGAAGGAAAGCACTGGTTGAGAAGTCAGTGAGACAGGGTTGTAGTGTATCCTGATGTTATTCAACCTGTGCATTGTGCAAGTGGTAAAGGAAACCAAAGAAAAATTTGGAGTAGGAATTAAAGTTCAGGGAGAATAAATAAAAACTTTTAAGTTTGCCAGTGACATTGTAATTTTGTCAGAGACAGCAAAGGACTTTGTGGAAGTGCAGTTGAACAGTGTTGACAGTGTCTTGCAAGGTCTGATGAACATCATCAACAGCAAAACAAGGCTAATGGAATGTAGTCAAATTAAATCAGGTGATGCTGAGGGAATTGGATTAGGAAAAGAGACACTTAAAGTAGCAGATGAGTTTGCTATTTGCTCAGCAAAATAATTGCTGATGGTTAAAGTAGAGAGGATATAAAATGTAGACTGGTAGTGGCAAGAAAAGTGTTTCTGAAGAGGAGAAATTTGTTAACATTGGATATAGACTTACATGTTAGGAAGTCTTTTGTGAAGGTCTGGAGTGTAGCTGTGTATGGAAGTGAAACATGGAAGACAAACAGTTTAGACAGTAAGACAATAGTAGGTTTTGAAATGTGATGCTGCAGAAGAATGTTCAAAATTAGCTGGGTAATCATGTAATTAATGTGGAGATATTGAGCAGATTTGGGGAGGAAATTAGTTTAGGGCACAACCTGAATAGAAGAAGGGATCAATTGATAGACATCAAGGGATCACCAATTTTGTATTGGGGGAGGGGGGTGGTATAAAAATTGTTGAGGGAGACCAAGAGATGCATACTATTCAATTCAGTACACAACAACCAGTTTCTCCAAATTTTCTTCAGTTAGGCTTAATCAGACAAAACATTTTTGTGCATAGAAAATGACCTGTCTATGTCAGAAGTGTCTGGTGCATACTTCAGTGGATACATTTTGGACAAAGTCAGAGCAAATTGAAAGTCTTTTACATTTTTGCCACAATATATTTTTTGTCATCTCCATAAACTCAAAATCGAGATTTGATCTGATAACTTTGTTCATTGTATCTTAGTCTGCAACACTGACATTTCAGTACAATGCGTGAAAAGATTTTTCACTATCTTCAATAATTTTCAAAGATTCCACAAACTTCCAACTTTGATACGGCCACAGGCAAATGTGCAAAATTTGACCTGATGTAGATCAGATCTGGCTTCTTGAATGCCACTTCTGCAAGCTGCTTTAGTGGCTTTGAAAGTGTCTATGAGCCAGAATTAGAAAGGGAAAAAAACACCAATCAAGGGAGCAGTAACTTAGATTTTCAATAGTATGAAGGAAACAGATATGAACTTCAATAAATGTACAGTAATTTATGGTCTATTAGCAACAAAATTTCATCAGAATCATCACAGTGAAAGATGATGGCATTTATCCTAATGCCCCATCTGATTAAAATAGGTTGTGACAAAGATAAATCTGACTGTAGATATGCAAGTGCAGCAACATGGACAGGTGCTTCCAAGGATACGTTCAATAGGGAAAAAGAGTCAGCATACAGATGACTGACTTAATGCTGTCAGAGTTTGTTTTTTGTGCATCTGTTTACCTTGTTTGTGGAGGATATCAGCGCAGTCACACTGTTTCAGCTACACAATATAGCACGTGTCCTAATTGTGTAACGTGGTTTAGGTTAGGATAACATAATTTAATTGCTTTCCTGACGTCTTCATCCATTAATGGGGCAGCATAACTTAACAAGAGTAGGTCCTGTTTTTATTTAAATTTATTGGCATGAGGTATATTGATTTCTGCCTGCATCTACTTAGCCAAACTGAGACCCTTGAGGGCCATATAAACGCGTAAATCGGTGGTCATTAAACCTTTCTTACTCTAGAGCCTATACTGGTATTGGGGGAAGGCACCTCTGGCTGTTCATTTACCAATCTTATTATTACTCAGTAACGTACATAAATTACTATGTTATCAGCCTCAATAGACTAGCTATAGTAAGGGTGCAATAAGTTGCCAGCCGCCTCCACGTACTGGCCGTCAAAAGTCGGCACCATCCGAGAATGCTTGGTGTTGACTGTGTCAAATAGCTGCCACCCCCAGTGCCCCAATGTTGTCCCAAGTGATTACTTAATGTTTTGAATGTCATTTTATTTCTGCTCATTGTTTTGTAGTACAACAGCCTTAATTTATTTCATTTTCCTTGTTACAAATAAGCATCACATTTGAAGATGACCGTCTCTATAATGATCACTCATGAGTCAATGTTACTTCTGTCTGAAGTTTATACCACAGCAACTGATTGGCGTGAGTTGCACGTGCTTGTGAGTTCTCAGTAGTGGTAGATAAACAGTCAAACATTACCACTCTCACATCCTCTAACCCTGCAGGTTCTGTGCTACTTACAGCTCTGGCCTGAGGTAAGTGGCCAACTTTACCTAGCTCATGGCAAAATTCACCATCAATTAAAATTGAGCACATCCTAAAACGTTAATGCCTCTGTAACTATTTTTATTTGTTACTGAGTGAGAAAACTACTCTCATAACAAGCTATTAATGTTTGTTGATGTTTTTGGATTCAGTTGCTAGTTGCTACATGAATATTATTATAAAATACAGCTGAGAACCATGGGCTTAATGAATATTCATTCGGGCTACGTGCGCCCAGTAGTTTGATGACCACTGGTCTAAATTTATGCAGTTATATAATAGAAATCTTCAAAATACAAATTACTCTCCAAAGAGCAAATTATTTCAAATGTATGTGTGTAAATTCAGGCTCTATTTATGATATACAACAATGAAATGAATATATTCACTTGGTAATTTGTAATACTTGTCAGAAATTCTCAGGGATTTCTCTCTACCCCCTCTCAAGTTTGAGTAGGTTGGCCCCACCTCTCTTCCTCCCCCCCCCCCCTCCCCCCCCCTCCCCCCCCTCCCCCCCCCCTCCTCCGCCCCCTCTTCCCCCCTGTTGACAATTTTATTTTATTTTCATTTATAGCTCCTTACCTAATGTTAAATCAAAATGACATGAATGTTGTATTTTCATTTTTCTCCCCCAGATATGACTGCAGAAGAAAGCCCGTGGGTTAGTGGTGCAGTAGCAAAGCAAAGAATTCAGATATATGCACTGATGCCACAGCTGCATAAACCGATCAACTCCCTTGATGTGAGCAAGGCAAATGTTATATTTGGTTGTGACAATGAGGCCGTGTACATATGTAAGAATACAAGTGTGTATCAGTAAATTAACAATTATTTATTAAAATGTTGATTTGTACTCAAATATTTGTATTTCACAAGCACATTAAAAATACTTTGTCATTAGTTGCTGGGTTTTCATTAGGTGTAGTCTTCTATCTTGAATGGAATACTTGTTTGCAGTAATTGTCAGCACACTTTATAATATTATATACTGATACTATTAGTGTTGACATCTTCTCCATGACAACCTTGCAAACAGTGGTTAGTTGGGATGGGAGATTGACAGGATGATTCAGAGGTTTTCAAATGTTGGTACAAAATGCAGTGTATAGCCACTGGGGAGGGGTGATGGATAGCCTTAGAATACTGTACTCCATACTGTGAAAGAGGTAGGCTGAGAGCTGGTAGTACTGTCGCCCACTTTGAAGTGTGGTGTGTGAAAAGTTACCAGTACTGCTGTAGAGCCATAGCTGCCTACAACTTGGGCAACAGTTACATGTTGCTATAGGAGCTGTAACAGAACTGTTTTATGTGACTACTGTGGAAAGCACGTTAAGCAGCCACATTAAGTCCCGTTACACTGTTGCGGCTCTTCTCTCATCCTGTAGTCTGTAGGTCCACCCCTGCTATTCTAATGTGTTTGATTTTCCACTGGTTCTTTACTGTGACATTGGGTGATGAAATAATGTCTGATCAGGGGCTAATACTTACTATTCCAGCGCACTTGCCACGCTCTTCTAATCGAACTTCGTTTCTCAAATAGCTGCATTTTCTTCTAGAAGTTAAGAGTGCCAACCCGACACTCAATTCTCAAAATAAATATGAGGCTTCTCACGAACAGTGTATCATATATTGTATGCTTGTTTACAATGAACGTAAATTATAAAGTTGCATCAGTATTCGGAACATCACAATTACATTGATAAGGACTAAGTCCAGAAGCAGTCTATCTTATTTAACAGATTCCAATTGAGTGAGTATACAACAAGTTTTCTATTTTCCCTGTGACATCATATGTGTTGTCCTGGCCTGCACCATACCTCCGAGGGAAGACCCGACGACACCAAATGAACTGCTCAGTCAGCAGGTACTACGAATGTTGTACGATGTTTAGTTTTGTCACAGGTTGCAGATGTGCTGCATCCATCCATTATGTAACACGAGCACATAAATAAAACACATCAAACAGTAGTTTAACTAATTCATTACAGAAATAAACCCTCTATAGTGGTTATTATCCTTCGTTGGTTTGAAAGATGCTTGTGCAGATATCCCTTTACCAAAGTGGTATGTTACACTACAGATTTCTCCCCTTAGATGAATGTCGTCATCACTACTGTGAAACATCAACCAAACAATAAATATTCTTAGTCCAAAAGTACTTTTAACCTTTTGTCATGGTCCAGGGGGATAAAATTATGTCTTCTGGACCTGCAGAACATTTATCCACTTTATTCTTTTAAATATAGACCTACTGATGTTACTCAAGTTTACTGTAATGAGTAACTGGCGAATTTCATATAACAAACAGTGTAAGTGTTGTATTTTGGATACATAGACCTCGTCAACATAAACGATTTTATATGACAGACAATTCTCTCTCTCTCTCTCTCTCTCTCTCTCTCTCTCTCTCTCTCTCTCTCTCTCTCTCTCTCTCTCTCCTGACATTTAACATTTCTCAAGGAAGGCCTCTGCGCTTGAAGTATTCAGTGCAATGGTGACATCGAGGTCTCTCGTGTACCCCTATTGTGACATCGTAGCATTGTCACTCTGTCCACAACACTGCAGGATGACCAACAAATACCTCAAACAGAAATTGCAGAACACAAGTAGAAACTTATTCTCGTACGTAAATAAATCATTGGTTATCAAAATTGAAACCTTATGTAATCGTTATTCATGTTATGTCAAACAATTTATAACATTTATTCATTCATATATAATGTTGAAAGTATAGAAATTTTAAATCAAAGAAATCCATGAGGCTCTCCTTAAATTAAAATCGTGAAAATCATGTACCGTCACACGTGCGCCTTTGCTTGGATTCGTAAGAAAAAGAATAAGTCTGTCAAAAGCATACAGATGTGTTGCTTAATTATTACCACATTTTCTCCATTGTGCCTAAGCATTACTTTGTTTCTTTTGATCCTCGAAGTGGGAAGCAAGTGCAATTGCTTTATGCCCTATTTCCCATGTAGCCAAAATATTACTTCCACCTAAGTTCGCAATATGTAGTTGAGAAATTCCGATGCTACAGGTTTTATCAAAATTTAGAAGTTGTGTACATTGGTCATTTGGAAAGGTTTCCTTAAAGACTGTCACAAATCAGAAATTATGTCTTATGTCATCTGTAAGATCTCCTTACACTAACTGTGTATCAGCAGTATAAATTAATGCCAGTGGGAGTGCCTGCCACTCTCCCCACCCATGAGGCAATGGGTCATCATATGCTTTCACAGGCCATGAAGCAATGGGCCATTTTTCTTGCAATACTAAACATTAACTATATGTAATAAAAATTTTTCTTATCACCAACATCAACTTGTACAATAGTGACATACGATACCAGTAATAGCAATAAGTAATTATCTTTCAACTTTAACTTCATATTAATAAAAGAGCGCTGTATCTTGCCAGTAGTGATTGCACTTATTAAGTTACTACTAACAACAGACAAAGATAAATTTCTGTAATTGCTGAAGATAATTTCTGCTAATTCCAAATGCTCGTAAACGCTCTGTGCTAACAACAAACAAAGATACATTTCTGTAATTGCTGAAGATAATTAATTCCTGCTAATTGCAAATTCCTGCTAACTGCAAATGCCGGTAAATGCTCTGTGCTACCAGTAGGTTGTAAATTCTCAGTAGATACTGAAGATAGCATGTACTCAGTTGTAACAGATGACTGTAAGTTCCCGGAAAGAATACATGGTAAAAATTTGTCAGTAGCGCCTATATCTATCACTGTCTCAGTACTAATATATCATAGCCTTTTATCTAGTAAATCTACATTATGAGTAGTTATCTCACTGTCACATGGTTCTCCATAGTTTGTAACTTGTCTAGTTGTTGCATATCATTTATAATTACTGTAACATTCTCCACATTCTTAATTGTAACATCATCTAAAATATGTGAAGTTTCTAATGATTTTGCTTCTAAGGTGTTCCTCATCCTGTTTACTGTCTTGTAACAAATTAATAGAAACTACTTACCCAATATGGCTTACGCTGTTTCGTCCACTAAATTTAAGCAGGGTGTATATGACCCGGGAGATCCTGGAAAAACCCGGGAATTTTTTCATCCGGGAGAAAACCGGGAAAAACCCGGGATTTTTTTAGAATTCCGGGAATTTTTCATTGTTTTAGTTTTCAGTTAAATTTTTGTAATTTTGACTGGTAATAACCGATACTCTAACAAAGGATATTACTGTACCCTGCTACTGCAGAATAATACTTCAACAATAAAACAAACGAGAGAAAAAACGAAAATAACTTAAATTGCAAAGGAAATGCGCCATATACAACAACGACAAACAGTGCTCATGCAAACGTCTGCCAACTGCATAATGTGTTAAAGGCTTTAGGAAGACTATGCAATGCTTCATAACAACAAATTGCCTCCAATGAGCGTGAAGTCGCAACTGTTTACATTAGATTCGTTTTAGCAGTTACGAGCTGGCTCATGCACATGCGCAGTTGAGTCGTGTTTGAGTAGTACATTCTCCCTTCTGGCTTCAGGAATGTGGCTGTTGGCTGTGTAAGCAGTCGCAGCAAGCAGCTAGAGGGCTACCGGCAAGAGTGGGCGCCAAATTCATATTCTTGAGGGGAAAAAAAACTTGTTTTACAAAGCACCTAGCATCCAGCGCACGTTTGTCTATCAATTATTCATATTATTTTGAAACGCTTCCCTGTTGGTTTTTGAACATTTTTGGACCCATTTTAAGTTTATTTCTGAATGACTCATAAGTTGATTTTTGAATGCATGCATAGCGTATGTGATGTGTTTGTCAGGAGAATCCTCTTCGCACCCCGCAGACAAAAGGGGACGGGGCTATAAGAGTTGAGGGGAGTAAAGCCGAACGGATGAATGCCAATCGCTGTCTGATTATGTGGTTGGTTGGATTTGCGAACGATCAGCGTTGTTATAATTACTAGTGAAATCCATAGATTCAGACTACCAGAATGGAAATAAATGACTTACAGGAATAACAGGTGGGATTGATTACGTATTATCTTCTCGGTGTATACCAATAAATGAAATTTTGACAGAAAATTATTGGCCAGATCGCTATAGTAGTAAGGACCAGCAGTACCAGTCCCCGGCTAGCAGCGGGTTAAGTTCTATTCTGGAAGTAACGTGGAAAACGTGTTGTACGAACACGTAATAACGCCTAACATGTAAATAATTGCGGGATAACTAAACCTGTGATTCTGGCAGGTTTAGTGAAGTTAATTGGCGAACAAATTTTGACAATGGGAGGAATAGCTAAAGAGTTGGTGATAAGATTGTTTGTTAGGACGAGGAAGGAGAAGAAACGGGCACATCAGACAAATTATGGAAGAATAAGACGATTCCAAATGTATATAAAAATTTCGTAATACGACTTTTCGATCTCTTGCTTGAGAAACTGGTGCGTATGAATGAAATGTGAAACTATTTCCTAACATAAAGCTTTTTGCTTGTAGTAGGCCTAATAGGCATTTGATATTGGTACTTCGTGAATTATATTCTGTCGTGTTATAAAAGCGACCATTTGTGCCAAAACAGTCTCGTTTGTTTGATGTGTGTTACAAAATTGCTGCCATATTAGAAAGGCCTATTTTGTTTTATCTAGCAGACAGTGACAAAATAGACGTAATCAGATCGAGAAACCACACCAGTCTTGGGTAGTATTTGTGTTAACAGCTTTATCAGTTTTAGATAACGACATTTTGATTATTCATGTAGCAACGCGTTTGACGAACTTTGATGACGTAATAGATTCTTTCGCAGAAAGGAAAGTACGACATT
The DNA here is from genome assembly GCF_023864345.2 of Schistocerca serialis cubense. NCBI lineage: Eukaryota > Metazoa > Arthropoda > Insecta > Orthoptera > Acrididae > Schistocerca > Schistocerca serialis. The sequence continues at coordinate 138,629,870 of NC_064642.1, read as the reverse complement.
GTAAAGCTGTAGCAAGATTAGTGAGAGAAAATGCCAGGAGCTAAGGATTGAAGAAATGTGTAATTTCTTGCTTATCTCTTGTCTTTATTGGTTTTATGTATCCTATATTTAATTTTATGTCCCACAAAACAGCAAGTTAATAGCTAATAGGCAATAAAGACTTCAGATTTTCTGAGGAGTTCTGCTTCTCCCAATTACAAATAATCCCATCTGCTATTAACCGAAAGATTTAAAAAAAAAAAAAAAAAAAAAGAGGGATAGGCTGCTGTCCTGAATGTAGTTTGGTGGCATCCATTACAAAATATACATTTTTTAATTCCACAGAGCGAAATACAGTGACATGCGGTAGAAGAATGCTTTATGAAGAGGCGTGGCACTGCACTTCGGCATACGTAAGACCAAATAATATGCCTTACATTTCCTCGAAGACATATGTTTCAGACTCTTCAGAAAGATGTGCGCTACAAGATGAACATATTTTTGAAAATTTGATTTTTTTTAGTATTGACCCGGTTCGCAAATATCGTAGATCCGGGGCTGATGTGCAAAGCAGTCTGAGTTATAGTGGGTAGTCTCCACGTGACCTGTGTTTACATTTAGTGATTTAGGTTTCCCCCTTCGTTTATTCTCACGTCAAATTAAAACAAAGTGATATCTGAGGCCGGGAGCTGTCAAGTGAATTAAAATAAATTCACATAATTATGGAAGGCTAAAATATGTTATTAGTTTCAGATTTTATTTTATTTCTTCCTTTCTGACAGTCAAGCATTAGTCGCCTTGCAGAACAAGGAAGCTATTTTTGTCTGTTTGCTAAAGAAATTTGACTTTTATTAACCTTTTCGGCAGAGGCAGTCAATGTATTTGAAATGAAATGTTTCATTCCCCAGTACTGGCTAGTTTCAACTGTTTGCTGCATTTCAAGTGCACGTTTTCATTTTCTAGCACGTATGGCATTATGCCATAATAAAGAAGCAAACATGATACAATACAGTACTGGTGCTCCAAGAATATTTACGTCCCGAAAACCACACTAAAAAGCTTCATATCAGGTCGAGGTCTACTTCATTGGGAATCTGGACATACGAATGTGCATTATGCCCTTTAACTGTGCACATTTTTAATATGGTTCACGAAATTCTGATGCTCTTGGAGTATCATCTGTTGTCTTGTTTCTTTTATGACATAATGTATGATCTTTCAATGTTTTTTACACGTACGTACATACGGGCTTTCTTCGTCATGAAAGCTGCGCATGTTGCCTGTAATCTGCGCTCTCTGGCCACTGCTGAAACGAACCTATTTCTAACAGGTCGCGGGAAAAGATTGCGAATAGTGGCTTGAAAAGCGTTACTTTTAAAGTAAATATCCTGTTACGTAATTTGAGCTATGTGCAAGAATGTACCATGTATCTCAGAGCATTTCACTCTCATTTAAAAATCAACTCTTTGATGACAAGCCATTTAGAAGAACTTCGAGCCCTGAAGATCAGACTTTTATGTCATTGCTAAAAATTTTACTGGCATATTTGTGTGATATATTTTAAAGTGTAACACGCGCAAAAAAGATCAACATTATATGCGAACCTTAGCTTCTCTTGCAGCTTGAGACCAATATTATATGTGAAAGCTTTGCTTTCTTTGTAGGAACGCTATGTATATTAATTTAAACTATTAACTTTCCCCGTTTGTGTGTTCTTGCTATTTAACAGTGATGTTGCTATTGGCTGACTACATCACGTGTCCTATGGTCTGAATATCCGCTGCCATCGGCTGGCGAGATCACGTGACCTGATCTATGACTGACTAACAAAAGTGCATTGCAATCTCGATTTCAATGATTCGGAAAGTAACATGCGGTGTTTGGTGTAATTCCAATGTATACTTTCGTGATACAAAAATACGCAGCGTACAGATTGCTGCACATCAAAAATATTTCCAAAACGTGTCTTTTTCCCTGAGTTTCGTTTTCTGAAATGGCGGGAAATTCTACTCCCATGTACAAAACCATAACCATTCAAAGGTTGATAAGGGAAAATATACTGTCACTTAACACGGAAAAAGCGTGTTTTCACCCGGGAGGAAATGTATTTTTAACCGGGAAATCCGGGAATTTTTTTCCTTGTCCACGTATACACCCTGTTAAGCGACCATTTGCAATCTGATAACATGATTTTTCCTAAGTGTATTGTAGTATCCGTTTTGTCCATCATTTAATTTAATTTGGAGTTCAAATCTTGCACTGAAATCTCCATTAGTTATATTCAGTTTTCTGTTTATGTAGATTCGTTATTACACTATTTAACTTGCTGTCTGCCTGAGAAAATTTATTACCTGCCAGAGTTAACTTGCCATCTGTATCTGAAATTTTTGTATTTGTGTGTGGAAAGAGCACCATTCGCATAAATGCTTTCATAATCATATTTCCCTCTACCTAAGCCACCCTCGTTTTATGAATAATTATTTAGTAATAAAATGTTTGCTAACTAGGATATCTTTTTGTCAAATACTACTCGTAACTATGTGGTTTCTATATGAAGTTAAGATGAAACTGAAAATTTCTGTAGTTTTATGTTTATGATCATCTGTGATTCAGCAACGCCTTTTTGGCCACAAATCACATTACTTCGCTCTTCAGAAATGATTGCACCCACCGGGTTAATCAATAGTGGGAGAAGATGGATCACATCATGTGTCGTCTGCTGCTGTAACTGCCTTCTTTGGTGTGGCTACAAGCTGATATTGTTGATAGGGTGGCTGCGCACTGCAAGTGCTGTCTGGTAGCGGTGCGTCAAACTTCAATGCCCTTGTATGAAAGAGTAATCTGTGTTGGACTGCAGCTTCATTGAGTTTGTGCTGTGAGTGACAGATGAATATGTGTTGCACTGTTGCTTGATGGATGACTGCTGCATCTGGGTTGAACAGCATTGCAACTGACGATTGTCAAGCTGCATTGAACTGTGCAAAATATAGGTAGTGCTGTCTGAATCTGCTTCTGCCATATATTTTAGTATGTAATGAGCTTCTTCATATTTTCATGAATGTAGCGTAAGTTCTTGTCATTCAATAATTCATTTTATATATCCACTTGAACCATTCAAATTGTCAGTGGATGGCCCAGATGCAGTATTTGTTTTCTATTCTGATTTGTAAGTGTGAACCCAATTTTGACAGTTGTGGAGGACTAGTGTGACTGTTCGCTTCCTTTATTTCTTCGTTTGTTGTCCTCAGTGTCAACGTACTACGTTGTGATACTGTCTGAAAAATGGGGTGTGGAAGTACGACACTGACTACTTTAAATAATGTAGCTGACAGGTGCAAATTGTGTTTCTCAATAGTTTACTTTCACTGTTGACAACCCCCCAGTAATACACAATTATATATGGCCAGTGCACTATTGTTTTAACTTTCTGTAAGCCTTATTAATAATTTGCAGGTAAACCTCCGCGTACTGCTACAATAGCTTACTATTGAACATCTACAAGTAGTAAAAACCTAACCCAAAAGTTCACAGTTCTTGAAGAATAGAAAGGTATGTAAATAGCAGACACGGTCATTGTTTTAAAAGACAGCATAATTGCGTAACACTTATTTCATAGTTAAGTTGAAGCATTGTTGTTATAACCAACGCAGGTTTCTCGTCTGAAACTCGCGATGGACTGACTGTCTCGGGAGCAAAGATTGGGACCTTATATATCCTCACAATAATAGGTACTGAAACTTCACATTGTTCGAAGTTTGATTTACAGAAATCACAATTAAAACTTAACTCATTAAATCAACTGAATACATCGAAAATGGTTCAAATGGCTCTAAGTACTATGGGCTTAACATCTGAGGTCAACAGTCTGGGATTGCTAAGAAAAGGGCATGTGTTACAAGAAGACTCAATTAGCATTGTTCACGGTAGATTCTTGTTATGTTCCTACTACATTAAATAGAAATTGTTTACTTTATACGATGTGTAACTTAAGTACTCGTGACACATGTTTGTCATAATTGTTGTTGTACACACATTGTAAGGAAAAAAATTGGTGTTAGTTGTTTCTGTAGCAGTGACTGTATCCTGTGTGTAGGTCAACCCTTTACTTGTTCGGTAGCATCAAACCTGTCATTAAGACGCCACTTACCGGATTGCTACTGCGTATACTTTGAATCGTTCATTCATATTATATATAGATATTTTTTACAACTAAATTTTATTTGCTTGAGGTGTGTTTAAACTTGTATGGTACCATGCCCCTCTCGACGGTTATCGTCTCTTCTTTCATGCCGTGTCAATGCACTGGTCCCTGAAATAAAAAGACTTTCTAATGGTTTCGGTGACAAGAGAAGCGGTGCAAAACTGGATTGTGAACTTTCTTTTCTCTTATTACAATTGACATGTGTTGATCTACACAACTTCTTCTCTGAAGAAATAATGCTGGTTAGAGGGATTAAAAAAAAAAAAACCCTCTCTCTCTCTCTCTCTCTCTCTCTCTCTCTCTCTCTGTTTGTGAAATAACTAGGTACTCTCATAATACTTTCAGTTCAGTTCTAGTATATTTCCATTTCCACAAATCTCACATAAGTATACAAATTCTTTCAAGTCAACTGCATCATTAACTGTCAGATACAATTAATTAAAAACAATTTAGTATATTTACGATGTGGTGAGTTTAATAACCACCAGAAATTCAAAGACAGTTCTTGCTTTTAGCAAGTCTAACACCCGAATTAAGAGTCTCTAGTCAAATTATATTACACTTGTTCATAACAATTACAATCATTACACCGTCAAGGAATAACACATGCTTTTTCCTTGTACGTCAAATACAGCTTTCATGGCGTGAGCGGCAAACACTTGTTTGCGCCGATCGACCTCCATGATTGCAGTATTCTCCCGATACGTGTCAATCCTGCACACACAAAAACTGGTGGCATGGTAGACACATCTCCACTCTGCCACACTCGTACTTAAAATATTGAGTGTTCGAGATGGTGGGAGACCGAGTGTCTCTAGAATTTACCCCAAAATTCTGGAGGCACTACAACTTAAACTAGACGTGTAGTACCTCAGTGGCCACTGATACAGTAATTCTTTTACGTCAGTATGCAGCTGTTTTATTCGCCAGTTATTGCCAGTACATCACCAGCTTCACTGACCTTTACTCTGTAAAGCGTGAGATATTTATGTTCCTCATCTCTGTATCCTGCTTTCATCTTCGCTGTCATCATTCATATCCTTAAATGTATGTTACACTTCACTTTCTATAAACACCTATACATATCTGTATAGAGTAGGTTAACATTATCATTGTATGTAGATATTACTCACAGTCTCTTGTAGATTTCCTTCGTTCAACATAGAGTATTGTGGGTGACTGTTTACTTGCGCCTTACACATTGCCTGCTCGACTCATGTGGCCAATGTCCAGACTGTTCTTGGAAGTTCACCTGCTGACATGATTGGAGGAGGGCCCTAATGTATCAGAAAGAGGATGTTCTTGGGGCTCCAATACACAATCAAAAAAAGTTTTGCATCATCCCGGTTCCCAGAACTCCTGAAGATAGATGTTGACTGTGGATATTGTATCACAGACACAGTCCCTTTGACTGTTCAGAGATGTCACTAAACCTGCCTAAAGATGTAAAAAACCATGCATGAGCACTGCCTGTTATACAGGGTCCAACAGCCGATCAGTTCCAGTGATCCCACCAGTTAAGAGGTACATCGCTCGTGTTGTCTGTAGTTCAACCGTGCCTAGATGGTCAATACCACAGTTCGATCGCGTCCACATTGTTACTTTGTGCCAGGAAGGGCTCTCAATAAGGGAAGTGTCCAGGCATCTTGGAGTGAACTAAAGTGATGTTTGGACATGGAGGAGATACAGAGACACAGGAACTGTCAATGACACGCCTTTCTCAGGCCGCCTAAGAGCTACTACCACAGTTGATGACCGCTACCTACGGATTATGGCTTGGAGGAGCCCTGACAGCAATGCCACCTTGTTGAATATTGCTTTGCATGCAGCCACAGGACATCGTGTTACAAATCAAACTGTGCGCAATAGGCTCCATGATACGGAACTTCACTCCCGACATCCATGCTGAGGTCCATCTTGGCAACTGTGACACCATGCAGCATGAGACAGGTGGACCACTCAGGATTGGCATCACATTCTCTTCACCGATGATTGTCCCATATGCCTTCAACCAGACTGTCATCGGAGATGTGTCTGGAGGCAACCCAGTCAGGCTGAATGCCTTAGACACACTGTCCAGCGAGTGCAGCAAGGTGACTGTTACCTGCTGTTTTGGGGTGGCATTATGTGGGGCCGACGTGTGCTGCTGGTGGTCATGGAAGGCGCTGAAATGGATGTACAGTTCATGAATGCCATCCTCCAACTGATAGTGCAACCTATTGGCAGCATATTGGCGACGCATTTGTCTTCATGGGCAACAATTCGCACCCTCGTTGTGCACATCTTGTGAATGACTTCCTTCAGGATAACGACGTTGCTCGACTAGAGTGGCCAGCATGTTCTCCAGACATGAACCCTACTGAACATGCCTGGAATAGATTGAAAAGGGCTGTTTATGGATGACGTCACCCACCAACCATTCTGAGGGATCTACGCCGAATCGCGGTTGAGGAGTGGGACAATCTGGACCAACAGTGCCTTGATGAACTTGTGGATAGTATGGCATGATGAATACAGGCATGCATCAATGCAAGAGGATGTGCTACTGGGTATTAGAGGTACCGGTGTGGACAGCAGTCTGGACCACCACCTCTGAAGGTTTCGCTGTATGATGGTACAACATGCAATGTGTGGTTTTCATGAGCAATAAAAAGGGCGGAAATGATGTTTATGTTGATCTCTGTTCCAATTTTCTGTACATGTTCCGGAACTCCCGGAACTGAGGTGATGCAAAACTAATTTTGATGTGTGTATGTATTAGATGTAGTCCACCTTAAGTTTATATCTATAATATAGTTATTCCTTCTTCCTTCCTAAATGTATATAATTCTTATAAATCTGTGTGAGGGCGAGTTGTGTTTAATTGTGTTAGCTGGCAGTCGTTTATCATGTCAGCTGTCTAACAATGAAATCTCCTGCGGCCGTGTTTACTGCACATGCGTGAGAGTTGTTGCTTTCACCTTGTCTGCTAATGTAATAACAGTTGCAATTACACTACAGTGTGCATTGTAAGTTCTGCTCTGCTTCGTCGCTCTTCACATCAAGCGAAGCACTGTATCATTTAATATCCCTCTCAATTTCATTTACCTGCTACTTTATATGTCAAAATACAGTAAAAATCTCATATCTAAACATGTTTCCTTAACACTAGAATTCAAAAGAAAACAGGTATTAAATTACAATTATGTACACTATGTACAGTCGTTTTCAGTAAAAATACTTGTCAAAAATGTTTATTCCACAAATATCTTCAAGTCCTTGTGGGGGTAGAGACCTTTGTCTCGACCAGCCCTCCCATAAATCAATCTATAATATGCAGGATAGAGGATTTTGGAAATTATATACGGTCCTTTATAAAGTAATGATATGAACATAATAGAGGGAAACATTCCACGTGGGAAAAATATACCTAAAAACAAAGATGATGTAACTTGCCAAACGAAAGTGTTGGCATGTTGATAGACACACAAACAAACACAAACACACACACAAAATTCAAGCTTTCGCAACCAACGGTTGCTTCGTCAGGAAAGAGGGAAGGAGAGGGAAAGACGAAAGGATGTGGGTCATAAGGGAGATGGTAAGGAGTCATTCCAATCCCGAGAGCAGGAAGACTTACCTTAGGGGGGGGAAAAGGACAGGTATACACTCGCGCGCGCGCGCCCACACACACACACACACACACACACACACACACACACACACACACACACACACACACACACAGCCATCCGCACATATACAGACACAAGCAGACATTTGTAAGGCCTTGCCTTAAAAACAGAAATGTCAGCCTAACTTCAAAAAGAACAAATGTCTGCTTGGGTCTGTGTATGTCCGGATGGATACGTGTGTGTGTGTGCGCAAGTGTAGATCTGTCCTTTCTTCCCCCTAAGGTAAGTCTTTCCACTCCCGGGATTGGAATGACTCCTTACCCTCTCCCTTAAAACCCATATCCTTTTGTCTTCCCCTCTCCTTCCCTCTTTCCTGATGAGGCAACAGTTTGTTGCGAAAGCTTGAATTTTGTGTGTGTGTTTGTGTTTGTTTGTGTGTCTATCAACATGCCAACGCTTTCGTTTGGTAAGTTACATCATCTTTGCTTTTAGATATATTTTTCCCTGTATAAGTTAATTGCCACTTCTTGTTTAATTATCCAATTTTTCTTGATTAGGATGGGTTCGTAACAGAACTCGTTGCACTTCAGTAAACTGTGTAAAACACTTCACTCTCCGATCATAGATTTTGTTCCTACATTCAGCCCTGCTTTCCAGTGTGATTGCTGCGTGTTTAATTTTGTCCTCCAATGTCATTTCCACAACTGGTATTTTTGGTAGGGGTGACTCCCATTTGTCCTTCTGTCTGGTTTAAAACATTAATTCATTTGGTGTAAAACCAGTGGAAGAATTTGTAAGATTGTTAATGACCTGCGTGAAAGGTGTGACATTCTACCCATTGTGTGTGTGTGTGTGTGTGTGTGTGTGTGTGTGTGTGTGTGTGTGTGTGTGTGTCTGTCTGCAGTAACAGCTCTAACATCGGCAGCAAAATCATCAACTGGAGCAGCTGAACAACTAACAGATGAGTCAGACACAGAAGAAAATTCTGCAGCAGATGATAATAGAAGAATGAATAGGGAAAAGAAAAGCAGTACTTCCAGTACCCTGAATGATTTTTTGTTGACAAGATAAAGGTAAGTGATCAATTAAATATACCAAAGTCTAACAAATTTTTTAATTTCATGCTGATTCATCAAAATGTCCAATCATTGCTAAATAAATTAAGTGAACTTGAAACTTTATTTACTGATGAGCTAAAAAACGCTTCTGTAATGTTTAGAACACTGGCTGCCTACAGATGCAATGTCAGTCACAAAACTTGCAGACTTCAATCTTTCATCGCCATTCTCTAGAATAACATCCTGTCATGGAGGGTCATGTATATTTGTTAAAACTGGTATTGATTTTGTGATATAAAACCCATTGAACTGTTAGCGGAAGAGAAAGGTTTTGAAGTATCTGCAGTTGAACTCTCTGCATTAAAATTAATAACCATTTATGTGTATAGGAGCCCTAATGGGAACTTCAATCATTTCTGTCATCAACTAGAAGCAGCTTTAAATACTGTAAAAAAACCTCAACAAAACAGTGATCATATGTGGAGATTTTAATATTGATTTTCAAGAAATCTCAAAAGACCAGCACAGCTTAATGGCCCTACTGGAAACATTTTACATAGAAGCCACTGTAGACTCTCCTACAAGAGTTACACCAACAGCAAGCTCAACAATTGATCGGATATTAATAAACACACATGTAAATCACAATTTCTGTGCCAGAAATATTAATACTGGATTCAGTGATCACTGTACACATATTATTGCGTTACACACCCCAAGCGAAAAATTTGAGAAAGATGAACTTGTAGGAGAAACAAAATTCACTAACAAACAAATGTTTTTATACAGAGACTAAATGAAGAAACATGGTATCAAGTGTGTACTTGTGAAAATACCAACAAAAAGTTTTAAAAATTCATGGAAATCTTCATGTCATGTTTTGAAGCTGCATTTCTATTAAACAGAAATGTCAACCTAACTTCAAAAATAACAAATGGATTACAATAGGTATTAGAATCTCCTGTGCAGAGAAAATAAGATAACACAACACAGCAAAGACACAGAACAGACCTCATGAATTTCATTTGTACCTGAAGTATTACAAGAGGCTCCTCAAAAATGTCGTAAGGAAAGCTGAAACAATGGCAAATGACAAATACATTGAAAATTAAAAAAATAAGTCTAATGCTATATGGGAAGTTATAAAAAATCAAACAAGCGAAACCAAACAATATAAAAATATAAACTTACATTATGAAAGACAAATGATTTGTTGCCCAACAAAAATTGCAGAGACCTTCAACAAATATTTTACAAACATAAGTGAACAGTTGGTGAGTGGACTGGACGAACACAACAAAATATCACCTCCACAGTTATAAAAATCTTGAAAACAGGGTGATCATGTGGAATTGGTGGAATACCAGATGTGATTATTAAAAAATGCTGTCTTGCCTTAACTGAACGCTTGACACACTTGTGCGACAGCTCATTACCACCTGGAACCTTCCCTTCATGCTTAAAAACAGCAAAACTGAAACCACTCCTCAAAAAAGGAAATCCAAAAGGTGTTTCAAATTATAGACCAATAGCCCTACTTCCTGTGTTACAAAAATTTTTGAAATTTTTTTAAATAAATAAATAAATAAATATATATATATATATATATATATATATATATATATATATATATATATATATATATAGACACACACACACACAAGAGATTGTCTGATTTCCTAAATAAACATAAAATTCTCTCTCCCTCACAGCATCATTTCAGGAAAAGCTATTTAACTGAAAGCTTAATATTTGAATTTCTTAATGAAATCTATGCTAAACTGGTTGCGAGTGAGTTTGTGGTGGGCATATGTCTTGATTTATCCAAAGCTTTTGACATCATTGATCATAATGCCCTATTGCAGAAGCTTGACCAATTAGGAATTAGTAGGTATATCCAACAAGTGGCTCAGGACGTACCTATGTGGTTGCAAACTGGTGGTTGAAGTGCAATATACTGACATAACAAAATCAGCTACTTCTATTCAGGATGTGAAATACGGCGTCCCTCAAGGATCAGTATTAGGACCCAATCTGTTTCTCTATGTCAATGGTCTTACGTACAACAAGTACTGCCAAACCACCCTCCAATTTGCAGACAATACAAGCTTTCTTATTAGCAGGAAAACAGAAGAAAAACTAAAAGTCTCTGCTATTCAAACAATGAACAGTGTAGAAGAGTGTTTCAGCTATAACAAGCTATATAATCTGAAAGGAAGGCACCATCCAAACATACAAATGGAACTTCTTGAAAGTGTTGACAGTACAAAATTTCTGTTTCTCTGGCTCCAGAACAACTCAAAATGGGAGGTACACATTGAATGTTTGCAAAGAAAACTAATAAGCAAAACCTACTTCATGATAAGGATCTTAAAAACTTGTTGCAGCAAAGCCAGCCTGTTAAATGTATAGTACTCCTGTGTGCATTCTGTAATTATGTATGGCTTAATCTTCTGGGGCAATGCAACAACAAATATCAAACTTTTCAGGCTGCAGAAGAGAATATTAAGAATTATTGAAGGGGTAAACAATAGGAAATCATGCAGACCCATATTCAAAAAACTGTCAGATCTTCCTCTACCTTGCATTTTTATCTACAAAATGTCAGTTTTCATCAAACAATGTGTTCATAGACACCCAGATACCTTATTAAAATAAAGATAAACATGCATACAATACAAGACAAAAATCTGATCTTCATATGAAAGAGGTGAGAACATCAGTGTGCCAAAAAAGGCACTCTACGTACTGGGAAAAAAATTGCAATAATCTGCCTAATCATATTAAATCAGTAAGTAAACTCAGTAGTTTTAAGGCTGAACTAAACGCATATTTAATTGATAATTGCTTTTACAGTCTGCCTAACCATGTCCAATATCCTTGTATATATTCTATACACGTAGTATTAGAAGGACTAATATAAATAATACACAGCCATAGCCTAAGTAAATAGAGAACACAATACTCAGGTGTTCGGTACCAAAGCATAAGGGCAGCACTGAAAATAAATGATGATATGTATAAAAATGTGTGTGTGTGTGAGTGTGTGTGTGTGTGTGTGTGTGTGTGTGTGTGAGAGAGAGAGAGAGAGAGCTACAGTACGCCAGATGTATAAAAAGGCTGAACTTAGATCTCGTGCTACCCAAATGAAAAGGGGTCAGACCAAGCATTACAAGTTCTTGTGACTGACAAGAGGGCCAAGCAAGCATGAATACAGTACATTTACACATGAGTGTTGACTCAACATTGTTCTACACTTGGTCAGTGGCAAAGTTCTTGTAGAGACATATTCATGCACAATAGAAACTGTTTACAGTCGAGGATGACACTTGTATAACACAGTGTTGTACTGCCAGAATGTATCATTAGAAAGCAAACATGAAGTAAGTGGTTTGTAGATATCATGATGAACGAAGGATTGCTGTAATAGAGTGAAAATGAATGGTTCTTCCTGCCCATAAAATTTCCTCTAGAACAGTAGACACATCCTAGTAAACTTGTCAGAGGCATAGCTAAATGTAGGTATGTAAACTTATCATGATTTCATGTTATGAAGCTTTCTTTGAGAATAAACAAGTACGTATGGAGCAGACCCTGTTATTGTTTTTACACATGGCCTAATTGTTTAACACTTACTCCACAGTTAAAGTGAAGCATTGTCGTTGTTCTAACCAGCACAGGTTCCTCGTCTGAAACTCGGCCGTGGACTGACCGTCTTGTGACCAAAAATTGGGCCCTCATATATCATCACAATAATAGGTGCTGAAACTACACATTGTTCGAAGTTTAATTTACAGAAATTACAATTAAAACTTAACTCATTACATTAACTGAATATATCGAAAAATTGGTTCTTTTTAACAGTTTCTTCTACTGCAAGAGTTATCTGAATTATTTGTTTAAATTATGAAATAAACAAATATAGTTACGCAAACAATGCTTTTGACGAAACTGGAAATTACTTTGGAATTAATTAAAGCCTGGTTTTGCTAACTTGTTTCCAACTAGAGACAAATACATACTTTAAAAATACTAGCAGTTCGCCTTCTAAATTTTTACAGTTATTACAGAATTTTTACCCCCCTGCGGGTTCGGGGGTTAGAATAGGCCCGTGGTATTCCTGCCTGTCGTAAGAGGCGACTAAAAGGAGTCTCAAACGTTTCGGCCTTATGTGATGGTCCCCTGTCGAGTTTGACCTCCATATCTCAAAATTTTTCCGAAGAGCGAGCCGATTGGGGAAGGGCGCCTTACTTGGTGCATTGTGTCCGTGTTGTGTTGAGAACTTTCGCCATCTTATTTGTCGTTGCATTGCAGTCTTGCCCGCTCTCCATCTCTTGGGCATCGATGCGCCCCTGCGTGCACTTTATGCCAAGCACTGTGCAGGGCCATTTCCTGCACTGACGACGCCCATGGACCACATGTCACCTAACATCCAGCACGGTAGCCAGTCCGTTGTGGTGGGGCCGCCATGTACCCTCTTGGTTGTAGCCCCCTGACAACACAGGGATCGCTCTACTGATGCCTGCGCCGTTCACTCCCCACGTATGCCAAGGAGTAGATGCCCATCTCCCTGGGGCATCAGGACTCCCGGCAATGGCCATCCTGCCAGGTGGCTATTGCTGTGACTGGGTGGCGCCCGTGGGGAGGGCCCTTGGTCGGAGTAGGTGGCATCAGGGCGGATGACCCGCAATGAAGCGTGGTACATCATCTCTCGCTGGCGGCCAGCCGCCAGCAGTCTCTAAGCGTTCTCGGGCTCAATTTAATGCTCAGAAGTACGATCCGAAACCGTTCCCCTCCCTGGCCACGCCGTGGGAAGAGCGTAAGTCTCAGGATGGAGGTAACAGTTATTCGCCCCGATTCTTAGTTTGCACGAGAGCTGATGGGGAGTCTTTTCTCTCCACAAAGCCTCAGTTCTTCGTCGAGCATTTAGAGGACAAGTTTGGGGAGGTGGAGGGCTTGTCTAAAATGCGCTCTGGGTCAGTACTGATACAAACGGCATCCTCCGCCCAGTCCCGCAGGTTACTTGCTTGTGACAAGTTGGGGGATGTTAACGTTTCTATTACACCACATAAGAGTTTAAATATGGTCCAGGGTGTTATTTTCCATAGGGATCTCCTTTTGCAGTCTGATGACGAGCTGCGCGCCAACTTAGAACGTAGAGGTGTTCATTTCGTCCGGCGCGTTCATCGGGGTCCGAGGGACAATCAGGTTGCTACCGGTGCCTTCATCTTGACCTTCGAGGGTGATACGTTACCGGAAAAGGTCAAGGTGATGGTCTACCGATGTGACGTCAAGCCCTATATCCCTCCCCCGATGCGGTGCTTCAAGTGCTGGAAGTTCGGCCATATGTCTTCCCGCTGCACTTCCAGCCTCACATGTCGCGATTGCGGACGCCCATCTCATCCCGATACTCCATGTGCCCCGCCTCCCATCTGCGTCAACTGCGGGGAGGGCCATTCACCTTGCTCGCCTGACTGCAAAGTCTTTCAGAAAGAGCGCAAAATCATGGAATATAAGACCCTGGACCGGCTGACCAATACTGAGGCCAAACGGAAATATGACAGACTCCATCCTGTGAGAATGACATCTACTTATGCAGCTGCTACAACAACTGTGCTAGCTCCATCAGTTTCGAGACTTCCAGCCAGCTCGATAAGCAGTAAGACTCCTCCTGCCCCCTTGCCCGTGGGGGGCTCTACCCAACCGGTTGCTCCTGCACCACCTACCTCAGGAGCAACCTCCTCCCACCCGTCGGGGACGTCCGTCCCCGCTTCTCAGCTGGAGAAGCGGTTAACTTCTTCGGCTACTCTCGCCCGTAAGAGTTCCCTTGGGACCCTCCCTTCCCAGGGTTCCACCAGCGGGAAGGATGACTGCCACCAGTGGCATAAGTCCTCACCAGCGGCCGGGCGTAGGGCTTCACGATCCTCCTCTGTCCCGGAGACTGAATCGGTGAAGCCTTCCCAGCCGGTGAAACCCAAGGTTCAGCGAGAGAAGTCCAAGAGAAAGACCTCTAAGGCCAAAGAACTTGCGGTGGCACCAACCCCACCGCACTTTTCGCGTTCTGCGTCTGAGGATGAAGTCGAGATTCTAGCGTCCGCTGAGGACCTTGATCTCGCTGGTCCCTCAGACGCCATGGATGCCTCTCGTACGGGTACTGAATCGGTGGCGGTGAGTGAACAAGCGGCGTAAATTGCCTTCTCAGTCCTTTCACGCCTTTCTCAGCCATGGACAATACCATCCTCCAGTGGAACTGCGGCGGTTTTTTCCACCATTTAGCTGAGCTCCGCCAACTTCTCAGCCTTCGCCCTTTCTTCTGCATTGCTCTCCAGGAAACTTGGTTTCCAGCGATGCGAACCCCCGCCCTCCGTGGCTATCGGGGTTATTACAAGAACCGAGCAGCTTATGAAAGGGTGTCTGGTGGCGTCTGCATATATGTCCTTCACACTCTGCACAGCGAGTTTGTCCCTCTCCAGACGCCTTTAGAGGCTGTCGCTGTACGCGTATGGACGCCACAGGCTGTTACCGTCTGCAGTCTTTACATTCCACCGGATGGTGATGTCTCGCAGCATGTCCTGGCTGCACTGGTCGCCCAATTGCCGCCACCTTTCTTGCTATTGGGCGACTTCAACGCCCATAACCCTCTGTGGGGTGGGTCAGTGGCCACAGGTCGAGGCGCCATCGTTGAACATTTGTTGTCGCAGCTCGATCTCTCGTTGTTAAATGATGGCGCCTTCACACACTTCAGTGTGGCGCATGGCACCTACTCCGCCATTGACCTTTCCATCTGTAGCCATAGCCTCTTACCGTCTGTCCAATGGAGTGTGCATGACGACCTGTGTGGTAGTGACCACTTTCCGCACTTTTTGTCACTACCACAGCGTCACTCTTCTGGGCGCCCTAGCAGATGGGCTATGAATAAGGCTGACTGGGATTTGTTCTCCTCCACTGCCGCTTTTGAGCCTCTCTCTACTGATGACATTGATGCGGTGGTTCAATCTGTCACCACCGGCATCGTTACTGCCGCCGAATCTGCCATTCCCCGTTCTTCTGGGTCCGCTCGGCGGAAGGCTGTGCCTTGGTGGTCGCCTGAGATCGCTGAAGCGATTAAAGATCGCCGGCGGGCGCTCCAGCGTCACAAGCGACATCCCTCCTTAGCCCACCTTATCGCCTTCAAACGGCTGCGTGCGCGGGCCCGCCTCCTTATCCGCCAAGGCAAGGAGGAGTGCTGGGAGCGGTATGTGTCCACCATTGGCCTCCATGTCACTCCCTCGCAGGTCTGGGCCAAGATTCGACGCGTCTACGGCTATCGGACCCCTGCCAGCGTCCCTGCGCTCTCACTGAATGGAGCCGTTTGTACCGACTCCGACGTCATTGCAAATCGCTTAGCAGAGCATTTTGCTATGAGTTCCGCTTCTGCGAATTACCCCCAGGCCTTCCGCTCCATTAAAGAGCGGCTGGAACGTCGGAGCCTTTCGTTTCGCACCACCCACCCGGAATCTTACAATGCTCCATTCAGTGAGTGGGAATTTCGCAGTGCCCTAGCTGCTTGCCCTGATACCGCTCCTGGGCCAGATGGCATCCACTGTCAGATGCTGAAACACCTTTCAGTGGACTGCCAGCGGCGCCTTCTCGATCTTTACAACCGTCTTTGGGTCGAGGGGGAGTTTCCGTCGCAATGGCGGGAAGGCGTTGTCATCCCCGTTTTGAAACCTGGGAAGACCCCTCTGGAGGTGGACAGCTACCGTCCCATTAGCCTCACCAACGTTCTTTGTAAGTTGCTTGAACGGATGGTGAGCCGGCGCTTGCATTGGGTACTGGAGTCTCGGGGCCTTCTGGCTTCGTCTCAGGGTGGGTTCCGTAAAGGCCGCTCCGCCACCGACAATCTGGTGAGTCTGGAGTCGGCCATCCGTACTGCTTTTGCCCGCCGTCAGCACCTGGTCGCTGTCTTTTTCGACATGCGGAAGGCGTACGATACAACATGGCGTCATCACATTCTTTCTACGCTTCATGGATGGGGTCTTCGGGGTCCTCTGCCGATTTTTATCCGCAATTTTCTGTCGTGTCGCACCTTCCGCGTGCAAGTCGCGGCCTCGTATAGTTCCTCCCACGTCCAGGAGAACGGTGTGCCACAGGGCTCTGTTTTAAGTGTCTGTCTGTTTTTAATAGCCATTAACGGGCTTGCTGCGGCCGTGGGAAATTCTGTCTCCGCTTCCCTGTATGCTGACGACTTCTGCCTTTATTACAGCTCTACTGGCATTGCAGCTGTTGAACGTCAGCTACAGGGCGCTATCCGTAAGGCGCAGTCTTGGGCAGTAGCGCATGGGTTTCAGTTTTCGGCAGCCAAGACCTGCGTTATGCATTTCTGCCGGCGCCGAACAGTCCATCCTGAGCCGCGGCTTTATCTTGCCGACGAACTCCTTGCTGTGGTGGAGACCCACAGGTTTTTGGGGGTGGTTTTCGATGCCCGGTTGACTTGGCTGCCTCATATCCGGCAGCTGAAACAGACGTGTTGGCGGCATCTAAACGCTCTGAGATGCTTGAGCAACACCCGCTGGGGCGCCGACCGCTCTACACTGTTGCGGCTCTACCAGGCGTTAATCCAGTCCCGTCTGGATTATGGGAGCCTGGCTTATGGCTCAGCATCCCCATCTGCGTTACGGGTGCTGGACTCGGTTCTCCACAGCGGGATACGCCTTGCCACTGGTGCTTTCCGCACCAGCCCTGTGGACAGCGTACTAGTGGAGGCAGGTGTACTCCCACTGCATTTCCGACGCCAACGTTTGCTGGCCGCTTATGCTGCCCATGTTCTAAGCTCGCCCGGGCATCCAAACTATCGCCTCCTGCTCCCGCGGTTGGTCGTCCGTATGCCAGAACGTCGGCCTCGGTCTGGTTGTACAATAGCGGTCCGCGTCAAAGAGCTTCTCTCTGGGCTCCAGGGTTTCACTGTTCCACCTCCTTTCCGGGCTACTTTGCATACACCCCCATGGTGTGTTCGTCGCCCTAGCCTTCGGCTCGACTTGGCACAGGGCCCTAAGGACTCAGTCCCTCCAGAGGCCTTCCGCCGCCGCTTTTATTCCATCCTGGCCACGTATCAGGGCTCTGGTGTTGTTTACACTGACGGTTCGATGGTTGCTGGTCGTGTCGGATATGCGCTCACTCTAGGGGACCTTTCCGAACAACGTTCCTTGCCGGATGGCTGCAGCGTTTACACTGCTGAACTGGTCGCCATCTTTCGTGCCCTAGAGTATATCCGCTCCTGCTCAGGTGAGTCCTTCGTTATCTGTAGCGATTCCCTGAGCGGTTTACGAGCTCTCGACCAGTGTTTCCCTCGTTCTCGTCTGGTGATGGCTATCCACGAGTCTCTGCATACTCTCGCCTGTTGCGGCCGCTCTGTGGTCTTTGTGTGGACCCCCGGTCATGTCGGTATCCCGGGTAACGAACATGTTGACCGCCTGGCGAAAGAGGCCACCAGTAAGCCATCTCTGGACGTTGGCCTCCCAGAGACTGATTTGCGGGCAGTCTTCCGCCGCAAAATCTTGGCGCTATGGGACGATGAATGGCGCGAACTGACAATGCGCAATAAACTCCGTGCTGTCAAGGAGACGACGGCTGTGTGGCGGTCATCCCTGCGAGCCACTCGCAGGGACTCAGTAGTTCTTTGCCGGCTCCGCATTGGCCACTCCCGGCTGACACACAGTTATTTACTGCGCCAGGAGGACCCTCCTCTATGTCGCTGTGGGGCAGCTTTGACAGTGGCCCACATTTTGCTGGCCTGCCCCCTTTTAGCTGTGGTCCGGCAGACATTTGCGCTGCCTGCTACACTCCCTGCCCTTTTAACAGACGACTCCACTATGGCTGACTTAGTTTTACGTTTTATTCGGGCAGGGGGATTTTATCATTTACTCTGAGTGTTTCTGTTTTATTTTATTGTTTTGTGTTGGTTCTGGCCTTTGGCCTATGCTTTTACACTGATTTTTCATGTGTTTCTAAGTGGTTGGCCTTTCCTTTTTTATGTCTATGGTCGGCTAACCACCGTCACACTCTGTGTGGTTTTAGTTTGTTTTGTCTTGTCTTTGTCTCAGTATCTCTTGTTCTGTATCGTCTGTGATCTCTTCTGTTCCTTGTTTTTATTCTCTGTGGGTGTTCTTTGTCTTTGGAAAAAGGGACCGATGACCATAGCAGTCTGGTCCCTTTAATCCCCCCAAACCAACCAGAATTTTTATTTGTTTATATATCGCAGCTCGTGGTCTTGCGGTAGTATTCATGCTTCCCGCGCACGGGGTCCCGGGTTCAATTCTGGGCGGGGTTAGGGATTTTGCCTGTATCGAGATGACTGGGTGTTGTTGTCCCGTCTTCATCATCATTCATCCCCATTACGGTCGGAGGAAGGCAATGGCAAACCGCCTCTGCTAGGACCTTGCCTAGTCGGCGGTGCAGGTCTCCCGCATCGTCCCCTACGCTCCTCGGAGTATGGGACATCATCATCATCATGTCAACAATGGAATTCAAGTTACGAAACAATCACTGATTTCACCCTGTAATGAAAGATACTAACTAGGAATAGTCGAAATAAATTAGAAGAGCAATTACATACATAAAACTAAGCACAAAATTAGATCTGGTGATATATTCTTTAAAACTGAGGGCCAATCTTTCTCGTTTATGATAAATGTAGATTCTATTTCCGTATGTTAATGGTATTTTGTTAAGAACAAAATTAATTTAACGAGGCAGATGGCAAAACAACAGGGGAATTAAAACTATCCCAGCTTGCTTCGTCACATTCTGTTCAACTGCTCTTCCAGATCCTTCGCTGTCTCTGACAGAATTACAATGTCGTCCGCAAACCTCAAAGTTATTATTCTTTTCCATGGATTTTACTTCCTACTCCAAATCGTTCTTTTCTTTCCGTGACTGCTTGCTCAATATAAAGACTGAATAAAATCGGGGATAGGCTACAACCCTGTCTCACTCCCTTGCCAACCACTGCTTCCCTTTCATGTCCCTCGAATCTTATAACTGCCACCTGGCTTATGCGCAGATTGTAAATAGCCTTCTGCTCCCTGTATTTTACCCGTGCGACATACAGAATTTGAAAGAGTGTAAACCAATCAAAATTGTCAAAAGCCCTCTCTAAGTCTACAAATGCTAGAAACGTAGGCTTTCCTTTCCTTAATCTATTTGCTAAGATAAGTCGTAGGGTCAGTATTGCCTTGCGTGTTACAACATTTCAACGGAATACAAAGTGATCTTCCCCGAGGTTGGCTTCTACCCCATTCATCTGTATAGAATTCGTGTTAGTATTTTACAGCCATGTCTTATTAAACTGCTTTTTTATGTACCTCTAATTCCTCTCCTCGACTTAATTAAAAGTTATAATATGCATAAGTCACAAGTTTTCATTCTATCGAGCTACGTTCTAATCTCCACCTCCTGATGCGACGAGGTCTTGCATTTGTAAATGGAAGTAGTCAACACAAACAGAGAATAGCTGCCGCAGTTACACTGGCATTGCTGTACATAGTTAGGGAGACAAGGAAAACATCAAGCCACACACCCAAACTCAAATGACTTAATCTTAAAGCAATGTTTCAGAACTTCCACAATGTCACTTGTAGTGGTTAATAAAAAAAGAAAAGAGAGAAGAAAAGAAAAAGGTTGAAAATGTGGGAAGAAATCGTAAGTGAAAATGTTTTTTTTTTTTTTAAAAAAAATCGTTAATTACAGTGAAAAAAATGGAAAGAAAGAAAGAAATGCAGATCGGACTTCGTATTACCGAAAAGCTATCGGACTTCGTGATTCGGAAAATCCATTATTGGGGTGGTCCTTGTGGCGTTTTTGAGCAAAAGTTAAACCAATTTCCACTACAAAAATTATTGAAAGGCAACAGAGAATAACAAAATGTAACTGACAGGGGAAAGTGATTCCACAATAGGTTTTCCGTCTGTGTCATTAGCCATGGTTTTAGCCGTTCTGTCGTTCCCTGACGATTCGTTAGCACCAATCGCCAAACACGGCACAACATTGTCTCGTAATTTTGTCACATCGTCTTCTATGTGTTTTGTCTCATCTTTAACATGTATCTTTGTTTTTGAAAGTATGTCCTGTGTAATTGTTTCAAGTTTTTTATCCAGATAGTCGTCGTCACAATTTACATTCATGTACGATTCATTCGGCCATTTTGGTGTCGTTTAGTGACGCGAGGTCCGCACGGTCTTCTAATTTTTCTATCTTTTCTTTGAGGTGGGTTTGTTCAAGAACTACCATTGTGAGTTGTTGGGTAATATTTCCCACTTCTTCAGTCACCTTTTTTTGGGTGGAGCTAGCTGAAGTGTGGGCCTGAGCTAACTCTTCCACACGGGTGTTCACTTCCTGCTGCACACTAACTATTTGAGTTAACTGATTCTCACATCGGGTGATATTGTTTTTTGTTTCATGTGTGAATGTAACCAAAGTTTCTTCCTGTTTAGTGACTCGGTCGGACAATGTCTCAAATCGCTGGCTGAGCTGTTGAGTGGTGATATTTAATTCTGTCATCTGTTTTGTCGTTCGTTCGAAATTTTTGGTCATAGTATGGTTTAATATGTCAGTTTTCTGACTAACGTCTCGTTTCATGTCTGCAAATAACTCTAATAGTCGGTCCAGTTTGTCAGTTTCCTGTGTCCGATTTGTGTCACATTGCTGAATTTGTCTCATATTCGGTTCTGACATTGATGTTAACAATGGCGCTGACGGTCTAGTCTCGCGTCCATTCCACATTTCGTCATTTAAAGTCGCCATCTGTGTATTATCACAAATGTTGCGAGTTTGAGGCAAAATCATTGCATTGATCTGTGAACTCGTCCATGGAGGGAAACGCGGACTTTCTTGTTGGTTGAACGATGAATCTACTTCACTTAACTCATCTGCCGAAACTATCTCTACCTTACCGCGTTCCATTGTAATAGGATGTATAATCGTAAATCAAAAAGGGAATAATGTAAGTCTGATTAATAAAGATATGACTCAAATTTAGGATGAAATATTTTCTCGTCAATGTAAAAGATTGCTCTATTGCAAACAATGGTTGAGAAAGGTGCAGCAGGGCGGACAAAATTTTTCGTAACAAATGACTGGCAGTCAAATTGACGATCTTCATATGCTACAACAATACTGTGGTTATCACAAACTACAATAGAGATAGATAATTTTGGAAAAATCTAGAAGAAAACTACAGGATGCGTGGAAAGGGAAAAATGGATTCTACAGTTGGCTATTGAATGTTTGAATGAAACATAATTGTGTGACTCACCATTAAATTTTCTGTCCTGCAGTGGCTGGTCAAACACTTCTGTGTAAATCGTATTTGTCAAAATATGGATTTTCTTAATACATCTCCTTCGGATAATCACCAAAATGTCTCAGAATAACAGTTTTGCATCAATATATGCCATGAAAAGAAAACAGATTGAATTAGTTACAAAAATTCTTTACAACATTGTTGTATAATCATTTGCTTAGGTACAATACAGTTGGTGTTTTCGTTACCCTTTAAACTTAAGGATTTTTGATTATTCTCTGTTGGGAAAAAATGCAAATTAAAGTTTCAAATTTGCTCAAAAACGACACATCCGAAAATTGCGTCCTGTGACGGTCGCCAGTTGTAGTGGTTAATAAAAAAAGAAAAGAGAGAAGAAAAGAAAAAGGTTGAAAATGTGGGAAGAAATCGTAAGTGAAAATGGTTTTTTTTTTAATCGTTAATGACCGTGAAAAAAGGGAAAGAAAGAAAGAAATAAATGCAGATCGGACTTCGTATTACAGAAAAGCTATCGGACTTCGTGATTCGGAAAAGCTATTGTTGGGGTGGTCCTTGTGGCGTTTTTGAGTAAAAGTTAAACCAATTTCCACTACAAAAATTATTGAAAGGAAACAGAGAATAACAAAATGTAACTGACAGGGGAAAGTGGCGTAGATAAGAGTTTGTCCGTTACCAGGTTAACTTGGTTTCTTTCTTGCGGCGTCCAGGTCTTCAAAAATCTCCCTCATTTCTGCGTGAAAAGTCTGCTCCGAAATCTTGCAATAAGTTTCATTGTCCAGGAATTTCTAATGTATACAAAAACCGCCTTGATATTAAATGCAATTTAATTTACTTTGCTACTTCCATCCTCCGAATTTCTTAACAACTTCCACAATATCTCTACACATTAAAATCAGATCAAGACTAGCTAATAAGTTTATTTACGTCGTCATCAGATCACGTCTGCCTTAAGCTTCGGGTATCAAGAGACAATCAAGAAATGGATAGAAAACAAAAAAGAGAGTTACAATTTTAGTATTTTCTCTGCCGTCGAGCGCTCATACCTCTGCGACGGGATATTTTTTATCTGAGGGAAGGAGTGTAGCGCGGCGGAGTTCAAAGTCCCGCTACATCGCCGCCTCTACTGTCACGTTAAAACATTTAGTGTGGCAGGCTAGCAAACAATAGAATAGATATACCTAAATGCCAGTTATACATATATTCATAGGAAAGGCCATGTGCATTCATAGGGGATTATCTTTGTCAATACTTACTTTCTAAATCTATATACTACGTACAATTGTTACAGTTTTGATCCTTTTTACACAATTAATATATGTTTACATAGAGTTGGAACAAGCTGCTCGCCAGCGCAGTTAATGTTGTGCGCTTCCAGCGTTGGTTTCCCAATGCATCTCTGGCAGCACGAAGTCGTTGCGCATGTGCAATAGCATCACTGAATTTCGCGTGCGGCAGTTTCAAAATCGCTGTGTTATGACAATCTTGCACAGTATTCACTTTCACATAGTGTTCATTACAAGTTGTTATTCCAGCATAAATAGCGTGTTAAGTCCGGTGACACCATAAGTTTGAGCGTGTGCGTGATCTGAAGCAACGTCCATGTCTTCTGTTACGACACAACACTCCAGGTCCTTGTGCGTTTTCATGACTATTGTTCTCGGGGCATAAATAGTCGATGTAGTTTTTAGCCTCCACACCGCCTACGACAGGTGCTGAGTTTATTGTCTCCAAAGCATCTGAAGGCCGGCCAGGAACAACGGCGTCGATGTTCGCAAAGGTAGGTGTTTCACCACGTTGTTTACACTTGCCAACAAACGTTCATTTGCAGTGTGAAAATCCTCATTATCGTCGAAGTAAATTACAGTTTATATCGATTTACAAACAGTTATTTGGTTTCACAAACAACACAAAATTCGTCGTTTATAACGTTCACAGTTTGCAACACTTTTTTGCAATATTTACATTTTAACAAAGTTCACTGTGTCCCAGCATGTTTACATCGTTAATTATGAAAGCTTACATTTCGTGGTCACATTTCAAAATATGTTGACAATATGCAAAGTTTTAACACATACACAAATATATATAAATTTACAAGAATATGCATGTGAAATATTTACACTAAAAATTATACTAAGTCCCATTGGTTACTTTCTTTTGTTGGTGTTCATGGTCATTTTGATTTTCTTTATTAAGGTTTTGGCGTGCCAAGGGATATAAGACTTAATGTTTAAAGCACGGGCTTTCCTTCATTTATTATTTCTTTCTTTCTTTTGATTCCATATCTTGGCTGGCTAGTGGTTGATCAGGCTTGTAATGCCATCAATATTCATGTCTTTTTATTCATACCTGAAAGTTTACTGTCACACAATATATTCTTACATTCCATAAACAAACAATACCCGGCTGCAGGAGGTGGTAGGATAATGGAGAAAGAAAGAAAGATAGACTGGAAGAAACTATTCACTACCTATAAACTACCAAATCCTACAGCTACTACATAAAAAGAGAACACAATACATTATAACGTTTCCATTACCTTCAAGGGGTGTTTGAAAGGAGGTGCTTGAAAGGAGGTGCTTACAATTTACCAAATCATGGGTAAATGTAAGTGTCCTTACGTCAAGTCTGTGTAGTGTAAAATCATGACAGATTCTCTGTTTGTGTAGTAATTGTTCATATGACTTAGTGTATTATACCTTAACAAATCCTTGCATGAGTAAATCGCATATCTGCCCAGTACTTCCTCAATATCTCTACTTCTTGTGGATACCGTCTATACAAATGGAAAATATATCTCACAGAGAGTCTCTCTCTCATAATGTGTATCATATGGTAACATATCAAATTCCCTCTCAAGAGTTCAACCATGAACTTTCTTCTACTTTAATGAAGGTTAAACATCATGTATGTTGTGTATATATATCATTTCTTTCTATAAAACATAAATAAAAAGACATAGTATCATAATTGACAGTAAAATGTCTCTTTCTCAGTGTCCGTTGCTTGACGTTGGTTGCATGGGTGTTCACTGCTCCTTTGCACTTACCTTGCATAGCCTGAAAAGTCAACTGTTGTTTTCAACGTAGGTGTAATTTTGTCATCTGTTCGCTTAAGTGGAGGTCTTGTACGAGTCGCAAAAACAGCCTTAATAACTCTCCTATCTTTTGCTTCCTCATGGTTTTCTGTTGTGTGTAAGTATAATAAAGGCTAGCATGGCACTAAATTTCATTTTCGAAAAAAAAAAAAAAAAAAAAAAAAAAAAAAAAAAAAAAAAAAAAAAAAAAAAAAAATACTATACAAATGTATTCACATGAGGGCTGTGTAAAAACTATATTTCTTTCAACTTAAGTTCCTTAAAATATCATTCTCCTGTCTGAACACGAACTATAAATGTTTTCTTCCGCGCAATGGCTTAACAAAACTTAACGAAAGGTTACTAAGTTACACTTCTGAAATGAATTAAAGCTTATGTGTTTCCGAGTCACATTCTTATTACACTTCTTTCAACAGCTGTAATCATCATTATGTTCACTCTGCTTTTCTTGCATTCGTTCATTTTCAAGGGCACTGTAAATAGATTCACCTTTAACACCTTGTACTCACGTGTTCTAACTCACCACAAATGTTTTCTTTCAAACTGAAATTCTTATGTAATCTTAAAGATGTAGACTGTTTACTCACTTCTCTATGTAGCACAACATTCTCACTCATTCCTTACACGCATACTTCTTATTCATCATTATACATTAAACATATTCCTCATCAAACATTAATATATTGCATACGTGGGGCCATCTGGCACTTCGATTCTCATAAAACTCCCATATCATCTTCCTCAAATAATCTCTTGTCTCCATCAACTACTTCACAGTAACTTACCTTCTTATATTAACCTAAATATTAACTCATTCATACTGATCATTCATTCTTACGTCCTCATTCATTCTGCTACATACCTACGTCATTACTGATCTCAATAGCTGTTATTTCCTCTCATTATAGTGCCTTGTAATAACTAACTTGTTGATTCACTTTATAATTTACAATTAACAACCAATGTAACCTGCGTAGACGTCATTCCTATATGAATATCTTTTCTCATTCAGTAAGTGTACTCACCTGGGTTTACATTCTCTTCATAATTATGTGTACAAGTGTAACTGCAGTATATAATTTCCATAAATTAATGTTTGTGTTCTTAGGCTGTATAACTTAATGTTCGTGTATTCAATACAAATATTTATGATCTCATTTTCACAGCAACTTGCTCATGTTCAACTTAGTTATCATTATATTGTGTTGTTTTAGTGCACAAAGGGTTTCAAATGTCTCTGGGGATGCAGCTCCCTTGGCTTGTGAGATAACTGGTATTCTAGGGAGTAACAACCTGGGTGAGGTATGCTTGCTATTCTGAAAGGACGTGAATATAATAGCTGCCATTTTCTGTTCAGTGTTTTAATTTTGTAGACTTGGGATGTGAACGCAAAAGAACAAGGTCATCAACCTGATAGGTTTGTGTATTTGTAACATGTTTGTCATACTTCTCTTTCCAGATCTTGGCTTTATTGCACAACGTAGTGTATGCCTGTCTTACTTTCTCTTCCAAAGGTGTATGTGTTGTGGATGCGGTTAGCTTTGGAATGGACATAGCACACTTGTTCTGTTCAGGTTTGTTTAATAATAATTCCTGTAGTGGGTATCCTGTTGAGGCATGAGGCGAATTGTTTACTATCTGCTCAAAGGGTGCTAAAAATGGGATCCACTTTGTGTGTTTGTGAGGTGAATGTATTCTCATGAATTGACCAAACTCTCTAAAAATCCTTTCTACAGGGTTCCCTTCCAGGTGAAATGCTGATGTAAGAATATGTTTGATGTGATGTGTGGCAACAAATGATTTCCATTTTCTTCCCGTAAAATAGGGTGTGTTATCCGTGATAATGCTGTGGGGTTTGCCAAACCTTGTAAAGTAACTGTTAGTCAAATGCCTAGCAATAGCAGATGCGTTGACAGTGCGGATAGCATACAATTTTAAGTAATTTGAGAAGACATCAAATACAGCAACGATGTATTTCACACCTCCACGAGCTCTGGGATAAGGTCCGGCGATATCCAAGGATACTAACTCCAAAGGTTGGGTTGGTACAATAGGAAGTAATTCATTCAAAGATGATCGGTTGGAAAATTTTGCTTTTTTGGCAGATGATACATTTACGAACAATTTGCAACACTCTCCGACGCAGATTGGGAAAATAACAGTACTGTACTATTTTATCAGTGTATTTGGTGACTCCGTAGTGTCCCCAAGTTTTGTGTGTGAACAGAATAAAATGCATGCGCGTCGTGTAGACAAACACACCAATGCTGCGAGTCTGGGGTACGCCTATGAAAAAGTACGTTTTAGTGTATTGTGTAATATTTTTGCAAGTGGGAAGAAGGATCTCTACGTAATTGTCCTGAAGTGAAGCAAAGTTCTTGCACATATTGCGGTAGTATGGGGCGTACATGCCATCGTACATAAGTAAGATGTTAAAGTCTGACGTTTGACCGGAAAGTTCCGAAAAATCCTGTATGCCTTGCGGCAAACAGGACAGGGCATCGGCTACTACGTTTGATTCACTTTTAATGTAAATAATTTTTAAGCTGTACTCTTGGAGTGAAAGGCACCACCGGGTAAGCCGTGAATGAAGCAACTTGCATGATAGCAAAAAAGAAAGGGCTTGATGGTCCGTGTATATACGAGTATGTTTACCCCAAAGAAAGTAGCGAAACTTACGGAATGCCCAAACAATGGCAAGAGCCTCCCACTCCATCACCAAGTACGACCCCTCACACTCAGTGAGCATTCGGCTCGCAAAAATGATCGGTTTGATGACAGATTGTCATGATTCGGATTGAATTTGAAATAGAAAAGCTCCTAGGTCGTATGATGACGAATCCGTGGCTAGGCAAAAATCTGACGTCATGTCAGGGTGGCAGAGGAGGGGTGCGTTCGCCAATGCATCTTTAATAGCCTGAAAATCAGCTTGGCAAAACTCTGTCCATCTCCAAATTGCGTTCTTTTTCAGTAGAGTTAGCAGGTGAGAGCTGTTCAGAAGCTGTTTTGAAACAAACTTCCGAAAAAAAAGAAGATAATCCTAAGAATGCTTTCAACTGTTTGCGGTTTTGTGGAGGAGGGAAATTACGAATAGCATTAATCTTCTTAGAATCGGGACGAATGCCTTCCGGCGAGATAATATGGCCTAAAAACTTGATTTCACGCCTTCCTACTTTGGACTTCGAAAGATTTACTGTGACTCCAGCTTGTGAAAATTTAAATAAAATTTGCTGTAACTGATCAATATGTTACTCCCACGTATTTGTTGCCACGACAATATCATCGACGTACGCCGTGACGCGTGACAACAAACACGGGCCGAGAACGGCGTCAAGCGCCTCGATGAACACGCCCGCGCTTGCGCGTAAACCAAAAGGCAACACTCAAAACTGAGAACTGCGTCCTTCACAAAGGAAAGCAGTGTATTTACGACTGTCATTGTGAAGGGACACCTGCCAGTACGATTAAGCGGAGGTCAATATTAGTTAGGTATTGTACATTATAAAATTTTAGCAACTGTTCGTCCAAGTTGACGGGTCTTGTGTTTACAGGTATAATAATTTTGTTGACTTCACGTGCGTCTAGC
Source organism: Schistocerca serialis cubense (assembly GCF_023864345.2). NCBI lineage: Eukaryota > Metazoa > Arthropoda > Insecta > Orthoptera > Acrididae > Schistocerca > Schistocerca serialis. Next base: position 138,601,038 of record NC_064642.1, on the reverse strand, counting down.
ACCAATCTGACATTGCCATCTTGCTTGCCTACCGCCAGGATAGGACTGCAATAAGGGGAATGTGATTTTTCTATGACACCCCAGGTCAACATACGCTCGATTTCACGTAAAACTGCAGGTTTCTTAGCCCATGGAATATTATAATGTGTCCTACAATAAGTCCTATGTGGCTTAACATCCATTTTGTAGCTATAACCTCTGATTACACCAGGCCTCTCACGGAAAACTTGTGCATAATCACATAATAATTTGTACAATTCTTCTTGCTGTTGTTTCGTTAAATAGTCAGATTCGACACATTTCTGATACAATAAATCCTGCTCAGTCTCCTGATAGTCTGAAACTTCAGGTGTTAAATTACATACACTAACTATGGTAGGATATACCAATTGAAATTGACTTACTTCGTAATGTTTTTGTCGTGGTTCAATCGTCTTGTTAAGTTCAACATTAATTAGTTGTTCTCCTACAGATAATTGACATATGGCATTACTTAAATCTATGATTGCTTTGTGTTCATTCAAGAAATCCATCCCTAGGATGCAGTGTACGATAAGCTTGTCTACAATCAGAAAATTACACTTGAACTGTGTATTGCAAAATGTGAAGTTAACAAGGGCTTGCATGCGTATGTTCTTAGATTTAGTACCTGTGGCACTAACCACGTGGTAATTCTGTACAGGTAATGTAGGTATGTTTATAATTTGTTTCAGTTCATTATAGAATGCGGTTGACATCACACTTGCAGCAGCACCAGTATCGAATAAAATTTGTACATCATAATCGTTAAACTTAACCCATGCCGTAGCTTGTATGAATTCTTTAACACAACTGTCTGATTTAACGTTTATCTCGTCGGTTAATTCCTGTTCTGCTGTCATTTTGTCATCGTACCTAAGGAAACAAACCGTCTCAGCCGTTGCGCTCTTACAACACCTCACGACCGAAGCACGAGCGCTTAGCTCGGTCGTCGACTACGTTTACATTCCGGCCGGTTGGCGCCCACGCGTCAGCTGATGGCGCGCCGCAATTGTTGTTGCTACTTCGTGGTGGGGTGTGCATGACTGTACTGGGGAATGGCGGCGGATCCCGTGGAGGGTTATGATTTGTCATCCATGAATGTTGTGTGTTCCACATATTCGGTCGGTGATTGTTGGGATTGTTATTGTTTTGATGGTAATTATGTCTGTTATATGGCATGTTCCTGTCGAAGTAGCCCGGGTTGTACCGGTTATTCTCGCGTCTCCCATTGCGGTTGTTGTTGTACTGTCTGTGATTTTCATTTTGCATGTAGTTACCATTTTGATATGGGTGATAATTATTGTTATTATTATTATTATTATTCCACGAATTCCTGCGGTTGTTCCTACCATCATACACGTTTTCATCTGAATGTGTTTCGCGCGCATGCATCGTATTTTGTCGCGGTGCGGACGGATGGTTCCACCAACCACCGTCACTACGGTTCCTTTGGGGTGGGTGCTGATTTTGGTTACTAATATGAGTAAAATTTGAAAGGCGTGAATCGTCTTTGTAAACTACGTCCATTTGATCTAAGAAGTTTAAGAAAGTCTTAATGTCATTCTCCGGTACTCCTAAAATCTGTCTCGGTATGGAAAGGGTAAGTGGCTCTTTAAAGTGTCAATTATCGCTGACAAGTCGGCTGGTTTGGACCAGTACAGTGTCTTGTCTAGGTACCTCTCAAAGTATTGTCTTAATGTCTCTTTTTTAGGATCATAGGTCTCGGGGTTGCACACTTCTCTCCTTAGACTCTGTTGCTCATTCTCGGACCAGAATTCGTCCAGGAAGGCTTGTTCGAACTGTTCAAATGTAAGGCACCGCTATTTCATAGCAGCACCCCACTTAGCTGCTCGTCCTCTCATGAGATTGGTGACGTATCTGATTTTATCGACTTCTGACCAACTACGTGGAAAAACACTGTCAAATGATCAAATAAACACAATAGCGTGGATTTTGTGCTTGTCCTCACTGGAAAATGTCTGGAAATACCCATGCCTTACAAACGTGTCATCGGCCATGTCAGTTGGCATAACTGTATTGACGTGGTTTGTGTCACTTGCTACTCTAGGTGTCGTACCGTAATATTGTTCGTTTGGTGGAAAAGAAAGCAGCACATTGTAAGTTTGATTGGAAATAGGTGATTCCACAATAGGTGTTCTGTCTGTGTTATTAGCCGTGGTTTCAGCTGTTCTGTCGATCCCTGACGATGCGTTTGCACCAATCGCCAAACACGGCACAACATTGTCTCGTAATTTTGTCACATCGTCTTCTATGTGTTTTGTCTCATCTTTAACATGTATCTTTGTTTTTGAAAGTATGTCCTGTGTAATTGTTTCAAGTTTTTTATCCAGATAGTCGTCGTCACAATTTACATTCATGTACGATTCATTCGGCCATTTTGGTGTCGTTTAGTGACGCGAGGTCCGCACGGTCTTCTAATTTTTCTATCTTTTCTTTGAGGTGGGTTTGTTCAAGAACTACCATTGTGAGTTGTTGGGTAATATTTCCCACTTCTTCAGTCACCTTTTTTTGGGTGGAGCTAGCTGAAGTGTGGGCCTGAGCTAACTCTTCCACACGGGTGTTCGCTTCCTGCTGCACATTAACTATTTGAGTTAACTGATTCTCACATCGGGTGATATTGTTTTTTGTTTCATGTGTGAATGTAACCAAAGTTTCTTCCTGTTTAGTGACTCGGTCGGACAATGTCTCAAATCGCTGACTGAGCTGTTGAGTGGTGTTATTTAATTCTGTCATCTGTTTTGTCGTTCGTTCAAAATTTTTGGTCATAGTATGGTTTAATATGTCAGTTTTCTGACTAACGTCTCGTTTCATGTCTGCAAATAACTCTAATAGTCGGTCCAGTTTGTCAGTTTCCTGTGTCCGATTTGTCACACATTGCTGAATTTGTCTCATATTCGGTTCTGACATTGATGTTAACAATGGCGCCGACGGTCTAGTCTCGCGTCCATTCCACATTTCGTCATTTAAAGTCGCCATCTGTGTATTATCACAAATGTTGCGAGTTTGAGGCAAAATCATTGCATTGATCTGTGAACTCGTCCATGGAGGGAAACGCGGACTTTCTTGTTGGTTGAACGATGAATCTACTTCACTTACTCATCTGCCGAAACTATCTCTACCTTACCGCGTTCCATTGTAATAGGATGTATAATCGTAAATCAAAAAGGGAATAATGTAAGTCTGATTAATAAAGATTTGACTCAAATTTAGAATGAAATATTTTCTCGTCAATGTAAATGATTGCTCTATTGCAAACAATGGTTGAGAAAGATGCAGTAGGGCGGACAAAATTTTTCGTAACAAATGACTGTTTGTCGGTCAAATTCACGATATTCATATGTTACAACAATACTATGGTTACCAAAAACTACAATAGAGATAGATAATTTTGGAAAATCTAGAAGAAAACTACAGGATGCGTGGAAAGGGAAAAATGGATTCTACAGTTGGCTATTGAATGTTTGAATGAAACATAATTGTGTGACTCACCATTAAATTTTCTGTCCTGCAGCGGCTGGTCAAACACTTCTGTGTAAATCGTATTTGTCAAAATATGGATTTTCTTAATACATCTCCATCGGATAATCACCAAAAGGTCTCAGAATAACAGTTTTGCATCAATATATGCCATGAAAAGAAAACAGATTGAATTAGCTACAAAAATTCTTTACAACATTGTTGTATAATCATTTGCTTAGGTACAATAAAGTTGGTGTTATCGTTACTCTTTAAACTTCAGGATTTTTGATTATTCTCTGTTGGGAAAAATACAAATTAAAGTTTCAAGTTTGCTAAAAAACGACACATCCGAAAATTGCGTCCTGTGACGGTCGCCAGTTGTAGTGGTTAATAAAAAAAGAAAAGAGGGAAGAAAAGAAAAAGAAAAAGGTTGAAAATGTGGGAAGAAATCGTAAGTGAAAATGGTTTTTTTTTTAAATCGTTAGTGACTGTGAAAAAAGGGAAAGAAAGAAAGAAATGCAGATCGGACTTCGTATTACAGGAATGCTATTGTTGGGGTGGTCCTTGTGGCGTTTTTGAGCAAAAGTTAAACCAATTTCCACTACAAAAATTATTGAAAGGAAACAGAGAATAACAAAATGTAACTGACAGGGGAAAGTGGCGTAGATAAGAGTTCATCCTTTACCAGGTTAACTTGTCTTCTTTCGTGTGGCGTCCAGGTCTTCAAAAATCTCCTTCATTTCTGCATGAAAAGTCTGCTCCGAAATCTTGCAATAAGTTTCATTGTCCAGGAATTTCTAATGTATACAAAAACCGTCTTGATATTAAATGCAATTTAATTTACTTTGCTACTTCCATCCTCCGAATTTCTTAACAACTTCCACAATATCTTTACACATTAAAATCAGATCAAGACTAGCTAATAAGTTTATTTACGTCGTCATCAGATCACGTCTGCCTTAAGCTTCGGTTGTCAAGAGATAATCAAGAAACGTATAGAAAACAAAAAAAAGAGTTACAATTTTAGTATTTTCTCTGCCGTCGAGCGCTCATACCGCTGCGACGGGATATTTTTCATCTGAGGGAACAAGTGTAGCGCGGCGAAATTCAGAGTCCCGCTACACACTCAACACGCACACATCCACCCGTGTCTGCGTTTCTGGGCTTACAATTCCTGGTGCAGCTAAACGTGCATTAGCATAACTACATCAGCTCTGAACACTTCACATTGTTTCTCTCCCCAACCACTAAACTGGAATATTCACTCAAATCATTTTGCAATTGCTCAAACTACCTATACATTTTATCTGCTCCCCTAATTTGTTGAGCATCCTTCCATCTGTTTTTGTAATATGCGTTAGTTTTGTTGGTCAGTTTTGGAATAACTGTGCTGGGAGGCAGCCCAGCAGCTGACACAAAGAGTATCAATCGGCATGAAATTTCGTAATGAGAGATAATTACTACTTGCAGTATTGGAATTAAAACATAAATTCTTGTTGAAACTAAATATGGCACCGTGAACAGTCTTCCTCGCAAGATAGAAAAATAAAGTGCAACGTACCAATACTGAAGTCACATAAACAGTATATCAACTTAACAAAAAGTCAATTTTCTGGTTATTACATACACACACACACACACACACACACACACACACACACACACACACACACAGGGTGGTCCATTGATCGTGACCAGGCCAAATATCTCACGAAATAAGCGTCAAACGGAAAAAGTACAAAGACGAAACTTGTCTAGCTTGAAGGGGGAAACCAGATGGCGCTATGGTTGGCCTGCTAGATGGCGCTGCCATAGGTCTTACGGATATCAACTGAATTTTTTAAAATAGGAACCTCCATTTTTTATTACATATTCGTGTAGTACGTGAAGAAATATGAATGTTTTAGTTAGACCACTTTTGTCGCTTTGTGATAGATGGCACTGTAATTGTCACAAACATATGGCTCACAATTTTAGACGAACAGTTGGTGAAAGGTAGGTTTTTTTTAAATTAAAATACAGAACGTAGGTACGTTTGACGATTTTATTTCGGTTGTTCCAATGTGATACATGTACCTTTGAGAACTTTTCATTTCTGAGAACGCATGCTGTTACAGCGTGATTCCCTGTAAATACGACATTAATGCAATAAATTCTCAAAATGATGTCTGTCAACCTCAATGCATTTGGCAATACGTGTAACGACATTCCTCTCAACAGCGAGTAGTTCGCCTTCCGTTATGTTCGCATATGCATTGACAATGCGCTGACGCATGTTGTCAGGCGTTGTCGGTGGATCACGATAGCAAATATCCTTAAACTTTCCCCACAGAAAGAAATCTGGGGACGTCAAATCCGGTGAACGTGCGGGCCATGGTATGGTGCTTCGACGACCAATCCACCTGTTATGAAATATGCTATTCAATACCGCTTCAACCGTACGCGAGCTATGTGCCGGACATCCATCATATTGGAAGTACATCGCCATTCTGTCATGCAGTGAAACATCTTGTAGTAACATCGGTAGAACATTACGTAGAAAATCAGCATACATTGCACCATTTAGATTGCCATCGATAAAATGGGGGCCAATTATCCTTCCTCCCATAATGCCGGACCATACATCAACAGCCAAGGTCGCTGATGTTCCACTTGTCGCAGCCATCGTGGATTTTCCGGTGCCCAATACTGCATTTAATTCCGGTTTACGTTACCGCTGTTGGTGAATGACGCTTCGTCGCTAAATAGAACGCGTGCAAAAAATCTGTCATCATCCCGTAATTTCTCTTGTGCCCAGTGGTAGAACTGTACACGACGTTCAAAGTCGTGGCCATGGAATTCCTGGTGCATAGAAATATTGTACGGGTGCAATCGATGTTGATGTAGCATTCTCAATACCAACGTTTTTGAGATTCTCGACTCTGGCGCAATTTCTCTGCTGCTGATGTGCGGATTAGCCACGACAGTAGCTAAAACACCTAGTTGGGCATCATTTGTTGTGGGTCGTGGTTAACGTTTCACATGTGACTGAACGCTTCCTGTTTCCTTAAATAACGTAACTATCCGGCGAATGGTCCGGACACTTGGATGATGTCGTCCATGATACCGAGCACCATACATAGCACACTCTCGTTGGGGATTTTGATCACAATAGCCATACGTCAACACGATATCGACCTTTCCCGCAATTGGTAAACGGTCCATTTTAACACGGGTAATGTATCACGAAGCAAATACCGTCCGCACTGGCGGAATGTTACGTGGTACCGCGTACTTACACGTTTGTGACTATTACAGCGCCATTTATCACAAAGCGAAAGGTGGTCCATCTAAAACATTCATATTTCTTTACGTACTACACGAATATGTAATAAGAAATAGGGGTTCCTATTTTTTAAAAAACGCAGTTAACAGTTTGACCTGTGGCAGCGCCATTTGGTTTCCCGATTTTGTCGGAAAATCATGCTATGGAGTATGGACGCACGAAGATTCTGGTACAGACGTCGAGATACTGGGACAGCGTTGTTAGAGAGGCCATCGAAATTCGCACCAATGACGACCTCATAAACCGTGACTGTGGCTATAATCTTAGCAAGGGTTGGGAACCAGCGATTGGGTTAATCGAGAGTAAATCGAACAAACTTATAGTTGTGACGACCACGGCGGACAGAGCCTTCACACCGACGTCATCTCAGACACCGTCGCAATCTGTTCCGCCGCGCGACCGTGGCGCGGGGCGCGGACGGCGGAGGGAGCGCGCCGCGGGCGGAGGGTATTTAAATCGGCCGCCGCCGCGACCGAACCCAGTTCCCTCTGAGCAGCCATAGCGTACGGATCTCCGTGCCGGCACGTTCACAGGAGCTCAGTACGTCAGTTCACCTGATGATGGCGACATGTATGATCGCCGAAATATTGTGCCCGTTGGACACTGTAGACTGGCAGTGCACCCGTGGATATTTTGATTATCAGATACGCCGGGAGAAACTAAAGAATCACTTTTTGAAAGTGTTTTTTTTTTTTTTTATTCTTCTCTTGCTAAAAGTGAAGTGTGCTGACGCTTAGTACACGTGTGCAAATCTACAAAAATTTTTACTGAACTACGCTCAACTCGGAATAAATGGAAGAGTGTTTTATAAGGAATATACCTTATCTTTACCATTTTCTTAAATTATTATTATCACACGTATTTATTATTAAATTGTTGACGCACCAGTAAAATACATGTCCTTTTGGTATGAGATCTAAAACATAAGTACTGTCAAGCGAGATTGAAACAAAAGTTGTTAAAAAATTGAATATTCTCCTGACATCTCTCTTTTGTTACATATATTATTTTAAAATCCGATCTTTGCCGTCTTCTGTGGCGATGTACCAATTTCTTACTACTAATGTAGAAAAGAAAACATTCAGATTTCGAGATAAAATAAAAAGATATTACACAATTACCTCCCACTGTACACTGACGTAGTGTGGAGGTGTACAGTGTTAGGCAGTATAACATGATTAATCGATTGCTATCAATTACCGGGGGGGGGGGGGGGGGGGGAGGGGAGGGGAGGGTCAAAGCCCTTTATTTCTATGTCTCCTGGATAGGCGTCATATTAAGCGGAGTTGTCAGTTTCACCTTATTATATCTACATTTACTAATACAAATAATTGAATGGAAAACGAGTTATAAAGAAGGGGGTACAAACATCAAATACTGTGCATTCAACAATGCTTGGTCAAGTCTCATTCATTATTGCCCCCACGCGCGTGGCAAGTAGTCGGCGGCCTGCACTGGCAGTTTAATGGTTGCATCCTCGCTGAATACTTTTAACTCGTGCATGTCCATTTCACGCGGAGTGAAATAGCGAAGTCGTCGTGTGTTGCACCACGGATTCCTCCACAAATATTTGTTCATTTCTGGGAAACGGTGTGCATGCTTGTGGTAATTTCGATGCCATTACAGCTGACCTGCAGTTTCACGGCCTAGGACCCGTCGTTTACCTGTCGTAACACGCTTATTCAGCAGAGAGGAAATCTGTCGACAAGCACCCGAAGATAAGTTCCTTATAAAACACTCTTCCATTTATTCCGAGTTGAGTGTGCTTTCGTATGCTGTTACTCCTTAAACTATTATTTACATAATTACAATTTTAATACTTTCAGATACTAGACATTATTGCTGACATTCCACTCACACTTACTTAATATAGAATTATTTTCATAAAGTCATATCACTTTTAGGTTGTAAAAAATAGTCATTTACATTCATATTGTAGAGAGAATGTGAGTAAGCTCAATTACAGCAATCATCCATATACAGGGTGTTACAAAAAGGTACGGCCAAACTTTCAGGAAACATTCCTCACACACAAATAAAGAAAAGATGTTATGTGGACATGTGTCTGGAAACGCTTAATTTCCATGTTAGAGTTCATTTTAGTTTCGTCAGTATGTACTGTACTTCCTCTATTCACCGCCAGTTGGCCCAATTGAAGGAAGGTAATGTTGACTTCGGTGCTTGTGTTGACATGCGACTCATTGCTCTACAGTACTAGCATCAAGCATATCAGTACGTAGCATCAACAGGTTAGTGTTCATCACGAACGTGGTTTTGCAGTCAGTGCAATGTTTACAAATGCGGAGTTGGCAGATGCCCATCTGATGTATGGATTAGGACGGGGCAATAGCCGTGGCGCGGTACGTTTGTATCTAGACAGATTTCCAGAACGAAGGTGTCCCGACAGGACGACGTTCGAAGCAATTGATCGGCGTCTTAGGGAGCACGGAACATTCCAGCCTATGACTCGCGACTGGGGAAGACCTAGAACGACGAGGACACTTGCAATTGACGAGGCAATTCTTCGTGCAGTTGACGATAACCCTAATGTCAGCGTCAGAGAAGTTGCCGCTGTACAAGGTAACGTTGACCACGTCACTGTATGGAGAGTGCTACGGGAGAACCAGTTGTTTCTGTACCATGTACAGCGTGTGCAGGCACCATCAGCAGCTGATTGGCCTCCACCGGTACACTTCTGCGAATGGTTCATCCAACAATGTGTCAATCCTCATTTCAGTGCAAATGTTCTCTCTACGGATGAGGCTTCATTCCAACATGATCAAATTGTAAATTTTCACAATCAACATGTGTGGGCTGACGAGAATCCGCACGCAATTGTGCAATCACGTCATCAACACAGATTTTCTGTGAACGTTTGGGCTGGCATTGTTGGTGATGTCTTGATTGGGCCCCATGTTCTTCCACCTACGCTCAATGGAGCACGTTATCATGATTTCATACGGGATACTCTACCTGTGCTGCTAGAACATGTGCCTTTTCAAGTGCGACGCAACGTGTGGTTCATGCACGATGGAGCTCCTGCACATTTCAGTCGAAGTGTTTGTACGCTTCCCAACAACAGATTCGGTGACCGATGGATTGGTAGAGGCGGACCAGTTCCATGGCCTCCACGCTCTCCTGACCTCAACCCTCTTGACTTTAATTATTGGGGGCATTTGAAAGCTCTTGTCTACGCAACCCCGGTACCAAATGTAGAGACTCTTCGTGCTCGTATTATGGACGGCTGTGATACAATACGCCATTCTCCAGGGCTGCATCAGCGCATCAGGGGTTCCATGTGACGGAGGGTGGATGCATGTATCCTCGCTCACGGAGGACATTTTGAACATTTCCTGTAACAAAGTGTTTCAAGTCACGCTGGTACGTTCTGTTGCTGTGTGTTTCCATTCCATGATTAATGTGATTTGAAGAGAAGTAATAAAATGAGCTCTAACATGGAGTAAGCGTTTCTGGACACATGTCCACATGACATATTTTCTTTCTTTGTGTGTGAGGAATGTTTCCTGAAAGTTTGGCAGTACCTTTTTGTAACACCCTGTATACATCTGTACGATGTGTCACAAACCTTTATATAAGAAACATTGTACATAATTCCTTTCACATTATTCATGGTAGCTTGTTATTTATGAAGCAGGTGGGAGAGCATGGCATCTACTTCAAATACACTATGCACTACTTGTCTAACTGCACTTAGCGTTGCCACTAGGAATGAAGGAAGGAATCTATTTGACTACAGGTCCATCGGATTACTAATGAAAGGATGTAGAAGTCACAAATCATGTCATGAGAAGACTTTCAATCAGCACTGCTCATGGTAGATGGTTGTTATGTTCCTACTACATAAAATAGACATTGTTTACTTCAGACGACGTATAACTTAAGTACTCATGATACATGTTTAATTGCCATAAACATTGTTGTCATTTGGCGTGTAGAAATAATAGTCCTGTTTATAATGATCACCTTTTTATATACACTCCTGGAAATGGAAAACAGAACACATTGACACCGGTGTGTCAGACCCACCATACTTGCTCCGGACACTGCGAGAGGGCTGTACAAGCAATGATCACACGCACGGCACAGCGAACACACCAGGAACCGCGGTGTTGGCCGTCGAATGGCGCTAGCTGCGCAGCATTTGTGCACCGCCGCCGTCAGTGTCAGCCAGTTTGCCGTGGCATACGGAGCTCCATCGCAGTCTTTAACACTGGTAGCATGCCGCGACAGCGTGGACGTGAACCGTATGTGCAGTTGACGGACTTTGAGCGAGGGCGTATAGTGGGCATGCGGGAGGCCGGGTGGACGTACCGCCGAATTGCTCAACACGTGGGGCGTGAGGTCTCCACAGTACATCGATGTTGTCGCCAGTGGTCGGCGGAAGGTGCACGTGCCCGTCGACCTGGGACCGGACCGCAGCGACGCACGGATGCACGCCAAGACCGTAGGATCCTACGCAGTGCCGTAGGGGACCGCACCGCCACTTCCCAGCAAATTAGGGACACTGTTGCTCCTGGGGTATCGGCGAGGACCATTCGCAATCGTCTCCATGAAGCTGGGCTACGGTCCCGCACACCGTTAGGCCGTCTTCCGCTCACGCCCCAACATCGTGCAGCCCGCCTCCAGTGGTGTCGCGACAGGCGTGAATGGAGGGACGAATGGAGACGTGTCGTCTTCAGCGATGAGAGTCGCTTCTGCCTTGGTGCCAATGATGGTCGTATTCGTGTTTGGCGCCGTGCAGGTGAGCGCCACAATCAGGACTGCATACGACCGAGGCACACAGGGCCAACACCCGGCATCATGGTGTGGGGAGCGATCTCCTACACTGGCCGTACACCACTGGTGATCGTCGAGGGGACACTGAATAGTGCACGGTACATCCAAACCGTCATCGAACCCATCGTTCTACCATTCCTAGACCGGCAAGGGAACTTGCTGTTCCAACAGGACAATGCACGTCCGCATGTATCCCGTGCCACCCAACGTGCTCTAGAAGGTGTAAGTCAACTACCCTGGCCAGCAAGATCTCCGGATCTGTCCCCCATTGAGCATGTTTGGGACTGGATGAAGCGTCGTCTCACGCGGTCTGCACGTCCAGCACGAACGCTGGTCCAACTGAGGCGCCAGGTGGAAATGGCATGGCAAGCCGTTCCACAGGACTACATCCAGCATCTCTACGATCGTCTCCATGGGAGAATAGCAGCCTGCATTGCTGCGAAAGGTGGATATACACTGTACTAGTGCCGACATTGTGCATGCTCTGTTGCCTGTGTCTATGTGCCTGTGGTTCTGTCAGTGTGATCATGTGATGTATCTGACCCCAGGAATGTGTCAATAAAGTTTCCCCTTCCTGGGACAATGAATTCACGGTGTTCTTATTTCAATTTCCAGGAGTGTATATATACTTCAAACCTATATCATTACAACGTCACTTACTGGACTGCTACTGCATATACTTTGAATCATTCATTCATATTACTTATATACATAATGTTTGTTACAACTCAATTTTTTTTATTTTTTGTGTTGAGGTGCGGCCCTTTAAAGTGTGTGGTACCATGCCACTCTCGAAACTTATTATCTGTTCTTTCACGCCGTGTCGACGCACTGGTCACTGAAAAGAAAAGAAAAAAACTTAAAACTATCTTAAAACTAAGTGAGTAGTAGCTCAGTGGCCATTGATTCAGTCATTCTTTTATGTCATTATGCAGCCGTTTTATTCGCCTGTTGTGACCAGTACACTGCCAGCTTCACTTTCCTTTATCCTGTAAAGAAAAGTATCTTCAAAATTGTATAAAGCGTGAGATGCTAGTGCTCCTATCTCCAGATTTCATCTTACCTGTTATCATTCATGTTCTTAAATATGTGGTGCTATTGTTGTTGTTGTTGTTGTTGTTGTTGTTGTTGTGGTGGTGGTCTTCAGTCCAGAGACTGGTTTGATGCAGCTCTCCATGCTACTCTATCCTGCGCAAGCTTCTTCATCTCCCAGTACCTACTGCAACCCACATCTTTCTGAATCAGCTTAGTGTATTCATCTCTTGGTTTCCCTCTACGACCTTTATCCTCCACACTGCCCTTCAATACTAAACTGGTGATCCATTGATGCCTCAGAATATGCCCTACCAACTGATCCCTTCTTCTAGTCAAGTTGTGCCACAAATTTCTCTTCTCTCCAATTCTATTCGATACCTCCTCATTAGTTATGTGATCTACCCATCTAATCTTCAGCATTCTTCTGTAGCACATTTCGGAAGCTTCTATTCTCTTCTTGTCTAAACTATTTATCGTCCACATTTCACTTCCATACATGGCCACACTTTATACAAATACTTTCAGAAACGACTTCCTGACACTTAAATCAATACTCGATGTTAACAAACTTCTCTTCTTCTGAAACGCTTTCCTTGCCATTGCCAGTCTGTATTTTATATCCTCTCTGCTTCGACCATCATCAGTTATTTTGCTCCCCAAATAGCAAAACTCATTTACTACTTTAAGTGTCTCATTTCCTAATCTAATTCCCGCAGCATCACCCGATTTAATTCGACTACATTCCATTACCCTCGTTTTGCTTTTGTTAATGGTTATCTTATACACTCCTTTCAAGACACTGCCCATTCCGTTCAGCTGCTCTTCCAGGTCCTTTGCTGTCTCTGACAGAATTACAATGTCATCGGCGAACCTCAAAGTTTTTATTTGTTCTCCATTCCTTCCATTCCATTCCTACTCCGAATTTTTCTTTTGTTTCCTTTACTGCTTGCTCAATATACATATTGAATAACATCCGGGATAGGCTACAACCCTGTCTCACTCCCTTCCCAACCACTGCTTCTCTTTCATGTCCCTCGACTCTTATAACTGCCACCTGGTACTGTACAAATGGTAAATAGCCTTTTGCTCCCATTATTTGACCCCTTCCACCTTCAGAATTTGGAAGAGAATATTGCAGTCAACATTGTCAAAAGCTTTCTCAAAGTCTACAATTTCTAGAAACATAGGTTTGCCTTTCCTTAATCTATTTGCTAAGATAAGTCGTAGGGTCAGTATTGCCTCACGTGTTCCAATATTTCTACGGAATCCAAATTGATCTTCCTCGAGATCGTCTTCTACCAGTTTTTCCTTTCGTCTGTAAAGAATTCATGTTAGTATTTTGCAGCAGTGGCTAATTAAACTGATAGTTCGGTACTTTTCACATCTGTCAACACTTGCTTTTTTTTGGGATTGGTTATACATCCTATAGTACACGTTATGTAAACGTCTGTACATATCTAAATATAGTAAGTTAACATTATATTTTATTTAGGCATTACTTGTAGTCTCTTGTACATTTCCTTAGTTCAACGTATTATAAAGATGTAGTCCTCCTTAAGTTTATAGTTAGAATATAGATACTCCTTCTTTCTTCCTATATGTATATAATTCTTTTAAATATGTGTTCGGGCGAGTTGCGTGTAATTGCATTAGCTGTCAGTCGTTTATTATGTCAGCTGTCTAAGAATTAAACGTCTTGTGGCTGTGTTTACAAGCGTATGCGCGCGATTTGGTGCTTTCTCCTTGTCTGCTGACAGAGGCCACCACTACACTTACACCAGAGTGTGCATCGCAAGTTACGCTCTGCTTTGCCACTCTTCGCATCAATGAAGTGCTGCATCATTATAATATCCCTTTCATTTTCACTTACCTGCTACTTTATATATCAAAATATAAGTAAAGATCTCTTGTATCTAAACATGTTTCCGTAACACTGGTATTCAAAAGAAAACAAAAATTAAATTACTATTATGTACACTATGTACAGTCATTTTCAATAAAGATACTTGTGTTAAAAATGTTTATTCCACAAATGCCTTTAAGTCCTTGTAGGGGTAGAGACCTTTGTTTCAACCAGTCTTCTCATAAATCAATCGATATGCTCAAGGATATGGGATTTTGAAAATTATATATGGTGCTTTACAAAGTCCTTTCCTATTGTTGTTGACCTAGGATGTGTTTGAAGCAGAACTCGTTGGCCTTCAGTAAACTGTGTAAAACGCTTCAATTTCCAATCATAGATTATCTTTCTATATTCAGCCCTGTTTTCCCGAGTCATTACTGCTTGTTTAATTTTTCCTCTAATGTCATTTCTACCGCTGGTATTTTTGCTAGGGGCGACTCCCATTCGTTCTTTTGTCTAGTGTAAAGCATTAATTCATTTGGTGTGAAACCAGTGCAAGAATATGTAAGATTGTTAATGATCTGCATGAAAGGTGTGACATACTTTACCCATTTTGTGCGTGTGTGTGTGTGTGGTGGCGGGGGGGGGGGGGGGGGGGGGGGTGTATGTTCCTATGAACCGATTTAATTCTTTGAAAACTCTTTCTACGTGTGATGCCTCGGACTGGTGTGTTGATACTAAGATGTGTTTTATACTGTGTGATGTTACAAATTGCTCCATTTCTTCACTATAAAATATGAGGCATTGTCAGTACGTAATACTCGTCGCTTTCCCTTCCTCCTCAAGTAATTGTCTTCGAGCTTCTTCGTGATGGAGGTCACTGTTGCGCTATGTACAACATACATCTCAATATGCTTTGTAATAACATCATATAGTGCTACTACGTATCTTACTCCACCCTTGCCTCTTGGACAGGGGCCTGCTACATCCAGAGACACTAAACCTAGAGGTTTCTTAGTTAAAATCGGGTGAAATTCGATATGTTTACAGTAGTTAGAATGTTTTGCACTTGAAGTAGGCCTAAGCACCATTTCAAATTTGGAAAGTAGCTATCTTTTTGGTACATTCCCGTAAGCCATAGCGTCCCCAAATTTCACGGGAATATGCTATGAATTCCTCAACGTACTTCTCAGGAAGGCAAATGCACCATTGTTCTGAGTCAGGATGTTTGTGGTGAAATAAAACACCCTTATATTCTCTGTAACTCAATTTTACCTGTTCATTGCCTTCCTGTGTTAGTTTTTGTTGCCGAGCGGTCTAAGGTGCTCCAGTCATGGACTGTGCGGCTGGTCCTGGTTGAGGTTCGAGTTCTCCCTCGGGTATGGGTATGTGTGTTTGTCCTTAGGATAATTTAGGTTAAGTAGTGTGTAAGCTTAGGGACTGATGACCTTAGCAGGTAAGTCCCATAAGATTTCACACACATTTTGAACGTTATTTTAGTTTTTGTTCCACCCTGCTTAGGTCCTGTTCTTGCATGATTTTCATTTGTTTACAAAACTTACTGTAGTCAGATTGCGGAATTTTGCTATTAATAAGAAGTTCTTATTTCAGAATGTTGTTCCAAAAATTCACTAAATTCATCTAGACCTTGAGGTAATCTTAATAGAGCATCGGCAATGTTCTGACTGCCTTTTACATAAAAAATTTCTTAGTTGAATTGTTGCTAATAGAGACATCACCTTGCCACTCTCCTGTGCAGTAATCTGCACATGAACAAGAATGAAAAGGATTGGTGATCACAATATACTTTTGTGTTCTTACTCCATAAAATGTACTCATATTTTCTGAATGCCCAGACTATTGCCAAATTTTCTAATTCTGACACAGAGTATGGTCTTTCTGCCTCAGTAAATGAGCAAAACTAATTACCTTTGGCAATATCTTAGCGCCTTCCTCTCTCATCTGGAACAGACATGCCTCCAGACACTGTAAGGAGGTGTCTGTGCACAGACAGAAGTCTATCTCCATATCGGGGTGACTAAGGATGTTTGCATTCACTAATGGCTCTTTAATATTATTGAAATCTTCTTGGCACTTGTTATCCCATAGCCACGGATTGTTTTTGTGTAATAAATTAAGCACAGCATCATTGTTCATCAGTTGTTTTGGTATTAACTTGCGGAAGAATGACGCTAATCTTAGATAACCTGTAAGTTGTTTCTTGTCACTAGGTGCAGGACAACTGCATATGCCATCGAGTTTCATAGGATCAGGGAGGATACTTTGTTTGGAGATAATGTGACGCAGAAATTTTACCTTCTCCCTTCCAAAATGAGACTTTTTTAAATTGGCTGTGACCCCGTATTATAAAAAACATTCTAAAAATTTCTCAGTCAGCTGAATGTGTTCTGATCAAGTGGGGGTGGTGATTAACAAGTGGTCAACATAGACTGTAACCTTGCTAAGTAGCACTGGTCCTAATACCTTATCTAACGCTGCAATGAATACACCTTCACTTCTATTCAGAACAAATGGCAGGATGCAGACTTCAAAGCTTCTACCACCACATACAAAAGTTTTGTACTTTCTACTTTGTGGATGGAGTTTGATTTGCCAGTAATATGTCAGAGGTCCAATATGGTAATATACCAAGTATTACGGAACTTCAACAGTTGTTAGTCCAGGTTGCCAGGCCTGATTCGAACTGGAAGTAGGATCTTATTAATACCTCGAGCATACAGAACCAGTCTTACTGATCTGTATGATTTACTTACAGGCAATATGATGTTACAATAAGGTGAAAAGAAAGGTTGAATGATCCCTATTTAATCATTCGAATGATTTCTTCTCGTTCTGCCTTTCTTTTCGCCCAAGGAATGGGATACGATGAGACACAAAAAGTTTCATGACGGTAAACATCCATTTTGTACTGATAACCCTTGATAGCTCTGGATTGTTTTCCAAATACATGAGCATACTTAAATAAGAGATCTGTAACTTCGTGTTGCTCCTGTTCATTTAAGGTGCTTGACTCACTCACCTTTTGCTCTACCATTTCATAGTTTACATCTGATTCTGGCACTTGTTCATTACAGTGAATGTTTACAAATAACGCAGCAGGAAACACAAATTGAACTGTCACATCAGACCGCTCCTTCTGCTTGACCTTCCTGTCAGGAGTTTTTATTAAATTAGAAAATACCTGTTCATTTACACTGAAGTAGCTTTTACCGCTTCCTGTGTCAATTTGCGTCTTAAAAGTCCTAAACATGTCCATCCCAATCATACAATTTACTATTAGCTTGTAAATGATGAGGAAATTACGTTTGACAGTAGAGTGTCCTATTTTCAAAGGAACAAGTCTTGTAAATTTACAACTTTTGATTTGTTTCCACTGTCTGTCTGTATTCTTCAGTTGTGCCCTGGAAATGTGGGACTTTTACCGGTTTTCTTTAAACCTTGGAAAAATTCAGTTGACATTAAATTAATCGTTGCACCTGTGTGTAGAACTAAGTGTATCTCCATGTCAAATGTCAATGTCTTTATAACTGCCTGTCCCTGCTCTTCGTACAAGTTTTACTGAACTTCCTTCTCATGTAAGAATAAATGATCTTTCATGTCACCTTGTTCATCGTATCATGTGGGACCTCACTGCGACTCGGAGTTTTCCGTCGGTGCAGGTGCATTGGCCTTGGTGACCGGAGTAATTTCAGCGAGCTGTATAGTGTGTGTTGTGTAATGCCATGTGGCAATTGCGCATGTGTTTTATACTGCTGTAGCTAAACTACGAATTTTGCAATCTTCACCTTACACTTGCTATCGGGCTTGTGGCAGGATGTAGATAACTATTACATGTCCGTCTTGGGCACAGGTAGTTGAATATTAGCAACCTGACCTACTTCATTTGCTGATTCGATTTCCCTTTTCTTCATGGCATCTTCTACCACATCTATATATACCTTGCATTCAGATATTACCACCTGCACTAATGTACTCCTTTGATCTAAGGTAGCTGCTTCTGCGCTTTTTGTTATGTTGTCCAAATTTTTCCCTATCTGAGTTCTTTCTTTTTTGGCACATTCGGACTCAATTCCAAGCTTTCTACTCTTAATATTAGCTCCTCTACCGCCAATGGTAAACCTTCATTGTCCTTGTGTTGCTTGTTGACAGTAGTTGTCAATTTCTTTATAGTATTACACATTTGGTTTTGATTATGCTCTTACACTATTATTCATGTCCGTGATTTTCTTTAATACACTTTCTACATGTTCTTGTTTGTCACTAATTGAACCCGCTTTTTCGTTCAAAACATTAATACTTTCTTTAATGTCAGAAATAACCTCCTGTTTTAATTGTTTTTCATATATCTTAAATTTTCAGGTATCTCTGTGTAGATTTTCTGTCAGATCATTGAATTTTTGTGTGACACTGTTTTGGAAATCTTCCAACACCTGTTTTTATTTTGTTTTAAAAATCTGAAAATCCTTGTGACAAATCGCTACACTTTGCGTTCAAGTTACTAAGCTGTTGTGTAAATGTATTGAATTTCGTGTTAATATCATGGAATTTAGTGTTCACAGTTGTCAGTAATTTCTGTGACAGCGCAGTGGTTGTTCTATTATCGTTGCTATCAGCTGTACTTTGCATGTTAATACTCAGATTACCGATAATTGGTATCTGCCCTATGTTATCGAAATACATTGCAGTTTCACGTTCCTCTGTTTCGTTCAGTAGCTATACATCACTTCGAGAGATGCGTGGAAAAGTCTTATCGATAATCATGATAGCATCGTCATAGTTGGTCTGTGTATCTGTGCTGTCATTTGTTACATTTGTGATACCTATCTCTGATTTATGTCGGCTTTCTGCTAGCTGCATGGTTGGCGCTTCGTATTCATTTATCTGTTCGAGCAAATCACTGCCATCTTGGCCGACTGCCCCTTCTGTATTAAGATCAACAATGGGTAATTTTTGGTCTGCCTTTTTGATCATGCTAGCAATTACCAAAAAATTAATAAAAACCAGTAGAATATTTTTATGCAAATGAATCTTGCACCTGAAACTTGCAATTTCCTGTGAAATCGCTTTTCGATAAGTTCCTGTCAATTTGTCGAAAAGTATTATGACATTAATGACTGAAATTTTTGTAATAATTTACACTATATTGCTGAATCAAAGTTTAGTATAATTTTTGAGTCCTTTCGATTAATAAATTTTCTACTATGGTAAGGGTGATGAAAAAGAAAGGAAAGCTACCTACGACAAGAGAGGCGCTACTAAGCGTTATCATGCAAGCTATTGCACAAATTTCCCACCTTCTCTACTTAGTCAGGCAGCTCACTTAACGACTCCAGTTTGTGGATAAGTTGGTCTTTTTAATTCTCTGCTCCTTGTTGCACTTGTATTTATGCAGTAAGAAAATAGACAAAAGCTAGTTTTTCTTTTACGCAATAATGACAAAATTTTTGCGTACATTTAACATTTGCTAGAAAAAGTCTGTTCATGTTGAGCTATGACTTTGTCCTGGGAAACTGATCGGCAATTGTTTTCGTTCATTTGGTCGATTTTGAAATAACCTTGCTGGGAGGCTGCCCAACAGCCAACACAAAGTATGAATCGGCATGAAATTTACGCAATGAGAGATAATTACTACTTGCAGTACTGAAAATGAAGCACGAATTCCGTTGAAACTAAACTGGTGCCATGAACAGTCTTCGCAGTGTAAGAAAAATACGATGCAGCGTACCAATATTGAAGTCACATAAACCATATTTGCAGCAAACTTGGTGCTTAACAGAAATTCAACTGTTCAGTTATTACAGACACACACACACACACACACACACACACACACACACACACACACACACACACAGATATATATATATAAGTCACTATTAAGTTACGCTGACATTAATTTACCTCTAATTTTCTGTTGTTGCCGACCATACGGTCCATCTACTAAATACTAAATCTTGATGACTAGCACATATATTTTTAAGATGTCTTGCAGGATGGAAGAAATTACTGCTTCTTTGTACGATTGTTGGCGAAAGTTATGCTTGTGAAGGAATATTGGCGTAATAAATAAAAATATTCTTCTGGTTGTGATAACTGTTTATATATGTACTTTCTTGGATTATCACATATAGAATTTACTACTGCATTGTTATTCGAAATCATTTTCTTCTCCTCCTGTTGGGATGGGTGTACCGCCTGGGAGCATTCACATCCATTCATCCAAAATAATGAGAGAGACTAGTCCTTCTGATAATAAGCATACTTTGGGCCGCAGTAACAGGGCTCATGGAGACGCAAATAATAATGTAATTCTGGTGATGAATGGGAAGGAGGGGACATTTCAAAAAGTGTCGCCCTTTTATATCCATAAGGGTTTGGAAGGCCTTGCTGGAACATTGAAATCTATAAAACGATTGAGTAATGGCTCATTGTTGGTCGAAACTAACAGGTAAAAGCAGGTAGACCTTCTTAAAAAATCGCAGAAACTCGGTGACTATGATATCATTGTTGAGATGCACACCTCTTTCAACTCCAGTAAGGGCGTTGTCACATGCCGAGATATCATGGACATGGACATAGCAGAACTGAAGCAAGAATGGGCATCGTAGGTAATAGTCGATGTGGAGCAACGAACACACAGGAATAATGGAGCAACTGAAAAGACTGACACTTTCATTGTCACATTCAATTCTCCGACACTGCCTGAACATCTTGTGGCGGGATTATTTCGACTTAATGTTCGGCCTTACATTTCAAACCCTATGAGATGATATAAATGCCATCGTTTCGGCCATACGACCATGAGTTGTGGAGTTGAAGCGATCTGCGGAAAAGCATGTTCTTCAATGGTGCAGAAACCTATTCCCAAGGCAGTCACTTCGACACAGACGACGCCTAGTGTGTATGTGTCCACCACAAGAACCTATACTTGCACTAGTACTTTTCAAGGGAAAAAGAGATAGGACAAAGCAATCCAGGCAGCTGGACCAGGAAAGACCAACAAAAGTTCTGCATCGAGCATCCAGAAGGTACAAGAAAAGCAGATTGCCTCTCAATGCCCCCTTTTCCCCTTATCCTCGAAGGGACAGGGTATTATTATTATTATTATTTCTTTACTTTCTCAGACGTTAAGTCTGGTTAAAAATGGGACGTGACGCGGACCTTGATCAAGCGTCACTTCCTTTTAACTGTACGGTATATGTTATATTGCATTTAGGAACTTTCGGGTAATTGAACATGTATCAATAATTACGGATTTCTGTAATTGCATATAAGTTTGGATGTAGCTGTATTGTATTGATGTACTGGTGGATATTGTGTGGTATGACTCCTGTAGTTGATAGTATAATTGGTATAATGTCAACTTTATTCTGATGCCACATGTCCTTGACTTCCTCTGCCAGTTGGATGTATTTTTCAATTTTTTCTCCTGTTTTCTTTTGTATATTTGTTGTATTGGGTATGGATATTTCGATTAGTTGTGTTAATTTCTTCTTTTTATTGGTGAGTATGATGTCAGGTTTGTTATGTGGTGTTGTTTTATCTGTTATAATGGTTCTGTTCCAGTATAATTTGAATTCATCATTCTCCAGTACACTTTGTGGTGCATACTTGTATGTGGGAACGTGTTGTTTTATAAGTTTATGTTGCAAGGCAAGCTGTTGATGTATTATTTTTGCTACATTGTCATGTCTTCTGGGGTATTCTGTATATGCCAGTATTGTACATCCACTTGTGATGTGATCTAATGTTTCTATTTGTTGTTTGCAAAGTCTGCATTTATCTGTTGTGGTATTGGGATCTTTAATAATATGCTTGCTGTAATATCTGGTGTTTATTGTTTGATCCTGTATTGCAATCATGAATCCTTCCGTCTCACTGTATATATTGCCTTTTCTTAGCCATGTGTTGGATGCGTCTTGATCGATGTGTGGCTGTGTTAGATGATACGGGTGCTTGCCATGTAGTGTTTTCTTTTTCCAATTTACTTTCTTCGTATCTGTTGATGTTATGTGATCTAAAGGGTTGTAAAGGTGGTTATGAAATTGCAGTGGTGTAGCCGATGTATTTATATGAGTGATTGCTTTGTGTATTTTGCTAGTTTCTGCTCGTTCTAGAAAGAATTTTCTTAAATTGTCTACCTGTCCACAATGTAGGTTTTTTATGTCGATGAATCCCCTTCCTCCTTCCTTTCTGTTTAATGTGAATCTTTCTGTTGCTGAATGTATGTGATGTATTCTATATTTGTGGCATTGTGAACGTGTAAGTGTATTGAGTGCTTCTAGGTCTGTGTTAATCCATTTCACTACTCCAAATGAGTAGGTCAATATTGGTATAGCATAAGTATTTATAGCTTTTGTCTTGTTTCTTGCTGTCAATTCTGTTTTCAGTATTTTGGTAGCCTTTGTCTATATTTTTCTATTAGTTCTTCTTTAATATTTGTATTATCTATTCCTATTTTTTGTCTGTATCCTAGATATTTATAGGCATCTGTTTTTTCCATCGCTTCTATGGAGTCACTGTGGTTATTCAATATGTAATCTTCTTGTTTAGTGTGTTTTCCCTTGACTATGCTATTTTTCTTACATTTGTCTGTTCCAAAAGCCATATTTATATCATTGCTGAATACTTCTGTTATCTTTAGTAATTGGTTGAGTTGTTGATTGGTTGCTGCCAGTAGTTTTAGATCATCCATGTATAGCAATGTGTGATTTTGTGTGGGTATGTTCCAGTAATATTATATCCATAATTTGTATTACTTAGCATGTTGGATAGTGGCTTCAGAGCAAGACAGAACCAGAAAGGACTTAATGAGTCTCCTTGGTATATTCCACGCTTAATCTGTATTGGCTGTGATGTGATGTTATCTGAATTTGTTTGAATATTAAGTGTGGTTTTCCAGTTTTTCATTACTATATTTAGAAACTGTATCACTTTAGGATCTACTTGTATATTTCCAGTATCTGTAGTAACCATGAGTGGGGTACACTATCAGAGGCTTTTTGGTAATCAATGTATGCGTAGTGTAGCGACCTTTGTTTAGTTTTAGCTTGATATGTCACCTCTGTATCTATTATCAGTTGCTCTTTACATCCTCGTGCTCCTTTGCAGCAGCCTTTTTGTTCTTCATTTATAATTTTGTTCTGTGTTGTATGTGTCATTAATTTCTGTGTAATGACTGAAGTTAATATTTTGTATATTGTTGGTAGGCATGTTATGGGGCGATATTTAGCTGGGTTTGCTGTGTTTGCTTGATCTTTAGGTTTCAGATAGGTTATTCCATGTGCAAGTGTATCAGGGAATGTGTATGGGTCTGCAATGTAACTGTTAAATAATTTAGTTAGATGTGAATGTGTTGAGGTGAACTTCTTTAGCCAGTAATTTGCTATTTTATCATTTCCAGGGGCTTTCCAATTGCGTGTAGAATTAATTGCTCGGGTGACTTCATGTTGCAAAATTATCACTTCAGGCATTTGTGTTATCATCTTGTATGTGTCTGTTTCTGCTTGTATCCACCGTGCATGCCTGTTATGTTGTACCGGGTTTGACCATATGTTGCTCCAGAAGTGTTCCATGTCTGTTATGTTTGGTGGATTGTCTATTTTAATGTGTGTGTTATCTATTGTTTGGTAAAATCTCTTTTGGTTTGTGTTGAATGTTTGGTTTTGTTTCCTTCTATTTTCACTTTTTTTGTATCTTCTAAGTCGTTTGGCCAATGCTTGTAATTTCTGCTTCTTTTCATCTAATTGCTCTATTGCTTCTTGTTGTGAGATTTTACCTAACCTTTTTCGTTTTTTGTCTGATATTTCATTTCTTATAAATTGTGTTAGCTGACCGATGTCTTTTCTCAGTTTTTCTATTCTGATCTGTAGCCTGTGTTCCCATGCTGGTTTTGTGGGTTTCTTCTGTGTGTTGGTTGGTTCTGATCTCTGCCTAGTGTGTATATTTAGTGTAGTGAGTGCTCCTATATAAACCAGTAGTTGTAACTCTTCCATAGTTGTATTTTCATTTATTTTGTTGTGTATGATTGTGTTGATAGTTTTTATTGTTGTTTCGACTTGTGGGTTATTTGGCGGTCTATGCAAGAATGGTCTGATGTCTGTATTTGTGTCTTTGTATTCTATATATGTCAGCTGAAATTTCTCTTCTATATCTAACACTTGTGTCTCTTCGTGTTCTATTTGTGCTTGTTCTGGTGGCTGTCTTTATATTTTGTTTTCCTCTGGTTGTTTAATTGATGCGTGTTGGTCTTTGTTTGTTTGCTCTGGGATGTTTGAGTCCATTACTGTATTTTCTTCTTCTTCTGATTGCACATTATTTTGTTCCATTATTTGTTGTACTTGTTGTTTGATGTTTTCTAATTCTGACTGGGGTATCCTGTTATTTTTTATTATTACACGGATCTGATCAGCTAGTCGTTGTAGTGTTAAAAATTTTAATTCCGGGTATCTGGTAATAAATGTTGTGTATACTTGTGATCTGTATCCAGTTGTGTTGGTTCCTAGGTTTGTTGCTTGGTAATAACAGAACATGAGGTGTCGATTAACTTCATCTGACCATCTCATCCTCTGTCTTTGATTTCCTTCTAGGGTGGTTGCAGGAAGCATATCCTGCAAAACACCTCTATTTGGATTTAAATCATTTTCCAGTTGGCTAGCAGTGTCGTTACCATTGTGGGCAGGCATAGGGTTCAAGCGTCGTCCCCGACCATGACGGCGCTTGTTCGAGGCTTCTTTAGCTCTGTCCTGAACCAAGTAATCACACTAAAAGGTGGGTTAGCCCTATTAGTGGTTTGTTCTTTTCGTCGCCTTTTACGACTGGCAGAACATACCGGAGGCCTATTCTTTTCCCGGGCCTCCACGGGTTTTATTATTATTATTATTATTATTATTATTATTATTTAAGTATCAGATTGAGAAGGGGCAGCAACATATATTTGCGTGGCTCCCTTTCCCATTTAGAAAGAGCCGCGTACCATTGTGGAACAGTGAGGCTTTGTGTGAGCGATGTGTGAGTAGAGAAGTTTGCTAAGATATTCCCGGACGTCAGTCGCACTGAAAATGTACCTAATGGCCAGTTTAAACCTGAGTTTGACGAATATTACAGGGGCTCTGCAAAAAAAAAAAAAAAAAAAAAAAAACACCCATGGCACATAGAAAGTAAATGAATATGCAAACACAAATTTAGAGTATCTGACATTATAATTACGAACTTGGGCGTACATATAACATGTTAACACTTACGTCAGTAACAATGACAGAGCTTGAGTGGTTTGAAAAGTTTAGAAATTACGAAGAAATGTCCATTCATTAACCAGTGGCGCTGGATTCATTTCTCCTTGTAAATCGTCAAAATGCATTATTACAAAGCGTAGTTAAATATTATACATTGGCAAATAAGTGGCTCTTGGCCTCTTTCATTACTCAAATCAGTGTTTTATATGACGAGATTTGGCGGTGTGAAAAATGCATCTCATCGTCTCCCGTGTGGAGAACGAGAACTCCTACTGGATTCTCGTGATCCACACGTAATTCCAATGATGATGTAGTTGCACACAGAACATGCATTCATGTAAATTGTCAAAATCACTCTCTTAAATTAATTAACATAACATATACATCATAATATCCACAATGTTTATCAAATAAGCGCATAGAAGTGTTTATGCCCTGAACTTAAAGACCATTGTTCTCACACTATTATGCTTCAGTCCCCTGTGGTCGGTACCATGATCATTTGTGTTCGTCTGTCAATAAACAGACGGTGACCTTCATTCTATGAAAAATAATTGTACAACACATTGATCTAGCTTCCATATTCTTAAATTTAATAAATTCAGTCCTGCTGGAAAAGAGAGAAACTTATAACCTAACATGAAAATCAAAGGCAGGTGGCTTATAAATTGTCTGTACATTTGTGCGATGTTTTAGTTAGTTTAGGGATTTTTGTCTCTATTGTAGAGGTTTTTTATGTGCGAATTGCATGGCATTTGCTTATCGCTTAAATTTACACTAATGAACTTTCATGTTGCACACGAACACAAAACACTTTGTCGTTCTTCGCTGTGGGTTGTCGATGGTAGTTTCTGGTCTTGTCTCACCGCATCTTGACATGGTTTGGTGGGCGAGACAAGGACGTTTTGAAGCTGGAGTCTCATTATGTTAAATGTTCGTCCATGTAGATAAATGTCCATGACATGTGTTCGAGCATTTTTTTCGTGAAACAATAAAGAAAACCTGAGTTAGGTTCTGCTTAACACTAAGCTTATATCACTAATAGGGTAACGCATAAGGATGTGAACATCAGATTTACAAAGCTAGTGTGAGTACTCGCTCACTTCATTTATACCCCCCCCCCCCCCCCCCCCAGAGGGTCCACAAATCTTTTGTGGATACGTGCGTGGCGAACACGGGACCCCAAGCTAATGTGGCCCTCCTTCCTTTCCGGGCTGCATACCTTCCTTTTCCGCATCCTTCCCCATCCCCCATCTTCGCCCCCCCCCCCCTCACCTCCGCCTCTTTTCTTCCCTTTCTCCCCATCAGGGAGTATGTTTTGTGCCTACCTCCGGAGACAGACGCTCGAAAGTGTAACGCTTTCTTCGCCTTCTCTGCTTGCAAGACTTTGTCCTTCCTTTGTCCTTCTCTTTTTCTTCCCTCTTCTCTTTACCATTTTCTCTGCTGCGGCGCTTGAGACCTCTCTTCTTTCCTTTCCCTTTCTTTGTTTTTCCCTTCCTCTTTTTTCCTCCCTGTGCATGTCTGAAGGCTGACCCACGCATTTCCATGCATAGCCGGTGATGGGGTAACGTGTAATTCCCCGCCCCGGGTAGACAGGTAGGACACGTACGTACCCCCTGGTAATGGCCAGGCCTAGGGAGGCGTGATTACCCGAGCTGATACCTTCCGAAAGTGCTGATTGGTCCCTCCGTCCGTTTCTCGGGAGGTGTGACCTGAGGTGTGAACAATCACCTAAGGCGGGAGTGCCCTCAGAGAGGGCCCCCACAAGGAGGAGCGTGCCATCGGAGACGCCGGTAATCGTGAGGGATTCTTCCGCAATGGTATCCTCATCATCTACTATGTCTGCTCACAAGCGTAAGTTCACTGAGTCTCAGCCACAGACAGTTCTTCCATCGTTGCCACAGTTCCTCGTTGTTTCTCGGTCTGACGAAGGTCACGACTTTTCCACGGTCAACCTTTCCATTATTCAGAAAGGTGTCGACACAATTGCAGGTCCTGTAAAGTCTTGTTCTCCATCACGAAATGGCACCTTGTTGTTAGAAACAGTCAGTGCCTCCGGGCACAAAAATTGCTGCGTACTTCACTGCTCCACACCTTCCCTGTCCAGGTGGAAGCGCACCGCACTTTAAATTCCTCACTTGGCGTCGTTTATACATGCTCCCTTGACGGATTGTCCGACGAGGAAATTCAACACTACCTGTCTGACCAGGGCGTCATGGTTGTTCATAGAGTCATGAAAAGGATTGACACGAACATTGTTCCAACTCGTACTGTCTTCTTGACATTTGACAGAGTTAAACTCCCATCGAACATAAAAGTGGGTTATGAGATAATTTCCATTCGCCCCAACGTCCCAAACCCTACGCGTTGCTATCGGTGTCAGCGGTTCAATCATACCAGCCAGTCCTGTTCCAACCCGGCCAAATGTGTTACGTGTGGTAAGGATGCCCATGAGGGTGCTTGTCCACCTCCATCCCCTCGTTGCATCAACTGTATGGGTGACCATGCTGCATCCTCTCGAGATTGCCCCATTTTTAAAGACGAAAAGCTCATTCAAAAAATCAGAGTGAAGGAAAAGGTGTCGATCTTTGCTGCTCGAAAATTATTCGCCAGTCGAAAGCCCACTGTGCCTCAGACAGGAAAATACAGCACTGTCCTTGCCTCTCCTCGGCCAACAAAGGAGGCAGCCACACAGACTTGTGATCTCACCTTTAGTGACATGGTCATCAGATCGGCCAGCGCAAAGATCGCCCGTTCAAACTCCCCACTTTCGCCTACTCACTCTGTGGCTCACCCTTCATCGGGTTCTGCTAAATCTCTATCCCAAAAGTCAGACACCCGGACTTCCAAAAAAGAGCATACTCACGAAGATTTTTTACGTACCCCAACTTCACAACCATCGGTTCCTCCTTCATCTAAACATCATGTTTCCAAGAAGGCTAATAAGAAACCCAGTTCCTCTCCTTCTCCGCCAAGGCGTGTCTCATCTACAGCACCACCTGGCAGTAACCGCCCTCGGCCGTCTTCTGTGTCGCCGACGCGCACTGCTGGCGGCAGGAGCTGCTCCTGAATAACCTATGGATCAGGATCTCTTGCCTTCGGCTGAGTGCCAATCGACGCTGTTGGTCGCAAGCTCTGAGCAGTCGTTCAGTAAACGGCAACGTTGGTAACATTCTTCCATTTTCTGTCCATCCTATGTCCATTATCCATTGGAATATCCGTGGCATTGGAGCCAATCGGGATGAAATGACGATCTTCTTCGATCCTACTCGCCGGTCATCTTCTGTCTTCAGGAAACAAAGCTGCGTCCCCACGACCGCTTTGTTTTCCTCCATTTTCAGTCCGTCCGATTTGATCTCCCCTCTGTTGAAGGCACTCCAGCACATGGAGGACTCATGATTCTTCTCCATGATACTCTCCATTATCACCCACTCCCCTGAAACACTTCCTTCCAAGCAGTCGCTGTCCGTCTTTCCCTTTCTGGATACACCTTCTCTCTTTGTACTGTATACAATCCATCGCCCACACCAATGGCACGAGCTAATCTCCTTCATCTTCTTGGTCAGCGTCCACCCCCCTATTTGCTGGTTGGGGACTTCAATGCCCAACACCCACTTTGGGGATCTCCACATCCTTGTCCACGGGCTCACTATTGCTAGACGTCTTCCACCAAGCGGATCTTGTTTGCCTCAACACTGGGGACCCTACATTTTTGTCTGCCTCCATGACAAATTTCTCTCATTTGGACCGTTCGGTCGGTACTGTTCCGCTAGCTCGGCGCTTCGAATGGTTCGCCCTTGCTGATACAAACTCAAGTGACCACTTTCCATGTGTCCTTCGATTGCAGCCACAACTGCCATATATGCGCCCGAGACGCTGGAAGTTTGCCCAAGCTGATTGGACACTCTTTTCGTCTCTAGCGACATTCGATGACCGTCACTTTCCTAGCGTCGACGATGAGGTCACTCATATTACAGTCGTTATTCTTACAGCTGCAGAACGTTCAATACCTCGCACCTCTGAATTGCCCCGACGCCCTCCAGTTCCTTGGTGGAACGAGGCATGCCGTGACGCAATATGTGAGCGGCGACGTGCATTTCGCGTATTCAGACACCATCCTACGTTGGGCAACTGTATCCGCTATAAGCAGTTCCGTGCGCGGTGCCGTCGCGTCATCCGCGATAGCAAGAAGGCAAGCTGGGACTTCTTTACTAGCTCATTTAACGCCTTCACTCCCTCCTCGGAAGTTTGGAGTCGGATTCGACGGTTATCAGGCGCGCCTAGTTTCTCCCCAGTCTCCGGGCTCACTGTCGAGCATGATACATTAGTGGACCCCGTCGCAATTTCTAACTCATTGGGTCTACACTTTGCTGAAATTTCGAGCTTTTCAAATTACCCGCCAGCGTTTCTCCCGAAGAAACGTGCAGCGGAAGTGCGACCTCTTGCTTCCTCCTCTCAAAATCGCGAAAACTACAATACTGTTTTCTCCATGCGGGAACTCCAACATGCACTCTCTTCTTCTTGCTCCTCCGCCCCAGGACCGGATGGTACCCACATCCAAATGTTGCTGCATTTATCATACCATAGTCTGCGTTACCTCCTTCGCCTTTATAATCGAATTTGGACTGACAGTACTTTTCCCAGACGATGGCGGGAAGCTATCATCGTTCCTGTTCCGAAACCTGGAAAGGACAAACATCTCCCCTCTAGCTATCGCCCCATTTCTCTCACGAGTAGTGTATGTAAGGTTTTGGAGCGTATGGTGAATTGTCGGTTAGCTTGGTGGCTGGAGTCCCTCAGTCTTTTAACACCTGCCCAGTGCGGTTTCCGAAAGCATCGTTCTGCAGTTGACCATCTTGTTGCTCTCTCCACTTATATCATGAACAATTTTCTCCGGAAACGCCAAACAGTAGCTATATTTTTTGATCTGGAGAGAGCATACGATACCTGTTGGAGGACAGGCATCCTCTGCACACTGTTCTCTTGGGGCTTTCGCGGTCGGTTGCCCCTTTTTCTTCACGAATTTATGGCAGAGCGCACATTTAAAGTGCGGGTGAACACTACTCTCTCCCGTACTTTCTCCCAAGAAAACGGGGTACCCCAGGGCTCCGTGCTAAATGTTGTACTGTTTGCCATTGCCATAAATCCAATTATGGATTGTCTCCTTCCTGATGTCTCGGGCTCCCTCTTTGTGGACGATTTTGCAATCTACTACAGCTCTCAACGGACCAGCCTTCTTGAACAACGTCTTCAAGGATGTCTCGATCGCCTCCACTCTTGGAGCATCGAAACAGGCTTCCGCTTTTCTACCAGTAAGACTGTTTGTGTTAACTTTGGCGTCATACGGAGTTTCTTCCACCTTCCTTACATCTAGGACCTGTCAACTTTCCGTTTTCGGACGTCGCTAAATTCTTGGGTCTTATGATTGACAGAAAACTGTGCTGGTCCTCCCACGTTTCCTATCTTTCGGCTCGCTGTCTGCGATCCCTCAACACCCTCCGTGTCCTGAATGGTACCTCCTGGGAAGCTGACCGAGTAGTCCTTCTCCGCCTCTATCGCGCCTTAGTGCGCTCGAAATTGGACTATGGTAGCCTAGTTTACTCCTCTGCTCGGCCGTCTATTCTTCGTCGTCTCGACTGTATCCACCACCGTGGATTACGTTTAGTGTCTGGAGCTTTTTACACCAGCCCTGTGGAAAGCCTTTATGCTGAGACTGCTGAACCTCCGCTGTCCAATCGGCGAGCTGTCCTTCTAAGTCGTTATGCTAGCCATTTGTCTTCCATGCCTGCTAATCCGGCCCATGAAATTTTTTTCGACGCCTCCTTGGATTTAGGGTATGCAGGCCGCCCTTCCTCCCTACTATCACCGGGAGTCCGCTTCCGTCAACTACTCCATTCTCTTTCCTTCTGCTTTCCTAAAACTTTCTTGACAACTTGGGGTACAGCACCGCCTTGGCTCCGTCCACGGACCTGCCTGCTCCGTGACCTTTGTCAGTTTCCCAGGATGGTACCCCTTCACTTGTTTATTGTCGGGCATTTTCTGCTCTATGTGCACAAATGAAGGAAGCTACATTTATTTACACTGATGGCTCAAAAACATCGTTTGGTGTAGGGAGTGCCTATATTGTTGACGACACCCCAAATCGATTTCGGCTTCCCGACCAGTGTTCGGTTTATACTGCGGAGCTTTACGCTGTTCTCCAGGCTGTCCAACACATCCGCCGCCATCAGCGGATGCAGTATGTTATCTGTTCAGATTTTCTCAGCTCTCTCCTCAGTCTCCAAGCTCTCTACCCTGTCCACCCTCTGGTCCACCGGATTCAGGACTGCCTGCGCTTGTTCCACTTGGAGGGCGTCTCGGTGGCGTTCCTCTGGATCCCAGGACACGTTGGTATCTATGGAAATGAGGCGGCCGATATAGCGGCCAAGGCTGCAATCTCTCTTCTTCGGCCAGCTATTCGCACGATTCCCTTCGCCGATCTACGGAGTGTCTTATGTCGTCGTGTTGTTCTTTTATGGCACGCACATTGGTCGACACTTTCCCATAATAAATTGCGGGACGTGAAAGCTCTTCCCTGTGCTTGGACCTCTTCCTCCCGAACGCGTCATCGGGAGGAGGTAATTTTAATCAGACTCCGATAGGGCACTGTCTTTTTAGCCATCGACATCTTTTAAGCGGCGATCCTCCCCCACTCTGTCCCCACTGCTCTCAGCTGTGGACGGTAAGACACCTTTTACTTGAGTGCCCCTATTTTACTCCGTTACGCGCCCGTCTACAGTTGTCGTCTGATATATCGTCCATTTTAGCAGATGACACGCGTTCAGCCGATCGCGTTCTCGAGTTTATTAGTGCCAGTGAGATGACGTCAGTCGTTTGAAACTCTTTTTGGGGACAACAAACCCCTTTCTGTAGTGGTTTTTTAAGCTTTCCTTCTGCTTTTAGTTTCTCCAATTTTTTGAGTTTCGTTCCCATTGCTGCTGGTTTCCATTTTCGTTTTTTACCTTTTCCTAAGTCACAGACCGGGCGCTAATGACCATAGCAGTTTTGCGCCCCAAAACCAAAACAACAAAACCAAAACAACACTTCATTTATACATTGTTCAAAAAAATGGTTCAAATGGCTCTGAGCACTATAGGACTTAACTGCTGAGGTCATCAGTCCCCTAGAACTTAGAACTACTTAAACCGAACTAACCTAAGGACATCACACACATCCATGCCCGAGGCAGGATTCGAACCTGTGACCGTAGCAGTCGCGCAGACTGTAGCGCCTAGAACCGCTCGGCCACTCATGCCGGTTATACATTGTTCAGTAATATCTTATTTTCGCTCCGAAATAACCATACCACTGTTCGTGTTTAGTGTACACTCGGTACATGACATAAGTCTCTTAGTTTGGATGCATTTATTGTTATACAGGTCTCTATATTCGGGAATATGTCCATGAACATATTTTGAATTGCCGCTGGGCACGCGGCCTTTAAAGTCAATCAGCTAGCATTGTTAGAGGCGATACATGCCACTGTTGCTGTAACTTGCTTAGCCGTTCGCACCATTTGCAGGTTTGGCGGTTGTCGCCGGTATGCGCGGGTTAGCTAAGCTGCTTTCGAAGTATTGTCTTTTCGTTAATAACTCATTACTTGACTGCCTCTCGAGTGTGTTCGACGCAGCTGCGAAGCTCACTACAGGGCGAACTTCACTTTGTGGTCCTTGGATTGTTGCTGTGGTTCGTCGTCTGCAAGCTGCAAGACTCGCCTGCAGGTAAGGACACTTAAAATTTTCAGCATGCACACTGGAGTGAATATTCGTAGCACTGGTTATAATTCTCACTGCCTAACGTGTCTTGTGAAGTTTTGTGTTCATCGGTGATTATACACTTGAACTTAGTCACTTTCGATTCACATGAGTAAAACACAAGTTTGTAATTTTGTCACTCGTTGATTCACATGAGCAGTGCACATGTCCATATTTTGTTCGTTTCAATTTACGAAGGAAAATTGCTACTGATCACAACGTTTGCTTAATGACTAGTATGTACAGTTTATTTACTGGTCAGTTCTTTTGGTGTCAGTAGAGCCATTAGGTTTCGCTTTCAGAGTAATTTTAATTTTTAATTCTGTCTCAAAGATTCTCTTTAAAATTAATAGTTTTTTTTTTTACATATTTCCGGTACTTTCTTTTTTATGTTTTTTAAACCATTTACTTTCATTGATTGTGCATTAGAGAGAATTGTGTGCCATCATATACAGAAGACAAATGACCGATAACTGACTAATCGCGGGTAAAATCCTATCACAAAATACGCGATCGCGGAACGAAAATTATCGAAAGGGTTAAAAGAAATTTGGAAGACGCGCGGAGTCACGAAGTGGTAGAATCCTTTGCATCCAGTGTGTGTTCACATTCAACTACTGATGGATTGGAAAAGGATAAGTAGGTATTCATGGATATATACATACATACGTACATACATACATACATAGTGAGAAGAAAATGTTAAAGTTCCTTGAAAACTTGAAGAAAAAAAAGTTTCGGTGACACTTCTGCCACAACAGAAGTATCAATGAAATCAAATTACTTCTAACTTTACCTCTAATGTTATTTTCCATTATATTTACATTTTATTTACATGTCTATATCAGGTTGCCTCCTCGTGGGTGGTGGTATTTACATTTCGCTTCTAATAGTAACAGTACGCCTACAGATTTAAATTCGTAGACTCAACGTATCACTCCTTTGTTTTGGTTGCACACTTCTTCGTTCTTGTAACGCTTCAGTATTCTAGTAGCTTGATCGTATATTAAAATGTGGAAACTTTAATTTTGAATAGGCGTGGTCACATTCGGCGATCCGTAAATATTTAAGCTGGACGTCTCAAGGGACAAATGACTGATGAATTCCGTGAGTTTGCCGTCAGGGTCACGGCGTACGTTGCCTTGTTTTTCTTCTTACCGCTCAGTACTCTTGGTTCATTATCTCACTTGCCGTTGGAATTTCCTTCATCATCCGCGCGTCTATACCTGACGTTACATGCGGTGGTTACGAATAATTGTTCTCTCTCCATCGTGTAGCCCCGTCTGTTCCTCGGATAAAATTATCTTCGTCTTACATCTAACAAAATTCATCATGTGAATGTCGGAAGTCGGCTCACCGGCTACGTCCTTCCTTTGTATTCAAATAAAACAATATAAACCTGCATCCATAGCCATCAGTCGTATAGGACCTCATCTTCTTAATAACTAACTTAAAACTAATCCGATAATTTCTCCTGTAAATCTGGCCGGCGACTTTCTTTAGTAATTTTCTTTTCTTCTTTCCTCTTTACTGTGTGGCAGTGTCTTGACTCGTGGATTCATTCTTCTTCTTGTCTTTCAGCAGTCTTCTTGTAGATGTGATCGGCAAAATCTTCCTCAATGGTTTTTATTATTTCCTCGGCTCGCTTCTTAATGTCTTGATGGTGTCTTCCAGACACGGGATCGGCTATTAGATAGCAACCAATGTGTGGTTTGCGCAGAATTATGTACAAACCCTCGTACAAGTAGCTCCACTTTTATTTAGGCGGTACAGTAATGAAGGTTTGTAATGCATCCTCACTACTTTTACATTAAGTTTGTAGTCTACCACTTTACCGATCTTCTTATCGTGTGGTCTCTTTCTGATATTCGCATGAACAGTAAGTGATATCATGGCCTGTGTGTTTTTCATCGGGTTCTTCTTCATCATTCTGAAGTTTAGGTATAGGATCGATCCACTCGTTGCGTTCCCTTTGATTCGACATTAGTTCTGCTGGCGTGTAACCGGTTGACATGTGGGGTAGGTTGTTGACTATCTTCCTTTAAAACAGGAACTGCAGGGCTGCAATAGGGCGAATCAGAGTTTTCGATAATGTTTCACTTGATCATTTTTCTTATCTCGTCTCTAACGGCTGCCTTCTTGGATTGCTGGACCGCATAAGTGGTCTTGCAGTATGTGTGATGGGGAATGACCTTTATGTCGAACTCAAAGCCTGTTATTATCCCTTGCTTGGTAGAAAATACGCGTGAATATCTCATTAAAAGATGGAATAAGTCTTGCTGTTGGGCGTCTGTTAGTTCACGTGATTCCATGGTTTTCCGAATTATTTCTTCTTGAGCCGGTATTTGCTCGTCTTTGTGTTGGCTGAACTGCAACAGGTGATCGTTGCGTACTACCCTTCCGGTACAGTCGGCGCATCAAACCATGACATTGTCGATCTGCTATTTTTATCTTGTCACACAAAAGTTGAACCATAATTGCTTTCTCATTGACTGTTAACTTGCATGTACCGTTATAAATATCAATTACTGCTCTTGTCTTGTGGAGAAACTCCATACCAAGTATGCAAGGTTCGGATAGATTTTTCACAGCTAAAAACACACATGTGATTGTCACTGATTCTATTCGGACCGGTACTTGGGCTTGAAGGTTTACTCTTTGAATCACGGAACCGACAGCACCGGTGACTGTACAGCCTTGAAAAGGTAAAGTGGATACTTTGATTATGGCAGATACTTTTCTGAAAACACACAACGACATTGCATTCACGTTCGCACCTGTATCAATAATTGTTATGATGCGTAAATCAGCGATATATATCTGCGCAGAAGCTTGTGCTCGGTCTTCCCTCAAGTCTCCTGTTGGTTTGGTCACCTTTTCTCCGATTAATTCTTCTCGTATACCTGAGTTCCGATCATAGCGTATGAGATTTATTGACTCCGACGTGAAGTCGCCCCCTGCGCATTCCGCAGCCAACCCACGGAGACTTGGACTAGCTGCTTCTAGTTTTCTGCTTTCCTTTGTGCTGAGCTACTACCGTTTGACGCAGCGCTCGTGCTATTGTCTTCAGTTATCGTCACGGTAGAGCTTGGGTACCATGTTCCCGTTGGTACGAGTTCGGTGGCGCACTGACTTGGGTGTAGAATATGGGTGGATTGTATGTGCCACGCGGCTTCTGATTTTGTTTAAACTGCTGCTGATTATTTGCATTCGTTGCTGTCTGTGGTGGCGCGTTTTGTTGGTATTGCACGACTTGGTTCCGCTGCTGAAAATTGTTATGATTTCGCGACCCATTTTGGTAGCCTCCATCGTTTTGTTCGCCGTATTGGTTCCCACCGTAGTTGTTACGTTGGTAACCGTTGTCTCATCTATTTCGTTTGTAGCCATTGCCATAGTTTTTCGGATTGTCATTATAAATGGGGTTGTGTCTGTAATTATTGTTACGCCTGTTCCGCTGGTTCCCATTCCTATAGTTCCCATTATTATTTCCATCGCTTGGCTGCCAGTTCGCGTTTACCTGTTGGCTACCCTGACTGTTCCCGCTCGCGCTGCCGTGTATGTTGGCGGCCGGTGCGCTTGGCGTTTGATATCCGTAATTGTGATCGTTCTGAACACGCGCGTCCTCATGGATGAGGTCTAAACTGTCCAACACGGATTAGAACATCTCCTGGTCGTCATCCGGAACTTTTATCTATTTTTTCCTTATCGATATAGGCAATTTCGACTTGAGAATCATTATTACATCTTTAGTGGTGACCGGTGCGTCTCAATAGCGAATCTTCCTTAAGTACTTTTCGAAATACCTCCCTGGCATGAAAAGTTTCGGCATTGTACACTTCTTTCCGAAGTGTCTTGTGTACTCCTGAGCTCCAAAACTTATGCAAATATTGGTGTTCGAATTCAGCATAGGTATGACATCTATCGAGCATCTCTATTCCCCATAACGCATTTTCTCCTTGTATGAATCCGATAACAAACTGTATGCGTTGGCGGTCTGACCAACTTTCCGGGAATACGCCAGAAAATCCTTTAAAAAATACGACAGGGTGAATGTTTCTTTTCTCTGGTATGAATGTTTGAAAGACACTACGCTTCAATACGCTCTCTTCTTTCAACAGATTTGCGAACAATACTTGAGCGATTTGTTCCGGTTGTAATGGTTGGTAGTCCTGCTTCGGTACTGATCATGCGGAAGCTTTTTGCTGGCGGTCGAAATGTCCCAGCGAGTTATTTGCGGTTGGTAATTCGCTTTGGGTTTCGCCCTGTGCGTCATTGTTTTGGAGTTCATTTAAGCGATGTTGCATTGTCTCAGTTTGACCGTCAAGTTTGGGTTTCCACTCTGGTAAATCTCTTATGAAGACACATCGAATCTGCCCTAACTCGCTACAGACTGTGTTTCCTGAAGTTCTGGGAGCAGCTAAGACTTCTAATGTGGCTGATTTTACAGCGTCTTTGAGCTTGTTCGTTGCCTTGTCGGAAATTTCTCTGTCTTTGGTCTCCACCCAATCTTCATATCTCTTATTCAGTTCTATGGTGTACGTGTCTAAGCCATGCTTTATTTTACTTTCAATATTCAACTTAGACATGTCATCTGACAGTTCTGTCATTTTATCGCCTATTTTATTGATATTATCTTCAAGCTTGCTGACCTTTCCAGACACTTCTTCGTACTTTTTCAGTGTCTTCGCCGCCTCAGACTGGCAAGCGGTTACTTGAAGCTGAAGTTGGTCGGCCATTGATTTCATGCCATTTTCCAACTTCACAATTTGGCCTGCTATCGTGGAAATGTTACTATCTATTTGCGCGTGTAAGTCGGTTTTAACCGCATCTACTTCATGTTTGAGACCTTCTTTTATTTCATCTTTTGCCAGATCTATCTTGCTTTCCACTGTACCAAATTTTGTTTTCATATTACCCTTTACTGAGTCGATTTCTGCCGTTACTGTAACCATGTGTGATCCGAGTTTACCAATATCCGCTTTTAATTCGGCCTTCAAATTATTATTCATTGAGTCAAGTTTAGTTTCCATGTCCGATTATAAATGGGAGAATAACAAGGCTTGTTTCTCATACCGCTCCCTCTCCTTCTCTACATGTTCGCGTATTTTTCTCTCTGCTTTTCCTCTTCCCGTTCGCGTCTATCTCCTTGCCATATTTCAATAAACATATCAAGTTTATCCATTTGACTCATCTGCGATGTTTGTCTGAATCTTAAGTCATGCTTCTCATCCTCAATAAATCTGAATAAATTTACGAAATGAAGCGGGGTTTTGCGGGAAAGCTGGATTTTAAATAGCACAGCACTTGAATGTTAGAAAATGCACTATGGAAGCGGAGTTTACGCAAACACAAAGTATTCTACTCACTTTGCGTTATCTTGAAACAGCGACTCTGAACTGCAATTACGGCCTCCAATTGTATTTTACCGTTTTGTTGGTAGTCACCATATTATTTTCCACGTCCGTCTTTTCCAGAAAATTTCCGTCTCCGGTCCCACATGAAATTAAAAACAAGAGGATTAGCTATGATTTTGATTCGAGTCCCTGTTTGGGCACCGCTTCTGATGGAAGGAAATATTATTATTTAAGCACCAGATTGAGAAGGGGAAGCAACATAATCTCTGTGGCTCCCTTTCCCGTTTAGAATGTGCCGCGTACCATTGTGGAACAGTGAAGCTTTGTGTGAGCGATGTGCGATTAGAGAAGTTTGCTAAGAAATTCTCGGATGTCACTTGCACTGAAAATGTACCTAAGGGCCAGTTTAAAACTAAGTTTGACGAATATTACATGGGGAGGGGGAATATAAGTAGTATCTTAACGTCGGCCTCGACTGTTCTGTCCGCACAATCACAAGTCGGACATGGTTGGTTCTCCAAAAAAAACTTGGCACATAGAAAGTAAATGATTAAGCAAATACAAATTTAGTGTATTTGACACTATAATTACGAAATTGGACATACATATAACAAGTTAACACATATGTCAATAACAATGACAGAGCTTCAGTCGTTTGAAAAGTTTAGGAATCATGTAGACATGTCCATTCATTAACCACTCTGTGTTTTTCACACATACTAGTCCCACATGCAACAAAATAACAGTATTTATCAGTAGATTTAAACAAATTACAAATCTTATAATGACGCCTATGTAATGGCGTGTCCATATTATAAGGAGATAAAAAGAGAGTGATATCGTACGGCAGTGGACGATGGGTTGCATGCTTGTTTTCTGTAATATTCAAATGTCTTCAGAGTCTGTCTTTAATATCGATGTTTTTACATGCGCGTTGAATTAGTCTATAACTTCTTAGGCGTGTCAGTGGCGCTGAATTCATTTTTCCTTGTAAATCGTCAAAATACATCATTACAATGCGTAGTTAAATATTATACATTGGCAAATAAATGGCTCTTGGCCTCTTTTATTACTCAAATCAGTGATTTATATGACGAGATGTGGCGGTGTGAAAATACAACATGTCAATGTCATTCTTTCCTGTCTGACTGATGAGGAGGATCTCATGGAGATAGATGCCTTGGAGCCAGGCAGCCCCTCTACTCCGCCTTTGCTCTTCAGGTGCTTCACCTCCCTGGTGCAAAGGTAGGGGTAAATTAAAACCGCACCGATGACATGGTTTCCATACTACAGTGGAGCATGAATGGGTTCAGGGTTCATGGTGAGGAACTGAAACTCTTAGCACAGGCACATCCCATGTGCTGATGTTTGCAAGAAACGCATTTTAATGATACAGATGTCCCTGTGCTACAGGGATATACACTATACCACAAGTATGACCTATCGGGGGAAAGGGCCAGGGAGGTGTCACAGTGTTTATCACTAATGCGCACCACTCCTCTGCTCGCCCCTTGGCTACTGACCAGCAAGCAGTTGCGGTTCAAATTTATGTGTGTTGAAGGATCACTGTTTGGCCACTGTATTTACCTTCGCAAGATCCACTAGACTCTGTGGCTCTCATGGATCTTATCGCACAACTCCCGAGACCATTCCTCTGTCTGAGAGACTTCAATGCCCATCATGTCCTGTGGGGCTCATCCAATACTTGCCCCAGGGTCGGGTTTTGGAGGCCTCGTGGCGTCTCTCAAGCTGTGCTTGCTCAACACGGGTGGGTACTCACAAACATTTCTCTACTGTTACTGGATCATTCTCAGCCATCGACCTCAATTTGTTCTCCCACCCTCGCCGACTCTGTTCAGTGGGAGGTCATTGACGACCTTCATTCCAGTGACCATTTCCCAATCTGCCTTCACCTACTAAATGGCTCACCACGTGAAGCCCCCAAATTCGAGGGTCAGCAGGGCTTACTGGATGCGTTTCAGCCATCTGGCTGTGTTAGAACACTGTGGCAGCATCCAAGGATGGGTGGACCACATCCTAAGGGTGATCCATGGTGCCACTGACCTCTTATCCCACAGTCCTCAGGTCATCTTAGGAGGCAACCAGTACCTTGGTGGACAGATGAGAGCCGTTCCGCGATCCGGGAATGGCATACGGCTCTCCAACATTTTAAGTGCCTAAAGACAACAAACAACCTTAGGGCCTTTGGAGTCATGAGGCTAAGGCTTGACGTGTCACTAGGGAGAGTAAGAAAAGGTCGTGGCAAGCATTCCTGGACTCCATCAATCGTTCCACCTCTTCTATAGAAATATGGGAAGCCATCTGGAGGATTTACGGTAACTGCAGCTGTTTACAGAAAGCAGCAGTGCTGAAACAGGGGTGCCTCCAAACACCACCCAGAGACATTGCTCTGATGCTGGCCGAACATTTTGAACAAACTACTGCCGATGCAAGCCAGGATCCGGTGTTTCATCATTATTGTGCGACTGTAGAGAGGGGAAAGTGGTACTTCAGGTCCAACAGTTCTGAGGCCCAAAGCTCCCCTCTCTCGAAGTTGGAGCTCGAATCGGCACTGACTGAGATTTGTGATACTGCACACAGTCATGACCAAATCCAGTAGTGCATGTTTCGACATTTTCCAGTGACATCAAAGGAAACCCTCCTCGAATGTTTTAATATAATATGGCAGGCAGACAACTTTCCCAAATCATTGAGGGAGGCAATTCTGATCCTTCTAAATTGTTAAGGCTTTCGTGGCCACTTGTTGACAAACTGCCTATTGGCTTCTGTCTCGGGTTCTTCGGCCGACGTTCATCTAATGATTTTTCTGACGTTTCGCCAGCACGAGTGGGGGAGGAGATTTGCAGATTGTACCGACGCCTTGACCAACGACGGAAGAAGAATGCGTAACTGATCTCCTCTCTCGCCTTTGTGTCACGGTGCCGAGATGAATGTGCTACACCAAAGTCCTTGAGATGTAAGCGCCTATCCACCCCGCCCAAGCACATTGTATCTACGACAGAATGGAACGAGCTTTTCTTTGTGAGCGAATACATACAACACGTAGAGACTTGGCAAGAACGGTTCAGGAACTTCTGGACATTTTCTATCAACTAAGTAGCAGAATGCATCGAGACAACTGGGACAAGATCGACAGCATCACTCACAGGAGCATGCAGAACGAACTCAAGTGCTGCACCGAGCGACAGAAGAAAAAGTTTGAAAGATGCCGGAAGCAGACTGACAAGGCGATTCCCGACATGTCACACACAGTGGCCAACCTCACTGAATGACAATTGACCGAAGAGGAAGTGTCTGTTCTTCAAAAAGGAGGGAATTTCGCTATTATCCCGAGAACTATACCTATGGAGGACATCATTGCCAACACCAAAGCAGCCATTCGGACCCTTCCTCGTGAAAGGGCAGAGGAAATACGCTCTGAAACAGCCAGGATACTGCGCCGAGCAAAACCACCAGCTTGCAACCTGAAGAAAGAAGAGGTACAAGCCATTAAGAATCTCAACGCCGACAAGAGTATATTGGTACTGCCTGCCGATAAGGGGAATGCGACCGTCGTAATGAAGACCGAAGATTATGAGCAAAAGAACCGAGACCTATTAGATCCGACGCCATACCGAAAACTAAGCGCAAATCCGACGCAGCGTATCACACGGAATACGAATCGATTATTCAAGGCGTCTTCTCTGCCGGCGGACACACAGAGAAACCTGCGCAACACAGTAGCCCTACCACCTCGGCTGTATGGATTACCCAAGATCCATAAGAGCAACGTTCCACTGAGACCAATCGTTAGCACTCCTGGATCACCGACATATAAACTGGCAAAACACTTGGCCTCTCTGCTCCAGCCACACGTGGGGAAGACCGACACATACATTAAGGACTCAGGACATTTCATTGAGAAGCTGAAGAAACTGAAACTTGCACCAAACGACATCCTGGTCAGCTTTGATGGTGTTTCGTTATTTACGAAAGTGCCACTCAGTGACGCTCTGGAGCACATCGGTCCCATTTTCCCGCAGGACATCAGAAAGCTCTTCCATGCATGTCTCACCACGAGCTATTTCACGAGGAATGGCGATTTCTACAAACAGCTGGAAGGCGTCACCATGGGTGGTCCTCTCAGTCCAGTGGTGGCCAACTTCTT
The DNA here is from genome assembly GCF_023864345.2 of Schistocerca serialis cubense. Classification (NCBI taxonomy): domain Eukaryota; kingdom Metazoa; phylum Arthropoda; class Insecta; order Orthoptera; family Acrididae; genus Schistocerca; species Schistocerca serialis. The sequence goes on along the minus strand of NC_064642.1, from coordinate 138,557,967 downwards.
CATGGATCAATTCGAAGCACAGGCACTGGACTCGGCGACTTGCAAACCTAAGGTGTGGTACAGGTACGTCGATGATACTTTCGTGGTGTGGAGCCATGGTGAAGAACAGCTTGGTGACTTCCTAAGACACTTGAACAGCCTCCATGCCAACATAACATTTATCATGGAAGTAGAAAAGGACAAGAAACTGCCATTTCTAGATGTGCTAAAACCTGGGACACAGCGTGTATCGAAAACTGACACACACGGACCGATACCTGCACAAACTGTGAAAACCACCACCCGAGCCAGAAAAGAGGCATGATTAGTATGCTCATAACGACAGCAGGACGAATATGTGAGCCGCAACACCTCAAACGAGAAATGCAACACCTGGAAACTGTCCTGAGGAGCAATGGGTACTCCACAAATTATATTAGAAGTGTAACAGAGCCAAACACTCGGTGAAGTAAGGAACCAGAAAAAGAAATGTTGGGTACAGCCTTTCTGCCATACATTCCCAGAGTGACGGACAGAATCGGTCGTATATTGCGCAAACACGGCGTAAAGACGATTTTCAAACCGACAAGGAAGATCAAAGAGTGTCTTAGATCGCCGAAGGAGAAAAGAGACCCACTTGCAATGTCGGGAATATACCGTATACCATGCACAAGTGGAAAAGTTTATGTCGGAATGACTGGACGATCCATGAACACCAGGATCAAAGAGCACAAGCGACATTGCAGGTTGGGGCAGGTGGAGAAATCAGCCGTGGCAGAGCACGCACTGAATGAGACCGACCACGTAATAAAATTCGCCGACACGGAAGTTCTGGGTGTAGAGAAGCACTATCACACGCGCTTGTTCAGAGAAGCTGTAGAAATACAAAAACACGCGAACAGTTTGAACAAGAAAGAGGAAAGCCTTAAGGTAAACGGATCCTGGCTTCCCGTACTGCAGCGAACGACCGTTGCAGGTAGCAAGAGGAGAACTTCACCGGAAATGACCGCAGAGAAGCCCTCGGACGTTGGCGCTCCAGGTACATATAGTCTGCGCCCACGAGCTTGGCTCCAGTTCACCACCGGCAATGGAGGGTGAAGCTTTGACAATGCCAGCCACTCGTGCTGGCGAAACGTCAGAAAAATCATTAGATGAAAGTCGGCCGAAGAACCCGAGACAGAAGCCAATAGGCAGTTTGTCTGATCCTTCTCCTCAAACCAGGAAAGGACTGCACATGTCCCTATAGTTACCCAAGTATCGCCTTAATGAGCTGTGTAGTAAAGACCCTGGTGCGAATGGTTAACCATCATCTGGTGTGGTTGTTAGAGACCAGGCAACTCCTTAACCGCTCACAGCGTGGATTCAAAGATTTTGGTCCACTGTCAACAATCTGACCCTCCTAGAGGCAGCTATTCAGTATGCTTTCCTCTGTAAGCTTCACTGTATTGGCATATTCTTTGATATAAGTAAGGCGTACGATACTGCTTGGAGACTCTGTATTCTTGCACAGCTGCATCAGTGGGGCTTTCATGACCACAGCCCCCTCTTCACACAGTCTTTCCTGTCTCAGCGGTATTTTAGGACCTGTGTTGGTGACACCCTGTCCTATTGATTTGAGCAGGAGAATGGTGTCCCTCAGAGCAGTGTTTTAAATGTTACCCTCTTTGCCGTAGTCATCAACAGTATCACATCTATGGTAAGGAGTCCTGTCCAGTGCTCCTTATTTGTAGACGATTTTGCTGTTTTCTGGTCGTCCTCGAGTGTTGAAATGGCGAGCCATCAGTCTCAACTTACAGTGCGGAGTTTAGAGACCTGGGCTGCAAAGATAGGTTTCCAGTTTTCTGCAAATGTATGTATGTGTGTGTGTGTGTGTGTGTGTGTGTGTGTGTGTGTTCATTTTAATCGTTCTCGTCGTCTTTTTAATTTACCTGCCTTGAATATAGGATACACCATCCTACATTTTAGAGACCCATTGTGGTTCCTGGGCCCCATTTTTGACTCCCGATTGTCGCGGTTACCATGCCTGTGAGACCTGAAAGCCAGAACCCTGAAGGCACTGAACATCATCAAGTGTCTTAGCCACAGATCTTAGATAGCAGTGGACCTTGCAAGCACTGGAGCACATGAGGTGTTCTCCCAGTGTTAGATTTCTCGTCTGCTTAGATTGTCTGAGCACCCTTTACTGTCACCAACATTTGTACCCAGCAGATACAGTAACTCAGAATATCCAGGATGCCCTCCTACAACTACAAAGACTGGCGAACTAGGTGTCTTTCTGCTGGGTACGTGGGCACATAGGAATTGCTGGGAATGAAAGGGTGCATCGAGCAGCCAAGGAGGTGTGTCATGATCCTGTGGTATTTCAGTGTGCAGTCCCCCCGAATGCTATCACCTCGCTGTCGAGGTACAAAGTCATGTGTCGATGGGAAGAAGAGTGGTCGGCAGTGACCGAAAGAAAGCTCTGTGTCATCAAGCCCACAATTGGGCTGTGGAGTACTTCCTTCCAGCCACCTCAGCGGGACAAGGTCCTTCTTACTTGTCTTTGCGTATGCCACAGCCCTATGACACACAGATTCTTCCTCCAGCGAGAGGACCCTCTGATGTGTGGTGCTTATGGCGTGCAGATCATGGTGTGCCACATTTTATTGGACTGCATTTTATTTGCTGACGAGCGGACTGTGGCAGATTTGCCTGTGGATCTGCCGTCTATTTTATGTAATGGTCAAACGAATGTGGTCAGGGTTTTAAAGTTTTGTGAATTGTACAACGTTTTTACCAGATTTTAGGGAGATGTTAATGTGTCAAAGGGTGGCTGGATCACCCTAGTTTTTTGTAACATGTCCCTGTGCTTTTCTTTTAGTTCTATTGTGTTTTGTTTTCTCTGGGTTGTAATTTCTTGATAGCTCCCTCCCAATTGGTTTTAGTGCATGTAAGAGCACATGTGATAGGGTGACTGTGTGGTCATTTTGAGTGTATGTGTTGTACTACTCTTTTTTAGTTCATCTCCACATTCTTGTGTTTCCATAAGTTGAAGGGCACTGATGACCTCACTGTCAGGCACCCATCAGATCCAAAACACACACACACACACACACACACACACACACACACACACACACACACACACACACACACACACACACACTTCTACAAGTGTGCAGTGTACTATGTGGCAACTGCACATGTGTTGTAAGTACTGCTGTAGATAAATTACGAATTTTACAGTCTTCACTTGCACTCGCTATCGAGCTTGTGACAAGGTGTGGATAACTATTACACGCATCCGTCTTGGGCACAGGTAGTTGAATATTGGCAACCTCACCTACTACATTTGATGATTCAGTTTCCCTTTTCTTCATGGCCTATTCTACCATGTTCACATATGCTTTACATTCAGATACTACCTTCTGTACCGGCAGTTGTGGCTGAGCAGTTCTAGGCGCTTCACTCCAGAACTGCGCTCCTGCTATGGTTGCAGGTTCGAATCCTGCCGCAGGCATGGGTGTGTGTGATGTCCTTGGGTTTGTTAGCTTTAATTAGTTCTTAGTCTATGGGACTGATGACTCAGATGATAAGTTACGTAGTGCTTAGAGCCATTTGAATTTGAACTGCCTTCTGTGCTAATGTACTACTTCAATCTAAGGTACATGCTTCTGCTCTTATTATTACATAGTCTAAGTTTTTCCCTATCTGAATTCTTTCTTTTTTTGGCACATTCAGACTCTAATTCCAAGCTTTCTACTCTTAATGTTAGCTCTTCTACTGCCAATGGTAAACCTTCATAGTCTTTGTGTAGCTTGTTGATAGTAGTGATCACTTTCTTTATAGTATTACACATTTGGTTTTGATTTGCACTTACACTATTATTTGTGTCTGTGATTTTCTTTAATTCACTTTCTATGTGTTTGTAAGGGTCTACAGGTTGCGCAGCCATACGGTACATTAGATGCGCTCACCAGCCGACCTGTCTGGAATGCTGACAATTTGCTTGGTCAGTAGAAGCGTGTCTGGCCGCACTGCGACACAGACTACACCACTGGCCGCCGTCCGCAGTGCGCCATATTAAATAGCGTGGCCTTGGGCGCGAATATCTCTTTTCATAGCTCACCATGGAGCCTTTCGATATGACCGTAATTAGCTGGTGTTAGGATGTCAGACATAGTGATGACACTTTGGTCTGTGAACGTCATTTCAGGATTTTCAAAAAAATGTCTTTTGAACAAATTTTTCTCAGAATCACAACAGGATAGAATCAAGAGTGAATATTTGAATGGTCCTATTTATAGAGAGAAGAATGGTTTTTTGTAGAATTACAGTAGGAACCATTTAAATAAATTAGTGCACTTAGACAAAACTTTGGATGAAATGACACAAATTGATGCACTTAAAAGAAGGTTGTCTTGTATGCTACAAGGGGATCTTCTTCATAGGTCAGATGATTCTCTATATCACTTCTTGAAATTTGTTGATAAATTAGACAGGGCGTTGGAAAGAAAGAGTGGGCAAACTTTAAGCACGAAAATAATCTACATGGAAGACGGAATTCTGGTTTCATTTTGCCAAACTCTGGGAGACGAGATTATGGGAACCATGAGTTTGAAAATCAGAGAAATGGGGCAAGAAATAATACTGGAAATGTAAGGGACAGTTAACAGGAAAGAAATGGTGACAACAGAAATTGAAAATGGGATGGGGGAAATCAGTTACACCTAAATTGGAGACAGGATAACAGGGAAAATAGACAAGATATTTACAGTCACCTCAATGATTGTCCAAAGTTTAGGGGCGAACAGCTTGAGTACCTGTAGGACCTTTAATTTAAATTTGAATAAAAGAGAGAACTTTAATTACAATGAATGGGAACAGAACACCTATTCTACCTACCATATGAATAAGCAAGAGTTTAATAAAAAGTTTTGGGACACTATAAAGGTTAATGAAGATTCAGAAAGTAAAGAAATGTAAGAGTTCCAGATATGGGTCTTGAGGTTTTACCAGACTTTTATTCCTGCTCAGAAAGTGCATTAGAAGAGACAGCACTGGAAAGTAATGAGCATTATAGTTCTGGTTTGGGAGATTATTTGAAGAGAAAGAAGGTGGCTCGATGAATGTCATTACTAGGCAGCAAAAACCTGTGGATATGATGCTAGGTGGGGAACAAGCTGTGAATAGGGATGTGAAGAGTAATTATGATGTAGAAAATGATGATAATTTTCTTAATTGTGTATATTGAATCATATTATTTTTTTGTTCATTTCTTTTCTTATATATAAACTATATGTAAACTGAATGGGTTTTAGACAACGCAAAAGGTAAATTAACAAGGTGTTTTGTGGCAAGGATAATGTTTTGATACATCATTAAATATCTGTAGGAAACATAGTAAGAAATATGTTCTTCAATTTATTAATTTGTGTATCTTTTGTTTCGATAAGTGTTAGTGTATGGACAAATGGTTGGATCCATCGTAGCAGCATTGTTAAAAACGTGTATTTCAACCATTCATTAAAAGTTTTATAAAAATTTATTAGGAAAGCAAAATTTATTTGCACATTTAAGAAGTCCACTTCTATCTGTTCATTATTTCACTTACCGCCGACATCCTGCATCAAGAGGTTCAGAGCAGACAAGAAGAATTCACATGACATCATGGAGAAGAGATCCTGCATCGACATTGTCAAAATCAAGACTAAACGTAATGGAGTGAATGTGAAGCAGAACGTAATGCAAATTATGAATATTGAACTTTAATGTGTTGATGTTGAAGGTCTGTTGATATTGGTATCAGTTAAAGTTCACCCAGGAATGTGCACAGATTCATAAGTTACCTTCAAATTTCTTTCAAATATTCTTTCCAATCAATTTCTCCAAGCAACTATTAATCAGTTTTCATACCCATACAAGCCTATTCAATGGCGACCATGAAAGGATGGCACCAAGTGAAATATGAACAATTGTTGATATAATAATTTTTGAGATAAATGATTCATATTATTGTTTCCAGAAACTAATGTAACTTTCATTGTATTTGTTACATGTCCACAAGATTGGGAATGACAAAAACATTGAAGGAGCAAATTAAAATTAAATTCTGCCTATAAATGAAATGAGTCAGGAATGCTTATTTCAGCAGTAAAGGTAGGAAGCTGTTATGTTGTATGCTTCTGTGGCTGCATTTTGTGCCATCTCTCTTGCAGTAGATAATCTCTTTTCCTTCCAATTACTATCCTTTATGAAAAGAGCATTTTTACAGAAGAGGTGAAAATTTGTACAAAGTCATCATTAAAATGCAAGATAAGTCATTAAAATTCTATAAGACTGTGTCAGATAATAATCATGTTCATTAGTGAATATGCAGCTAAACCTATTTTCATTGAAAAGTACCAATACAGACAACACTTCATTTTTGAAAAAAAATTATTCATAATTTTGTTAAAAACTATTCACAATGGAGTCAAAGGAAATGCCCATTATTGAAAATTCATTACAAAATGCTATATGCCAAGAGGTCGGAAATCTGAGCTTGGCAACAGTTGAAGGAAATGCGCCAACTCGTGAACTGGCTGATAGCAACCAAACATTCCACAATCAATAAATGATGACACTGATAACATAACTAATCACGACATCACTTTTATGACTCTTGATGAGACAATTTCTCACTTCTCACCAGGAAACATTTGTTTCAAAGAATGAAACTGAAGGTCGTCACAGCGAAAATTCCTTTGAGAACTGGCTCACGACATCAAGAAGTCAAGAACAGGAAGCAGTTTGTAAAAGAAATGTAAGCACTAGTGAGATACACAACTTGATACAACTCATGCAACAAATAACACAACAGTTTACAGAACAACAGGAATTTCAAGAAGGTGTAACACAATAACTTAAGGGTATAGGACAACAGCTTACACAGCAATCTCAGGTGTTTAACAATTTCAAAAATAATGTTAGTCAACAGTTCAGTGAGATGAGCAAGACTATATGCACAGAATTATTTGACGAACTATCAGGCAAATTGACAGAGCTAGGTAAACAACTACAACAAGAAATAATTAGTGACATATCCCACAATGTAAATATGTTATGGGAAAGAGTATCAACCATAGACGATTAACAGGAACAACTTGCAGATGAGTTACAAAACCTTAGTGAAGCATATTCTCAGATTCAGAAGAAGCAATCCCAAGTGTTATTACAAAACCTCAGTGAAGCATATTCCCAAATTCAGGAGATGCAACCCCAAGTGGATGCGTCAATAAAAGATGTGACGAATGCAGTCAGCGAGCTGCAAGATGTGTGCAAAAATTTACCTACAGAAGTGCAAAAGTTAAGCCTAAGAGTAGACCAGTTAAGTTTAGGGTCAAAAACTGAGATATAAGATATGTGCAAATGTAAAGGAGATAACTGAAAAAGCTTAAGCCAGGATGCAGGATAAGGGTCGCACCCTTTCTGAGAAGGTAGTGTCAGAGTGCAAAATTTATGTAGATATAGTAGAAGCAGCTCTAAAAGAGAAAAAAAGTCAATTTCTACCTAAAGTAGATTCAGGTTTAAAGGAAGCAGAGGAAAGGTTACAAGGCAATATAGCTAAAACTACTGACATTCCCAAACAACATTTGGCAGAAAACAAACCCATGCTTTTAGAGAAGTTAGATACTTTCACTGATACCAGCAATATGTGGCTAGCCGATCGAAGGTAAACAGCAAAGGTTGCAGAATGCAACAACATTTGGCAGCAGCTGTACTTGTCAAGCAAGCACAATTGCCACTCATTACGCCACAAGTAAATATAAACATGCCTGTCACTGACAGTGCGGTGTGAATTTCATCATTACTTGCAGATGACGGATTACTTAGGCATTGGCAATTTCTGGTATTCACCTCTGAATGGAAAAAAACATCTTGACCCTTTTGAAATGTTTTACCTTATACCTAGACCAAAGTCCAGAAAATTAAATTTGTTGTTGGATATGCACAGGTTCTACTATGGGCTGGAGACATGGCAGAACGTTTCCACTACGATGAACAGTTTGAGAGAGCCTCTCTGGATAGATATTAGTCTGAGACCATACTAGAGAGGCTAAGACATGGAGTATTCAATCCAGCTCCATTCAATAGCAAACATGGGAGCTTAAGGGGCTATTTTGAAAACTATTTGAAGAGAACCAGCTAGTGGACAAACCTGATATCTCAAGTAAACGTGGTGAAAATTTTAAAAAGCTATCTTCCTGCCCACATTAAGGAAAAACTCGTTCACATTCTGGAACATGACGCCAAAAACTTTCTATCTGTACTGGACTCAACAGATTTGATATACGAAAAGAGACCAGTGCAACCCAAACCTGTTAATATGCAGATAGGGCCACAGAGATTTATGGACCAACAAGTAAACAATGGATTTGTAGTACAACACGGATGGCAACCTTACCCCACGCAGATCTACGGTATCAACAGCAGAAGTTATGCCTAACCCAGAGACCGATGCCACAACAACAATGGCAAAAGCCATAAATTCATGGGTGAATATAAAAGAAATGAGCAAAAATTTAACAAAAACAACTATAACAGGCAAGCCTGTACAATTCGTACAGACACAAGCTGCTGGTAATAATCAGCCGATCGCTTGGCAAACACAGAGCAATACCAGATAGCCAAATAATCCACAAACAGTGGAATTCGACCAGCAAAGTAGCGTACATATGCCGCATAACGTGCAACAGCAAAGACAGTTTCAGTTTAGAGCCTCACAGCATACTAACTGGCATAATCAAACACTAACAGTCAATACAGCAGAAGTTATGCCTAACCCAGAGACCGATGCCACCACAACGATGGAAAACTTGAACTGGTCACAGTAGGCCCCCATTCTGTGACCTGGGAGGAGAGTGGGGGCACACGATTGACATTTTCTTCATCAGATACGATCAAGGTAGTGATGTGAAAGATGATCTGTATCAAAGTAATGAGGATAAAAAAGGAAAACTTGACAGAGGATAAGGTACAAGCTACTGTTAAAGCCAAAATAATTGGGTGTTAGGGCAAGTTTTTGTTTGTATTTTTTTTATATGTCAGATCTGTAAATGGTAAGGTAAATCATTGTAACAAGGAAGAATTTTACTTTTATGTGTCTAGAGACATCAATATTCTAAATACAATGCAGCCCAGTTGTAAAGAAATAAATGAATTTGTAAAATGCATTGTATCATGCAATGTTATACACAACTCGCTACGACGTCAGTGGTACCAGATCAACGCACTCCATGTGCAATGGGGACCAACGCACATGGCTCGTACACACCAGACAGGCACTGTTGGAAGTGTTGGAGTGCTCAAAACAAACAACAAGCAAACCTGATGAGCTACAACCCACACTAGCATTTGTAAAGCCTATTGAATAAACAGAGACATAGAAAATTAAGAGAGAGGCTATATTACAACTATGACTATCTACACACACACACACACACACACACACACACACACACACACACACACACACAGACAGACAAGCTAAGGGATTATATACACAGGAAAGTGATGTTAAACAACGAGATATTTGCTTAAGCTACACTACTATATACATTGTATCCATATATATACAATAATTACAAATTTAAGTATTGAAAGTGCATGCACTAATTATACTTGATGGATGAGAAAAGTTTTGCTGCAGGTAAGCAAGTGGCAAACTTAATAAGAGGTTGCACCACACCTCTAATACTCTTTATCTTTCAGATTTATAAGGTGAGTACAGACGCGCAAATGACATTAAATAAGTTTTGTGATAGCACGACGGCAAACTGAAGTGAATGAATACTTGGTTGAATATACAAAAAAGGTATTAGTAGCCATCGAGCCACTATACACTTATCTTTGAAGATTTAGTTTTAAGTTGGTATCAAGTTTTTTTTTCTCCCAGGGCACGACGCATTGACACGTCCTAAAGTGAAGAAAGATAATTCTTGTAGAGTATTAGGTACCATATAAACATAGAAAAGGACTGCACCACAAGTAAATACAGTTGTAAGTTTATGATACATATGAAGGTGACAAGGTGAAAGTATGTGTGGGAAAAAACAGTTGCAGTACGTTACACACCACGATGCTGAACTAATGTTGAGTACTACCAAATAATCAAGGGGCCGAAACCTAACTACTGCGAGCATCGACTACCCAAGAAAATGTAACACACCTGAATTACAGTGAAATTTTTATGCACATTTGTTACTTATGTAAACATTGTTTTACAATCATTATATGTAACATATGCTATTGATGATACAACTCTGTAAACCTCAGCACACGAAATGGTTATCCTTTATACAATGAAAATAACAAGTAAATGCTGAACTGCACTTTTAAACACTGAATAAATATTTGATATGATTGGTATCATCAGATTTGAGTTGTGTTTATAAATAACAAACTATTTTGTTCTTGTGAGATGTAACTGAGGACATAAATGCCTTTCCATGGAATTTCCACAACCGTGTAGCATGTAGATCCTTCCTGGAGAATGCTAGAGAGGTGAGGCCATGCGTAGTTATCTGAGTGGTGCGTAGTATGTATTGTAGCAACTATTGTTTACTTCTTTGATTCTTTTGAATTACGGCAATAAACATGCTCTGACAAGAAGTCATTGTAAATTGAAATGAAATGTATGTCAATTTATGCTATAAATGAAAACCGAATCTATTATTGTTTGAATGTTATATGAAGCATGTATAACCAGACAAGTGTAAAAAGTGTACTCATATAATTGGAATTGAATGATGTACCGAAAAAGAAAACAAAATAACAAGCAATGACATTATATATTAACAGGGGAGATAATATGTTACAGACTATAATGTATATGAGTGACGATAATGGCATGTTGGCAAATGAATAGGATAAGTGTATTTTGTAATTGTATTTGTATTTTATTATGTTATGTGTACAATGTGTGGAAAGGACACTACGAAAATATCAGGTGCGGCCTTTCTACCGTACATTCCCAGAGTGATGGACAAAATCAGCCGTATATTGTGCAAACATGACGTAAAGATGATTTTCAAACCGACAAGGAAGATTAAAGAGTGTCTTAGATCGGCAATGTCAGGAATATACCGTATACCATACACATGCGGAAAAGTTTATGTCAGAATGACTGGACGATCAATCAACACCAGGATCAAAGAACATAAGTGACATTGCAGGTTGGAGCAGGTGGAGAAATCAGCATTGGAAGAGCGCGCACTGAGTGAGACCGACCACATAATAAAATTCGCCGACACAGATGTTCTGGCTGTAGAGAAGCAGTATCATATGCACTTATTCAGAGAAGGTGTAGAAATACAAAAATACAAGAATAGTTTCAACAAGAAAGAGGAAAGCCTTAAGGTAAACAGATCTTGGCTTTCCGTAATGCAGCGAACAACTGTCACATGTAGCAAGAGGAGAACCGCACTGGAAACGACCACGGAGAAGCCCTCGGACGTCAGCACACCAGGTACATATAGTCTGCAGCTGCGAGCTCGGCTCCATTTCACCACCGGCAATGGAGGGTGAAGCTTTGACAATGCCAGCCACTCATGCTGGCGAAACATCAGTAAAATCATTAGATGAATGTCGGCCGAAGAACCCGAGACAGAAGCCAATAAACAGTTTGTCAACAAGTGGCCACAAAAGCCTTAACAATTTTCTATTACACTACAGAAACTTTATGTAATGCCACTGTATGAAAGATGCTCAAAAACAAAGTACAAAAACATATGAAACCTTGCTGCAAAGTGTTGAATGTGTGTGTGTGTGTGTGTGTGTGTGTGTGTGTGTGTGTGTGTGTGTGTGTGCTATAACAGTACTTTGGTGTGCGCGTGGCAAACCAAAAATGGCAATACTTCGTGCAACAGGAAATTTCAGTGTTCGACTACCTCTTAAAAGCAAACTGTGATGATAACAGGTATTGGGCTGCATGCACATACTTTGTAAGCTAAACACTGTGCTGATGCTGAATGACAACCATGGGTCTGTGCGATAACAGCAAGCACCTTGTTAGGCAAGAAAACTTATATATGTTTGTGTTAAAAGAAGCTGACATGCCAGGATAACTCCAATGGTCAAGAATAAAGGCTATGCCGATACTGGCCAGGATTATCGACCCTCCAAAAGGGAAATAAGCTCAGATACTATGCACCTCTGTATGACATCCTTGTGCAGTGGGGGCAATTGTGTTGAATCACATTATTTTTTCATTCTTTTCTTTTCTTATATACAAGCTGTAAGTGAACTGAATAGGTTATAGTCAACACCAAAGGTAAATTAATGAGTTATTTTGTGGCAATGATAATGTTTTGATACATCGTTAAATATCTGTAGCAAATAAAGTAAGAAATACAGTCTTCAATTTATTAATTCATGGTTCTCCACCCTTTTGCTCCTATAAGTAGTAGTGTATGGACTTACGCTTTGATCCATCATACCAGCATTCTTAAAAATGTGTATTTCATGAGAGAAGTTATGCTGATGGTTGTGAAGTTGAATATAAGGTTTGTACTAAAATAAATGTAGATAAGGTAATGAAGTTAAGTGATGAGTCTTTTGAAAATGAAATAAGAGTGAATGAGGTTGTTAGTGAAGATGTGTCAGAGTAAGAGATGTTATCCATCAGTGCTTGTGAGCCTTTAGTCATTGAAGAACTGGGAAGAGTGAATGGGCATTCTTTGGATCACATAAGTTTATGCATAAACTTAGAAGAGAAGGGAGAAAAATTTTTGATATTAGTTTGGAATACTTTTGAGAATAACAGCAACAATGAAAAGTTCTGGAAAATGCTTGCTAAAATCAGTAAAGTCTCTTATACAAATTAGTGGAAATAACTCAAAAACCAATTAAGTAAAAATTGGCAACAAATAATAGTGTGTTTAGGCTACAGCCCATGTTTCAAAAAGACTGAAGAAATGAAGGGTCAGGCACAGCTGTTAATCAGTTAGAAACTGAAAGTGAAGAACCTTTTGAAAACAATAACGTAAAAATACCGAATTTTAAAGAAACTGAAAAAGCCTTATTGTTTAAAAAGGCTGGGGGATTAGATGCTCGTATATGAAAGTCAAAATGGATGGTTGGGGAAGAGAAATGTTTACATGACACAGGAAATTAGAGTGTATCTATGTTTAAGAAGGAAATAATGGAAAGAAGATTACAGAAAATAAAGAGAGTGGAGAAGTAATAACAATCCAAGGCCCAGAAGAGTGAAGAACTTTAAGTTAAAACAAAAATGCATATCATATGTAAAATATTGCTTTTTCCAAAATCATTATGCTGAAATAAAGAATTTTTTTATTTTCTTAGGCCTCTGTAATGTCATTGAATCAAAATTTTATAAACATTATCCCTGAAACCATATCTTATGTTAGATCAGGTGTTTTACAAAATTGTTTGTCTCGTACAGCAGAGAACAAAACCTGATTGCTACATTTCTTAACATGTTATTTTTTTTTAAATGCACTGTTACTCTTATATGTTAATTGTTCATTTTAGTTAACAGTCAAAAAGTTCTATAGTCTCATTCTCTGATCCCCATCACATTATCTGAAGTTACATTGTAATTTAGATATCTATACTCATGTTTTCACCTCTGTTAAAATAGCAAACTGTTATGTCAGTATTACACTAACAGCAAGAAAAGCAATCTTATTTTTATGTACTGCCATTATTATATTTTCTCTTGGACTGTTCAAAATTAGAAGATTTTATAAAATACACAAATATTTTTCATGTCTTTGTGAATGACTATTTATACTATTCTGTCATAGAAAACTATATTGTCCATTTCTAATATTGGTTGAAATCGGAAAGAAAAAGAGTATATTACATTTTTCTAAGAACATCCTTCTTCCATTTTTTAAGGAACAAGAAGATCAGAAAAATAAGTTGTTGTTATGAAATAGGTAGGGGATTACTATTCTGTTGAAATTACACTTTCTAGTCCGCCTCCGCAGCATAGCGGTAGAGATTTTGCCTATCACACAGGGGGTCCGGGTTTGATTCCCAGCAGGGGACTGGGTGTTGTGTGACCTTCATCATCATTGACCTGCAAGTCACCGAAGTGGCGTCAATTAATAAGGACTTGCAATAAGGTGGCTGAAATCCCGTGCATGGGGCCTCCCGACAACAATGCCATATGCTCATTTCATTTATTTACACTATCTAGAAAATAGTCTCTACCTCACCTGGGATTTTATTCTCATATTCATTGAAGCACTATTCTCATTAAGAATCCTGTCCTTAATTTTTAAGAAAATCAACATAAATGTCTCCTACTAAGATCATTTGAGAATACCATGTCAAAATGCTTCCTTCGATTGTCGTGTGTGGCAAAGGACCCCATTTGTAAAATCTGGTTATATTTTAGTATACTGTTGAATGAAATATCCTTTATGTGTCATGTATTCCTAGTTTTTTTACAAGAATTTGCTTCTCACTATCTTAGTAAAATCAACATCATCAGTTTATTTTCTGTTGCAATATTGGGTGATTACAGTGGTTCCAATAATGTTTTTTTTTAAATATAATACATTGTTCACCAAGTGGTGGCAGGGAAACACATATATAAAGAAAGGTATTATGTTTTTCATAAACACAAAAAAGAATTTCTCACAGAATGATGATTTCCAAATCACTTGGAACAAACACAGGCCCATTCCTTACTGCAAAACATTAACATTTGAGTCTAATAAAAAAAAGGGAACTTTTTATAAGTCTGTTAAAAAAAAATTGTAGAACTATTTTTAGTGCTGCTCAGTGTGCAATATTTGTATCTTGTGTAGACTGGGAAATCATACAAAATTTTTTGATTCTTCAAGTGTTATTTCATCCAACTGAAAATGATTTTCCTTGTTCTTGAAAATATGAAATCTAAAAAATAGGAGAAACATAATATTCTTTTTATGGTATGATGAAACCACACCGAGCCATTTATCAGTGCGCAAGTGAGTCAAAAATAGCCATGTTCTTAAAACCTTACTTGCGATATGTCTCAGCGCACAAGTGAGCTAAAAAGACTTCAGTCGTGTTTCTTAGCAGTAGCTTATTTTCTTAGTGTGCTACATCTGTTGTGTATTCAACTAATGTGATATACTATGATTTTTTTGTATGCAGTCTATAATGACTTTTTCTGCTCTTGCTGATGCAAACATCCTTATTCAAAATATAATTAGGACCTAAAATGTATTTTATGTATCGTAGTATGCCAGCCCTTCTCCCTAATAACGCAAATTGTGACATACTTTTAGATGCAAACATATCAAATTAAGTGAACAACCATAAAATGTATGACAATCTAAAGGAAACAACGGACACACCTGATGGAAAGAGAAAAGGGCAGAACCTGTGATGATACCCAACTAGGTCGTTTTTTTTATTGTTAGTTAACAATAAACATGTGCTGTTGTGTCAAGTGGGCAACCAACAAACTTTATCAAAATCAAAGTATTGTGAAAATAAAGATAATTGCTTCTATTATTATAGTTGTATTAGAAATAGTCTCCAAAATATAATAAAAGTCTAATTGATTTGAAAACATTTCTTTCAAAATCAGAAAAAGAAATCAACTTTGTGAAACATGTTGTTTCTTCATATTTAAAAGGGATTTTTATCTTGCAGTCATTACTTAAGCAAAAAAAAAAAAAAAAAACCTTATGCTTCTTACTTACTGATGGAAAAGTTGAACAAAATTTTCACTTTGCTTTGATATTGAGAATTTTAATTAAGAAACTATTGCACATGACATTACAAATTTTCATAATATTTTATGCAAAAGATTTTCATGTATTTTCAGTTTTTATTACATTATTGTTACAAGACCTTTTACTCTTGAAAGCTTCCAGAAAATTCAGTATCTGTTAAAATTTTTCTTAGCACAATTACTTTTCACTTGGATTGCCAAAAGTTACAAAATCTCATACAAAATTCTGTGTTTGACGGTATGGATGGCGATATAATAAATAAAGACAGAACTTCTTTCAGGTAAACTGCAAACCACCTAAATTCTAGACAGATTTGAATCCATTTTTATTTATTAATAATATTATCTATGATTTTGGATGTTCACAAGGTTTTTGGACATTCAGGAGCAAATCTGTCACAAATATAATTTTTCATCTATGCTGTATTGAAATTTTAACATACTGCACTGCTACACTAAAAGTCAATGGTCGGTGCAGATGATGAATGATCTGCCTTCCACCATCGCCTTTGAATTGAGAAACCACTTTGTGCACTGGAAGTAGTTCATGGTCTTAGGCTAGGCCAACCACAATCGTTCATGTCAGTAGTAATTGTGAGTTGAGCATGCAGAAATAGGTGTGCCAACGTCATGGCTTACACAATTATTTGCTAAAAAGGCGTGTTGCAGATGAGGGGCACACTCTGTATTTGCTGGTAGTATTTTTGCCTGTGACAGCTTCCATGAGTGATGACTGAATGATGTCTGCACGAGGAGGTTGGTGACAATAGAAATTAATCGTACGAAGGAAACAACATAACTTGTGGAAATCCTGTAGGGGCAGCATTGGTGGATGAGGTCAATTTACTGTAGTGTATGACAAATACTGGCTGCATTGATGATGTCTCCAAGAAAGAGTACTTCCCAGACTGCCAAAGTTGGCACTTTTCACTCTTAATCAATTTGCCATTGGCAGCAAGTGCACTGAGAATATGTTTATGATGCAGTTCATGTGGTTCCTGAGTAGAGGAGAAGGTGAGATTGTCATCCAGGTAGGTGAAGCAAAAGGGAGGTTTGAAAGGAAGACAGTCAATAAACAACTGCCAGATCTGGGCCATGTTCTTTAGGTGGTATGACATACATAAAAATTCATATAAACTGTAACTTGTAATTACTGCAGTTTTGTGAATGTTTTCTGAATTCATTAGTATCTGGAGATATGCCTTCTTACAATCTAAGACACTGAAAACTGAGGCACCAGCAAGGTAATGGCTGATGTCTTGTATTTTTGGTATATGATAACTGTCAATGACTGTGTGGGTGTTAAGAGCCCTATAATCTCTGCACAGTCTCACTGTCCCATCTTCCTTCCTTGGGCACCAGTTTAATGGAGAAACTTGTGAACTGCCAGAAGGTCTCACATTCCCAGCCTGTGAAACTTCATCAACTGGTGCTTTGGCAGTGCAGATCTCATCTGGTGGTAATCAGCACAGCCTGTGGTGCACAGGAGAGCATGGGGTGGTTGCAATCTTATGGTAAATTCTGCTGTGAATAGCACATTGCATAAATAACATCTGTAGCTGTCTAGGAACACTCAAAACTTCAGTGGTGGCGGCATAAGAGCAGTAAGCACAGTATTGATCTTCGTTGTGTATGGAGGCTGTGTGGACTCAGATTCTGCCAGGGAGAATGCCACTGTCATGCTGAGACTGAGCAGAGATGGTGTGGTGTAGTTGTCTGGAACGGGCACTTGTGAACATTGTGTCTGAGAACCATCCAGGTAGCATCATGTGGTGTTGCCTTGCTCAGACACCAGGTGAACTGTGAAACATTTAGTGCTATTTTCCTCCTGTAGATGTAATTACTCCAGTCTCATGTGAAAATAAGGCAGCTGAAGTTGTTGCAGTTCCATGAGGAGTCTCGTAGGTATCGCCAACTTCATCAGTTGAGCCATGATGCTGAGCATCATCTAACAGACACATGATAGAGGCATGGTGTGACGTTGAAGAGGTATAGATGCCAGTAAAAAGTGGAATGACTGCTGTCCTGATGGATCAGAATACCACAGGCCAGGTGCAGAAACGGTCAAAAATGACATAGGAACTCAGTGTCAAGCATATGATCACTGACATTTGCCTAATGAAGTTCTCTGTAAACAGTTCCCCAAGACCAAGATCTAGGGTGTGAGACTTTACTCCATCAATGGTGATGAAAAGAGTCTTGCACTGTGCTGAGCTGTATGATGAGAATGGCACTCAGTGCTGAATGTAGAATGGGAGGTGAGGTATCATGTTCAACCAATGTTGATGAGGAAATGTTGTTGATTGATGCAGTGAAAGATGTAGAGTGTGCCACCTGCTGGTGATGATGGTGTGGAAGATGTTTCTTTGATGCAACATGTAGTAAAGCAACAGAAATGGCCTCTATGATCCAGTGCGCCTATTGCACATTGCATATCACTTTTGCGTAGTTACGCAGCAGGCAGCAGTTCTGCTCAGTGTGATGAATTGTGTGTCAAACTAGCAAAACTGTTCTCATACTGTGACAGAGCAAGCTGGGATATTATTACTATCCCTCTTGTTTTGCCGTCTGCCTCCTTCGAATTAATTTTTTCACTTTTAACTAATTCCCATTGAGGGAAAAGTTCAGGTTAGTTACACCAAACAACACCCATTTTGCAATAGTTCATTTATTCACCTCTACACATGCAAGGCTCACAAAGAACTGACATGGCAGAACAGCCCAAAGACAGTTCTCAGAGTCCAAAGACAATGCTCAGAGTCCGCAGACAAACGCATATCGATGCTGGTGTCGACCTCATTGGCGCCACACCATTAACATAAGTGAATATAATCTGCATGTCCATAAAAGAGAAAGTTTGGACCTCAGTTTTAAAGAATATAACACCAGATCTAATTTTGTGTTTAGTTTTATGTATGTAATTGATTTTCTAATTTCTTTCAACTATTCCCAGTTAGTATCTTTCATTATAGGGCGAATCCTCAGTATTGTTATAAAGGGTTTTTTAATAAAATTACAATGAAAACTGTTGTCTTAATATAAATGACAAATATCATAAGGTGCACTGGCACTTATAGAACGAATACATTTATCAAACTTTAACCATTTAATATTTTACAACTGTGAAAATACTAAAATATGAAATATTAACAATACTTTTACTATTTTTATAAAATGCAAAAGATACATGGATCGGAAAATGTTCCTACCAATATATATGTCTCCAAGTCACCTATTGAATGTAGCAATATAGCCTAGGTGTTTTATGTATTATTGACAGAATACATAAAGAACTATCTATGTTTATATGTCACTTATAAAATTTTTGCTAATTACATTTTAATTTTCTAATCAATTCTGATTCTCTCAGCTAGTATTTTTATTTAAATACAACAGGCTTTAATTTAGTTGTTGTTTTAACACAAAATCCATCTCAGTTTCAAAGAAATGACTTTGACCAATGTCACCTAACTACATTAATCCTAGATGCTCCTACCAATTACAGGACTTATATACTTTAAATGGGTTTCAATGGACTGTTAGGTCTCAACAACCTGCAAAAGGATTTGTGCAACTAAAAGTTGATCAAGACCTTTTCTGGTAGACCCACGTAACGGTACTCATTTTACAATCAATTGGATGGATAAGCAATTTACGTATGATATGAGATCAGATTTCTGCTTAATCTCCAAAATGAAATGTACACATACATCACAATGAACTCTAAACTATGTTTTCAATTAAATATGTAAGATTATCATAAATAACTTTGTATCAGTTTCAACTGGATCATACAAAATATTGATTAGTAGCACAAAGAAGGAACAAGTTAATTCACAGGGTTGTCTGTAGCTTGTATTTCAGCATGAATAGGAGGTAAATCTAATTCAATCAGAAAAAATGTCTATGTCTCAATGTTGTTGATGCATTGTGGAACAAGCGGTAGAATCAGATACTACAATAATCAAAATCCATATTAAATTGTATTTGCAATCTCCAATTTTAGTCAGGTGCACCAAGTTTTTTCTTAGTAATGCACAACATTAGAACATAGTATACCAAAGTGTTCAGTCTCCTCCATGTGCAATGAATACTTAGAACAGTAATCTTGCTGTTTGTGTTAAATTGAAAACATTGAGCAATATAATACGTTAGGATACTATAGGCCTATGTTAATATATGTTAACAATGTTAAATGATATTTTCCGACATCTGCAACACACTTTGTACCATCAGATCACATGAAACTGAAGCTCAATATGGTTCTCTGCTCGATAGAAGTTCTTCGTTGCAAAACCTGGAATGTGGTTCATATTCCACTCTTTATGACCATCATAAATTGTGTGATTGAATGTTTTGGATAGAATTTTTCAGTTCAGCAAAATTCCAACTGATAATATTTAAACATTTCCTGTCTTAAATCTCATTTTGCAATTTTAAATTGTTCTTTGATAATATATCACAAAAAATATTCTTATTAGTTACATGAAGTAAAGTTATAACTAATTATGCAAATAGTACCAAATTCTCAAGTGCTATAGGGCTACATGTATAAATATTAATTCAATCACAGTATACAGACTGTTTCAAAATATATTATAATGATACGGTACTACACTTTATGATAGGCCTACAAGAGATTTTTTTTTTTTTTTTGTTTTTTTTTTTTTAATTTTCTGTTGTTCTTCAACAGTGAACATTATTTATCCTATATGCACAGAATAAAATGTCTAACCAGTGACCCATTTCTTTATGTTGCATTTGTCAAGACACTTTCAACACTTCTCTCCTACCTTTACAGTTATTCAAACATTAATTAATGGATTACTTAAGTAGCATTGACACAGTGCAGTTGTTGCTTTTCCCTTCACAGTGAGTGCTAACACACAACAAACTAAAACATAAGTGAGTCCTTCCTTATCAAAAACACCCAGTACAATCAGTAAAAATATAAATGTCCTATGACTAGGGCCTCCTGTCGGGTAGACCGTTCGTTGGGTACAAGTCTTTCGGTTTGACGCCTTTTTGGCGGCTTGCACATCGAGGGGGATGAAATGATGATGATTGGGACAACACAACACCCAGTCCCTGAGTGGAGAAAATCTCCGACCCAGCCAGGAATCGAACCCAGGCCCTTAGGATTGACATCCTGCTGTGCTGATCTCAGCTACCGGAGGGGGGCAGACAGTACAATCAGATGAATACTGTATACCTGCTCTCATATCAGTAAAGGTGTAACATCAATTATATCAAAGATTATCTATACATGTGACATTTTTGGAACTCAGTATATGTAATAATGCAGAAATGCTGGATTGTTTCCTGGATCCTCCTATACAATAGGCTTTAGTCAACAATGACAAGAGCTGACACAGTAAAAGAGAAGGGTCTCAGCTGTAGAGACATATGCGTGTGGACAGAGGGAAGGATAGCTTGGTACTCTGGTGAGAAGGAAGAAATGAAATAGAAGATTCAAAGTATTGGAGTTGAAGAAGAAAAGATGACAGACCCCAAAGACAGGAAACCCCCCCCCCCCCCCCCTACTCAGAACCCCCACTGTTCAGTACTTCACTGTGGCGCTGGAGGGAGAAGTGTGTTCAGCATTCCCTGCAGAATGGACTTGCCACAGCTTCACCTTCCCAGTCCCCAAAAATTAACCCCAACACTCCCTATTGACTGATCGACGAAGGGTAAACAATTAGCATTCTCCTAGACAGAGTAACTGTGTTGGTTAAATCAGGTAACAAATTCTAAATATGACCAGCTAACTTACAAGCTGTTTCTCAAATAACAGGGTCAGATCAAACATAGTTAATTACATATACACGGAAATATAGAAACCTGTGACATAACTGACACATAAACATGGAAAAACTAAAGTGAGGTACAAAAATACTGTGTTCCTCTGATATCAGTTGCAGTTCAAATACAAGTAGTACATAAACATGTGTGGCGCCGATGAAACAGACACCAACATTGATATGCATTCATCTTTCGACTCTTAAGTATTATCTTTGGCTCTTTCGCCATGTTCAGTTCTTTGTGATCCTTGTATGTGTTAAGGGTAATAAATGAACTATTGCTACATGGGTGTGATTATATATGCAACCAACCCGGTAATCCTCCTCATTGGTGAACTTGAGTTGTAACGTCTTCCATTTTCGCTGTTTTACTGTGTCCACGACCTCCGTGTTGGTTATTTTCTCGTGTATTACATCAACACAGCATTCGAACAATGACTTCGGCCCAGTGCCTAACGCCAGATTTTGTGATCGACATGCATCATATTGCGGGCTAGGTATACGTGCCAAGACTGCAACACAATGCCTCTCACTCGATGATTCCGCCGGACGTTTTCGAGCCTGCAGCAATAAATGAGGTTAGGAGTGTGCATGACTCCAGCTATCAAACGCCTTTGTTCCTGCCACATGTGCCCTCCCTCATCAACTGTGCAGTTACCTCTTACGGATCTCCGTGCAGTGCGGGACCATTGCCGATTTCTGCAAATGCTTCATCTGACAACCTACTACCGCCAGGACAATGATTTACCATGCCGCAATCCGTGCAGTACCACGCGGATACCTGCCATGTGGCCGGAACTGGTTCATTCACAGGTTACCTCCTCAGCATCTGACCACACCTGTGCCTGCCTGGGTTCAGCATCAGCACATGCCTTCCTACTTCGATACCTCAGCCTGCAACAGGAACAGTTACTTGTTATCTGTGCCTTACCTCCACCTCCATCCCACTGCTACGCCTCAGTGTTTTGTGCCACGACATTCACGTTATCTGCACACTGTTTTTGAATGGAGTGCCTATGAACAAAGAACATTTCCCACACTGTGCTTCTGGACAGCACTGTGCTTCTGGACAGCCCACACCTCCGCAGCCTCCCTGCAACACAGGTGGCCCCGGCTCTGATCATACGTTGAGCTTTCCGCGGACTAACACGCGTTCTCAAACTTTGAACTTTTTCTCACCTGTCACCTTTTGCCAGCTCCAGTCAAGCTTCCACTGCTGTTCTCGGCACATCTCAGTGCCTCATCTGCGTTGGTCTTCTGCGACGCGTCAATCCGAACACACCAGCAACCACAACCAACACATTACGGTGTCTCACCCGCGTGGGCCTTCCGCGTCGCGACGGACCGCGCTCAACCACAACGTGTCACCTTCACGCAGCCACCCGAACAGCCATCGTTGCCACATCCCCTGGAGGCACACTCTCCTGGAATACAACAGCAACAACAGCTCAATTCAGGCAGTGCCCCAATGAACTCAACTCCAATGCTGCCGCTGTTTAATCCCGACAGAACAACAACCTGGTTCAAAATTGTGGACGACATGTTCGACCATTACAAACTCAACGAGTCAACCAGGTTTCTGTGCCTCATCACTCACCTGCACGACCAGGAGTACTTGATTGCTGACCTGGTCGATGCCCCGGACTCATCTACCCGGTACACTCTAGCCAAAAAGACAGTTCTACGTTGGCTTACACACTCAACTGAGGCAGCAATGCGGCAAGTGCTCCACGTTGAGCAACTAGGCAACAACAAACCTTCCCAGCTCTGGAGACGACTACGTGCCCTGGCCAGAGTCGATCGACTCTCTGACACAGCTCTCCTCACCTTCTGCTCAGATAAACTATCACCTCACATCCGCTTTGCTCTGGCTCAAAGGTCTACTGAACCTGTCAGGCAAAGAATGACTATTGCTGACAAGCTACACGATGCATCGCTGCTCTATTTCGCCAGCCACTGCCTACCTGACAAGTCTCAGGTTCAGGCTCATTGCCGTGTCCGGACGCGGCCGGGGCAGTACTGTGCTGACCGTACCACTTGCTCCGGGAAGCAGTAAACAAGCAACTGGAGCGTCACCGGCTCCGCCCATGGTCACGCCCCCTCCTGCAACCAAACCTGCTGTGGCCACCGAACCTCGGCCACCGCCACTGGCAACAAACCTTCCGCAGGAAATGCAACTGCACTATCCGTACTGTTACTTCCACCGCCGACTGGCTCCGAACACCACGACAATGCCTCGCCTGCCCCGCACACCAAACATTGTAAACAAACTGCCTGCCGTGCTGCCGGCAACATTTCCGTCGTCACCAACGGCACGGTTCACAAGCTTTGCTTCATGACAGGTCCCTCGATCTCCAGTAAACAACGTCAACTTTGTCCTGAGCGCCTCTCTGACCTTAAAAATCAGATTTCTGAACTACTAAGCTCCGGCGTCATTGAACCCTCTGCCAGTAGCTGGTCTACGCCCATTCATATTACACCCAAGAAAGACAGGTCCTGGCGCATGTGCGGAGACTACCATCAACTAAACGCACGAACAATTATGGACACCTACCCCATACCCAACATTGCCGACTTTACCAGTTCCCTCGCAGGTGCGACCACGTTCTCTGTCGTTGATTGCAAACGGGCCTACTACCAGATCCCCATGGCACCTGAAGACATCAGGAAGACAGCAATCACCACCCTGATCAGGTTGTTTCAGTTTCGATTCATGCCCTTTGGTCTGAAAAACACAACCCAGATCTGGCAACACTTCATCAATGCAGTGCTATTCGACCCAAAATTCTGCTTTGCATATCTTGATGACATTCTTGTGTTCAGCTCCTCCATTGAGGACAACATTCGACATGTGCAAACTGTTATGAATACTCTCGTGGCAGCAGGCATCGAGACCAACCACAACAAATTGCAGCTACATCAACCTGCTGTCACTTTTCTTGGTTTTCGGGTCTCTGCCGATGGCATTTCACTGCCCCCTGAGAAAGTACAAACAATACTAAACCTACCCAGACCTTCGTCATTCAAAGAGCTCTGGCACTTTCTGGGGACAGTTAATTATTATTGCCGACATCTACCTCAGGCTGCGGAGATTCAGGCTCAACTGATGGACACCTTGGCATGCACCAACACTTCTGGATCTCAGCCCACTCCATGGACCCCTGCTATGACTGACTCTCTCACTGCCCTCAAAAATCTTCTTGCCGAGACCTGCACCATCGCGCATCCTCATCCCAGTGCGCAGTTTTCATCACCACAGCTGCAAGCGATACTGCCATCGGCGCGGTCCTTAGCCAGACAATCGATGGCCAAACTTCGCCTATGCAACTCTTCTCATGCAAGCTCACCAATGCACAATGGAAATATTCCGCGTTTGACAGGAAGCTGCTCGCGGTCTACGAAGTGATTGAGCATTTTAAGACTGACGTTGAGGGACGCCCTTTCTATGTTTTAATGGACCACAAATCCCTAGCTGCGGCCATTACAAACCCGCCAGCTGACCCGCCTCCTCGCCGCTTCAGATACATGGACTTCATACCTCAGTTCACCACCGATGTCAGACACATGAAGGGTGCTCACAATATAGTTGCTGATTTCTTTTCATGAGTCAATGCCGTCCATTTGCTGTTAGACCACTCTGAACTGCCTAACCTCCAAACCACCAACGAGGAAACACAAAACCTGATTTAAGACTCCACACCACATTCCCTGGCATTTCTGGTGAGATCTGGTGTGATAACAGTATAGGGACGTTACACCCCCACATCCCAACCATGCTCTGTCAGGCTGTTTTCAACAAACTGCATAATTTAGCCCACCCCGGTGTTCGTGCATCAGCCCACCTCATAGTGGAGCGCTTTGTGTGGAGAAACGTCAACAAGGATTGCCAGCAATGGGCACGCTCCTACGTCGCGTGCCAACCATTAACGTACACAAGCACACTTCACCCCTTCTCGGCGCCTATTCTATCCCTCCTGGGCATTTCCAGCATATTCATATTGACATTGTTGGCCCGCTCTCCCCCTCTAACGGCTTTCGTTTTGTTCTCCCATCTATCGACTGAGCAACTCAATGGGTCGAGGCTGTGCCCCTCCCCAATATTATGGCAGAAACTGTTGCTCAAGCTTTCGTCAAGTCATGGATATCGCATTTCAGATGTCCAGCTATCATCACAACAGACCAGGGCAGACAATTTGAATCAGCCCTGTTCAACGGCATCCGGCGCATCCATACCACAGCATATCATCTGCAAAGTAATGGGCTAGTCAAGTGCTGGCACCGCACTTTCAAGGCGGCTCTTCGATGCCATGACTCTCAATGGACGGAGGCCCTTCCCCTTGTGCTACTCAGCATTCATGCGATCTATAAGGAAGACCTCAAAGGCACAACAGCCGAGGTCGTATACGGCCAGATCATTGTTCTCCCTAGCGAACTTGTGAGCCCTTCCCCTTCTCTTCCTCTGTCTGACTTACCTTCCATCATGAACTGCGTCAGACGCCACTTATTCAACCTCCACATCCCTCCGCCTGCCAGCCATTCCCGCCCTAAGGTTCACGTCCCGAAATCTCCGTACAATTGCGAGTAGGTCATGCTCCGAGATGACACTGTATGTTCTCCCATCCAACCTCCACATACCAGCCCGGCCAATACCTATGACATCCAGATGAAAGATTCAGATGTTACAGTCTCTCTCAACAGACTTAAGTCTGCTCATGTCAAGCCTTCTTCTACCCCCCTTCAGGCCACGACCATGCCACTCACTGTCGTAGCTCACAACGCTCCGACCACTCCCCCCATGTTGGACTTACACACTCGATTGAGTGACTTCCAGCTCCAATCGTCGAGCTCTCCTCTGACCTTGCCCTCTACTTTGGTCTCATGCACTCCATCAAGTGATCATATGCACGCCACATCGAGCTTACCTACGATCACGCCCTCGCCACCGGGCCCTTCACCGGTCCCTTCGACCTCTCCACCGTCGCCTGCCTGGCCCTGTCGAATTTTCTCATGCCCCCCCATCTAGAATGTGCCCTCACTTGAGGTGTTTGTGCCTGTCCTCCCGGACATAATCCATGACATCTCAATAATACTGCGCGATTATACACTGTTCATCATGTGTTTCTCTTCATTCAGTGCTCATGACACAACCTCCGCCATTCCCTGCCACCTGGTGAAATGTGTTCCCTTCCCGCCCGACGTCAACCTGGACATGCCTCGTGTGTTCGCCACGCCCACCGGAGACATCATCGTCGTCGCTCTGTTCCACCCGCAAACCGCCGGCTTGTGAGATAACAGGTAGTCTAGGGAGTAACAACCTGGGTGAGTTATGCTTGTATTCTGAAAGGACCAGAATATAATAGCTGCCATTTTCTGTTCAGTTTTTTTAATTTTGTAGACTTGGGATGTGAACGCAAAAAACGAGGTCATCAACCTAATAGGTTTGTGTATTTGTAACATGTTTGTCGTACTCCTCTTTCCTGATCTTGGCTTTATTGCACAACGTAGAATATGCCTGTCTTACTTTCTCTTCCAAAGGTGTATGTGTTGTGGATGCGGTTGGTTAGCTTTGGAATGGGCATAGCCCACTTGTTCTGTTCAGGTATGTTTAATAATAATTCTTGTGGTGGGTATCCTGTTGAGGCATGAGGCAAATTGTTTACTGTCTGCTCAAAGGGTGCTAAAAATTCGATCCACTTCATGTGTTTGCGAGGTGAATGTATTCTCATGAATTGACCAAACTCTCTAAAAATCCTTTCTACTGGTTTCCCTTCCGGGTGAAATGCTGATGCAAGAATATGTTTGATGTAATGTGTGGCAACAAAGGATTTTCATTTTCTTCCCGTAAAATAGGGTGCGTTATCTGTGATAATGCTGTGGAGTTTGCCAAACCTTGCAAAGTAACTGTTAGTCAAACATCTAGCAATAGCAGATGCATTGACAGTGCGGATAGCATACAATTTTAAGTATTTTGGAAGACATCAAGTACAGCAATTATGTATTTCACACCTCCACGAGCTCTAGGATAAGGTCCGGCGATATCTAATGATACTACGAGGGCAGTTCAATAAGTAATGCAACACTTTTTTTCTGAAACAGGGGTTGTTTTATTCAGCATTGAAATACACCAGGTTATTCCCCAATCTTTTAGCTACACAACACTATTTTTCAACGTAATCTCCATTCAATACTATGGCCTTACGCCACCTTAAAATGAGGGCCTGTATGCCTGCACGGTACCATTCCACTGGTCGATGTCGGAGCCAACGTCGTACTGCATCAATAACTTCTTCATCATCCGCGTAAAGCCTCCCATGGATTGCGTCCTTCATTGGGCCAAACATATGGAAATCCGACGGTGCGAGATCGGGGCTGTAGGGTGCATGAGGAAGAACGAAGTTTTGTGAGCTCCTCTCGGGTGTGAAGACTTGTGTGAGGTCTTGCGTTGTCATGAAGAAGGAGAAGTTCGTTCAGATTTTTGTGCCTACAAACACGCTGAAGTCGTTTCTTCAATTTCTGAAGAGTAGCACAATACACTTCAGAGTTGATCGTTTGACCATGGGGAAGGACATCAAACAGAATAACCCCTTCAGCGTCCCAGAAGACTGTAACCATGACTTTACCAGCTGAGGGTATGGCTTTAAACTTTTTCTTGGTAGGGGAGTGGGTGTGGCGCCACTCCATTGATTGCCGTTTTGTTTCAGGTTCGAAGTGATGAACCCATGTTTCATCGCCTGTAACAATCTTTGACAAGAAATTGTCACTCTCAGCCACATGACGAGCAAGCAGTTCCGCACAGATGGTTCTCCTTTGCTCTTTATGGTGTTCGGTTAGACAACGAGGGACCCAGCGGGAACAAACCTTTGAATATCCCAACTGGTGAACAATTGTGACAGCACTACCAACAGAGATGTCAAGTTGAGCACTGAGTTGTTTGACGGTGATCCGTCAATCATCTCGAACGAGTGTGTTCGCACGCTCCGCCATTGCAGGAGTCACAGCTGTGCACGGCCGGCCCGCACGCGGGAGATCAGACAGTCTTGCTTGACCTTGCAGCGATGATGACACATGCTTTGCCCAACGACTCACCGTGCATTTGTCCACTGCCAGGTCACCGTAGACATTCTGCAAGCGCCTATGAATATCTGAGATGCCCTGGTTTTCCGCCAAAAGAAACTCGATCACTGCCCGTTGTTTGCAATGCACATCCGTTACAGACGCCATTTTAACAGCTCCGTACAGCAGTGCCACCTGTCGGAAGTCAATGAAACTATACGAGACGAAGTGGGAATGTTTGAAATATTCCACAAGAAATTTTCGGTTTTTTCAACCAAAATTGGCCGAGAAAAAAAATGTGTTGCATTACTTATTGAACTGCCCTCGTAATTCCAAACGTAGGGTTGGTACAACAGGATGTAATTCATTCAAAGATGATCGGTTGGAAAATTTTGCTTTTTGGCAGGTGATGCATTTACGAACAATTTGCAACACCCTCCGACGCAGATTGGGAAAATAACAATACTGTACTATTTTATCAGTGCATTTGGTGACTCCGTAGTGTCCCAAAGTTTTGTGTGTGAAGAGAATAAAATTGTCAACATGTGCTTCTGGTAGACAAACACACCAATGATGCGAGTCTGGGGTACGCCTATGAAAAAGTACGTTTTTGTGTATTGTGTAATATTTTTGCAAGTGGGAAGAAGGATCTCTACGTAATTGTCCTGAAGTGAAGCAAAGTTCTTGCACATATTGCGGTAGTATGGGGCGTACATGCCATCGTACATAAGTAAGATGTTAAAGTCTGACGTTTGACCGGAAAGTTACGAAAAATCATGTATGCCTTGCGGCAAACAGGACAGGGCATCGGCTACTACGTTTGATTCACTTTTAATGTAAATAATTTTTAAGCTGTACTCTTGGAGTGAAAGGCACCACCGGGTAAGCCGTGAATGAAGCAACTTGCATGATAGCACGAAAGAAAGGGCTTGATGGTCCGTGTATATACGAGTATGTTTACCCCAAAGAAAGTAGCGAAACTTACGGAATGCCCAAACAATGGCAAGAGCCTCCCACTCCATCACCAAGTACGACCCCTCACACTCAGTGAGCATTCGGCTCGCAAAAATGATCAGTTTGATGACAGATTGTCATGATTCGGATTGAATTTGAAATAGAAAAGCTCCTAGGTCGTATGATGACGAATCCGTGGCTAGGCAAAAATCTGGTGTCATGTCAGGGTGACAGAGGAGGGGTACGTTCACCAATGCATCTTTAATAGCCTGAAAATCAGCTTGGCAAAACTCTGTCCATCTCCAAATTGTGTTCCTTTTCAGTAGAGTTAACAGGTGAGAGCTGTTCAGAAGCTGTTGTGAAACAAACTTCAGAAAGAAAGAAGATAAGCCTAAGAATGCTTTCAACTGTTTGCAGTTTTGTGGAGGGGGGAAATTATGAATAGCATCAATCTTCTTAGAATCGTATCGAATGCCTTCCGGCGAGATAATATGGCCTAAAAACTTGATTTCATGCCTTCCTACTTTGGACTTCGAAAGATTTACTGTGACTCCAGCTTGTGAAAATTTAAATAAAATTTGCTGTAACAGATCAATATGTTCCTCCTATATATTTGTTGCCATGACAATGTCATCGACGTACGCCGTGACGTGTGACAACAAACACCAGCTGAGAATGGCGTCAACGCCTCGATGAATAAGCCCGCGCTTAACGCGCAAACCAAAAGGCAACACACAAAACTGATAACTGCGTCCTTCACAAAGGAAAGCAGTGTATTTATGACTGTCATTGTGAAGGGACACCTGCCAGTACAACAAGCAGAGGTCAATATTAGTTAGGTATTGTACATTATAAAACTTTAGCAACTGTTCATCCAAGTTGACGGGTCTTGTGTTAACAGGTATAATAATTTTGTTGATTTCACGTGCATCTAGCACCAATCTGACATTGCCATCTTGCTTGCCTACCGCCAGGATAGGACTGCAATAAGGGGAATGTGATTTTTCTATGACACCCCAGGTCAACATACGCTCGATTTCACGTAAAACTGCAGGTTTCTTAGCCCATGGAATATTATAATGTGTCCTACAATAAGTCTTATGTGGCTTAACATCCATTTTGTAGCTATAACCTCTGATTACACCAGGCCTCTCACTGAAAACTTGTGCATAATCACATAATAATTTGTACAATCCTTCTTGCTGTTGTTTCGTTAAATAGCCAGATTCAACACATTTCTGATACAATAAATCCTGCTCAATCTCCTGATAGTCTGAATCTTCAAGTGTTAAATTACATACACTAACTATGGTAGGATATACCAATTGAATTTGACTTACTTCGTAATGTTTTTGTCATGGTTCAACCGTCTTGTTAAGTTCAACATTGATTAGTTGCTCTCCTACAGATAATTGACATATGCCATTACTTAAATCTATGATTGCTTTGTGTTCATTCAAGAAATCCATCCCTAGGATACAGTGTACAATAAGCTTGTCAACAATTAGAAAATTATACTTGAACTGTGAATTGGAAAATGTGCAGTTAACAAGGGCTTGCAAGCGTATAATCTTAGATTTAGTACCTGTGGCACTAACCACGTGGCAATTCTGTAGGGGTAAAGTAGGTATGTTTATAATTTATTTCAATTCATTATAGAA
The DNA here is from genome assembly GCF_023864345.2 of Schistocerca serialis cubense. Classification (NCBI taxonomy): domain Eukaryota; kingdom Metazoa; phylum Arthropoda; class Insecta; order Orthoptera; family Acrididae; genus Schistocerca; species Schistocerca serialis. Next base: position 138,526,798 of record NC_064642.1, on the reverse strand, counting down.
TGCGGTTACCATCACACTTGCAGCAGCACCAGTATCGAATAAAATTTGTGCATCATAATCGTTAAACTTAACCCATGCCGTAGCTTGTATGAATTCTTTAACACAACTTTCTGATTTTATGTTTTTCTCGTCGGTTAATTCCTGTTCTGCTGTCATTTTGTCGTCATACCTGAGGAAACAAATTGTGTCAGCCGTTGCGCTCTTACAACACCTCATGACCGAAGCACGAGCACTTAGCTCGGTCGTCGACTGTTTTCCGTCGTCTGCTGTGTTTGGCTGGGTTCATTGACCACCTCCACTATGTTTACATTCCAACCAGTTGGCACCCATGCGTCAGCTGATGGCACGCCGCAATTGTTATTGCTACTTCATGGCGGGGAGTGCATAACTGTACTGGGAAACGGCTGCGTATTCTGTGGAGGGTTATGATTTCTCATCCATGAATGTTGTGTGTTCCACATATTCTGTCGGTGATTGTTGGGATTGTTGTTGTTTTGGTGGTAATTATGTCTGTTATATGGCATGTTCCTGTCAAAGTAACCTGGGTTGTACCGGTTATTCTCACATCTCCTATTGCGGTTGTTGTTGTACTGTCTGTGATTTTCATTTTGCATGTAGTTACCATTTTGATATGGGTGATAATTATTGTTGTTGTTGTTGTTATTATTATTATTATTATTATTATTATTATTTCACGAATTCCTGCAGTTGTTCCTACCATCATACACGTTTCCATTTGAATATGTTTTGCACGCAGGCATCGTATTTTGTCGCAGCGCGGACGTATGGTTCCACCAACCACCGTCACTACGGTTTCTATGGGGTGGGTGCTGATTTTGGTTACTAATATGAGTAAAATTTGAAAGGCATGAATCGCCTTTGTAAACTATGTCCTTTTGACCTAAGAAGTTTAAGAAAGCCTTAATGTCATTCTCCGGTACTCCTATAATCTGTCTCGGTATGGAAAGGGTAAGTGGCTCTTTAAAGTGTCAATTATCGCTGGCAAATCGGCTGGTTTGGACCAGTACAGTGTCTTGTCTAGGTACCTCTCAAAGTATTGTCTTAATGTCTCTTTTTTAGGGTCATAGGTCTCGGGGTTGCACACTCCTCTCCTTAGACTCTGTTGCTCATTCTCGGACCAGAATTCGTCCAGGAAGGCTTGTTCGAACTGTTCAAATGTAAGGCACCGCTGTTTCATAGCAGCACCCCACTTAGCTGCTCATCCTCTCATGAGATTGGTGACGTATCTGATTTTATCGACTTCTGACCAACTACGTGGAAAAGCACCGTCAAATGATCTAATAAACACAACAGGGTGGACTTTGTGCTTGTCCTCACTGGAAAATGTCTGGAAATACCCATGCCTTACAAATGTGTCATCGGCCATGCCAGTTGGCATAACTGCATTGATGTGGTTTGTGTCACTTGCTACTCTAGGTGTTGTACCGTAATATTGCTCGTTTGGTGGAAAAGGAAGTGACAAATTGTAATTTTGATTGGAAATGGGTGATTCCACAATAGGTGTTCTGTCTGTGTCATTAGCCATGGTTTTAGTTGTTCTGTCGATCCCTGACGATGCGTTTGCATCAATCGCCAAACACGTAATTTTGTCACTTCGTCTTCTATGTGTTTTGTCTCATCTTTAATGTGTATCTTTGTTTTTGAAAGTATGTCCTGTGTAATTGTTTCGAGCTTTTTGTCCAGATAGTCGTCACACAATTTACATTCATGTACGATTCTTTCGGCCATGTTGGTATCATTGTTTAGTGACACGAGGTCCACTCGGTCTTCTAATTTTTCTATCTTTTCTTTGAGGTGGGTTTGTTCAAGAAATACCATTGTGAGCTGTTGGGTAATATTTCCCACTTGATTAGAGCCCTTCAGGCTGATTTGGACAGCGAGGGAGGAACTGAAGAGGTTAAGGGGGGAGGAGGGCAAACATTGGTGGGAAGTGGTAGCTGGGAACAGGGGCCACAGAAAGAGGACAGTGTCTGACAGTTTCCCAATTGGCACAACCAATAGATTTGCCTTGCTACCACAGTTAAGTAAGGAAGAGGTTCCAGTAGAAGTAGATGCAACAGAATCTCACTAGGAAACCAATTGCTTGAAAAAAAGTATAACGTAAGAGGAAAGTTCTGTTGCTAGGTAGCAGCCATGGAAGAGGTGTGGGCCAGATTTTGCAGGAAAAATTAGGTGACAGGTACCAAGTCACAAACCTTTCCAAGCCAAGTGCAAGTCTTAGCCAGGTGGTAGAGGATATAGGTTCCTTGTGCAAGGGATTCACAAAGCAGGATCATGTGATGATAGTGGGTGGAGTGGGAAATAGTATTGATAGGGATCAGGACTACAGTATTGAGTGTGACCTGGTGAAAATAGCCTCAGCAACGACCCATACCAATGTTGGGCTGGTGCCTGCTTTCATGCAGCATGATCAGTCCCAGTTGAACCGCTCTGTCAGGAGGGTAAATATGGAGTTGGATCAGTTGCATAGGGCGGCCACTCTGTCAGACATTGGATTGGTTCCTGTTGAGGCTATTGATAGGGGGGATTTCACAAGGCATTTCCTACATTTCAATAGGAAAGGAAAGGGTAAACTGGCAGGGTTGTTAGCGAAATCCATAAGGGGGGAGGGGGGGGGGGGGGGAGACACTAGTACTCATGGATGTATCTCTTTTTTAGACTAATATCAGTTTCCAATGAGAAGTTCAGGCAGGCAGATGATAAAGAGGTCCAAAACTCACAAGATCCTCACAACAGGAAAGTAAATAATAGTGTTAGCATATTTAACCAAAATATTGGTGGATTAAAGAAAAAAGTAGATTCTCACAAAAGTAAAGTAAAAAATAATGTTACCATTTTTCACCAAAATATTCTGGGATTGAAGAATAAAGTAGATGAGCTCCTGGTTTGTTTAGATGACATTGAATCTGATAATGTAATAGATACACTATGCCTGTCTGAGCATCACATTGTGTCTGATATGGAAAAGGTAAATATCAGTGGTTAGAAACTAGCTGCACATATGAGTAGAGAGAATAAGGTGGGAGGAGGAGTTGCCATATATGTCAAAAGTTATCACTGTGTAGAAAGCTTAGATACAAAAAAGTTCTGTCTAGAGCAAGCATGTGCCTGTCAGCTTAAACTGAAGGGGGGCTCTTTTATAATTGTAACAGTGTATAGGTCCCCTTCAGGAAACTTTCATTTATTCCTGGAAAACTTGCATGCCTTGTTGTGCTGTCTGTCAGATAGGGGAAAGCAAATTATTATTCTGTCTAGAGCAAGCATGTGCCTGTCAGCTTAAACTGAAGGGGGGCTCTTTTATAATTGTAACAGTGTATAGGTCCCCTTCAGGAAACTTTCATTTATTCCTGGAAAACTTGCATGCCTTGTTGTGCTGTCTGTCAGATAGGGGAAAGCAAATTATTATTTGTGGGGGCTTCAATGTTGATTCACTGAAAGAGTGTAATAGGAAGAATGACCTGGAAGTCTTTCTCGCTTCTTTCAATTTGACATTTGTCATTAATTTTCCTACTCGGGTAGTAAAGGACAGCAGCACATTGATAGATAACACTTTTATAGACCAAGATAGGTTTAAAACCATTAATTCTTGTCCTGTTGAGAATTGGCTTTCTGATCGTGATGCTCAGCTGGTTACAGTATATGACATAGCTCCATTCAGTAATTCAAAACTACCCTCCAAAGTTGTGCATTCCGTTAATGACTCAACAATTAGAAATTTCCGAGAAAATCTTCAGCAGTTAGACTTGGATGAGGTGTACAAGGAACCTGATGCTAATTTAAAATATAACTTATTTCATGATACACTTGTAAGTGAATTTGAAAACTGTTTGCCCAAGAAAGTAGTTAAATCTAATTATAAGAAACCTTGGCTTACTAAAGGAATAAAAATATCTTGTAACCACAAAAGGGAACTATATCTAACAACAAGAAAGTGTAATGACCCAGAAACAGCCAAATATTATAAAAACTACTGTTATTAAAAAGGTCCAGAAGCATGTGCATCATGTCTGAGATTAATACCTCTGATAACAAAATCAAAACAATTTGGAATATTATTGCAAGGGAGACAGGGCAACCGAAAGTACAGGATGACGGCATCACCATCAAAGCGAATGGAAACTTGATAAACAACAATCCGGAAGTCGAAAACAGTTTGAATAATCATTTTTTAAATGTTGGAAAAAAAATAGGATCTAAATGTTCATTAGAAGAAGCAAGGCAGTTAATGGAAGAGGCCTTACCCACACCATTTGATACAATTGAAATTCTAATTAGGAAGATAATAAACTCTCTCAAGAATAAAAGCTTACATGGAATTGATGGCATTTCCAGCAGGATAATAAAAGCTTGTTCCCAAGAAATAAGTGGTATTCTTAGCCACATATGTAATAGCTCTCTGAAGCAGGGTATTTTCTCAGATAGACTGAAGTATGGCATTGTTAAACCACTGCATAAAAAAGGGGATACATCTGATGTCAACAACTACCGCCCAATCTCTCTTCTGACTGCCTTATCGAAAATTCTTGAAAAAGTAATTTATTGTGGAATAGCTTCACACCTTTGTAAAAATAAAGTTTTAACAAAATGTCAGTTTGGTTCCAGAAGGGTTTCTCAACGGAAAATGCTATATATACTTTGACTAATGAAATATTAAATGCTCTGAGTAACCGGAAGTCACCCGTTGGGATTTTTTGTGATCTATCAAAGGCTTTTGATCGTGTAAATCATGGAATACTTCTAGATAAGCTCAAGTACTGTGGTATGAATGGGACAGTGCTAAAATGGTTTAAATCATACCTAACTGGAAGAGTGCAGAAACTTGAAATAAACAGTTCACATAATATACAAAAAACTGGTGATTTCTCAAACTGGGGAACAATCAAGAATGGGGTGCAGCAAGGTACGGTCTTGGGTCCTCTGCTGTTCTTAATATATCTTACGGAATTGTATTGTGGGGTGGATGTAGCCAATACAATATAAGAAAGGTATTTGTATTGCAGAAAAGAGTAATATGAACTATGGCAAAAGTAAGACCCAGAACTTCATGCAAAAGCCTGTTTATTAATTTTAACATTATGACTATCTATGCAGTATATATGTTTCAATCAATATTATTAGTGAAAAAAGACAAACAGGAATATGGAAATCCATGATTACGATACAAGACACAAATCAGACTTTCATATGGTGAGCAGAAGATTGAATCTAACAAAAAATACCCCATACGTTAAGGGAGCAATATTTTATAATTCTCTGCCAAACAACTTGAAACAGCTTTCTAGTAGAATTTTTAAAAATGAGTTAAAAAAAGGCTTATATTGAAATGCCCATACAGTATGGTGCTGACATGATTTGACCTCAGGAATGCTATGTTAAATATACTTAAATGATCTTTTACTTAATAGCATGTAATCTATATATATTGTGTATCAATAATCTAAATGTAATTAGTGTAACATTTCCCATGCGTGTTAAGTACATATTTCAAGCTGTAAGATAAATAAATAAATAAATAAATATATTAATGACTTGCCATTCTATATTCACAAAGATGCAAAGCTGGTACTTTTTGCCGATGATACAAGTATAGCTATCACACCCAACAGGCAAGAATTAACTGGTGAAATTGTAAACGATGTTTTTCAGAAAATCATTAAATGGTTCTCTGCAAATGGGCTCTCATTAAACGTTGACAAAACACAGTATATACAATTCCACACGGGAAATGTAATGACACCATTGATAAATATAGACTTCAATCATAAATCGATAGCTAAGGTAGAATATTCAAAATTTTTAGGTGTATCGCATTGATGAGGGGTTGAACTGGAAAAAAACACACTGAGGTTCTGCTGAAACGTTTGAGTTCAGCTGCATATGTTATTAGGGTCATGGCAAATTTTGGCGATATACATCTGACTAAATTAACTTACCACGCCTATTTTCATTCTCTGCTCTCATATGGCATCATATTCTGGGGTAACTCATCATTGAGTAAAAGAGTGTTATTGCACAAAAGCGTGTAATCAGAATAATTGCTGGAGCTCATCCAAGATCATCCAACACACACTTATTTAAAGAGCTAGAGATCTTCACTGTAGCCTCACAAAAAAAAAAAAAAAAAAAAAAAATATATATATATATATATATATATATATATATATATATATATATATATATATATATATATATATATATATATACTTATGAAATTTGTTATGAACAATCCAAACAAATTTAAAAGTAATAGCAGCGTACATGGCTACAACACTAGGAGAAAGGATGATCTTCACTACTCAAGGTTAAATCTAACTTTGGCTCATAAGGGGGTAAATCATGCTGCCACAAAAGTCTTTGGTCACTTACCTAATAGCATCACAAGTCTGACAGATAGCCATATAGCATTTAAAAGGAAATTAAAAGAATTTCTAAATGGCAACTCCTTCTTCTCATTAGATGAATTGTTAACCTGACACGTTCCACATCATTACAAAGTGTCGTATTCATGATCTATGGAACAAGTACTAATCTAATCTGCATGTATTAGGATGTGGATTTTCAAGAATTTCGAATGAACAAAGATGATGTGACTTACCAAACGAAAGTGCTGGCAGGTCGATAGGCACACAAACATACACACAAAATTCAAGCTTTCGCAACCAACAGTTGCTTCATCAGGAAAGAGGGAAGGAGAGGGAAAGACGAAAGGATGTGGGTTTTAAGGGAGAGGGTAAGGAGTCATTCCAATCCCGGGAGTGGAAAGACTTACCTTAGGGGGAAAAAAGGACAGGTATACACTCACGCACACACACACATATCCATCCGCACATACACAGACACAAGCACACATTTGTAAAGGCAAAGAGTTTGGGCAGAGATGTCAGTCGAGGCGGAAGTACAGAGGCAAAGATGTTGTTGAAAGACAGGTGAGGTATGAGCGGCGGCAAATTGAAATTAGCGGAGATTGAGGCCTGGTGGATAACGAGAAGAGAGGATATACTGAAGGGCAAGTTCCCATCTCCGGAGTTCTGACAGGTTGGTGTTAGTGGGAAGTATCCAGATAACCCGGACGGTGTAACACTGTGCCAAGATGTGCTGGCCGTGCACCAAGGCATGTTTAGCCACAGGGTGATCCTCATTACCAACAAACACTGTCTGCCTGTGTCCATTCATGCGAATGGACAGTTTGTTGCTGGTCATTCCGACATAGAAAGCTTCACAGTGTAGGCAAGTCAGTTGGTAAATCACGTGGGTGCTTTCACACGTGGCTCTGTCTTTGATCGTGTACACGCTCCGGGTTACAGGACTGGAGTAGGTGGTGGTGGGAGGGTGCATGGGACATGTTTTACACCAGGGGTGGTTACAAGGGTAGGAGCCAGAGGGTAGAGAAGGTGGTTTGGGGATTTCATAGGGATGAACTAAGAGGTTACGAAAGTTAGGTGGATGGCTGGAAGACACTCTTGGTGAAGTGGGGAGGATTTCATGATGGATGGATCTCATTTCAGGGCAGGAATTTGAGGAAGTTGTATCCTTGCTGGAGAGCCACATTCAGAGTCTGATCCAGTCCCGGAAAGTATCCTGTCACAAGTGGGGCACTTTTGTGGTTCTTCTGTGGGAGGTTCTGGGTTTGAGGGGGTGAGGAAGTGGCTCTGGTTATTTGCTTCTGTACCAGGTCGGGAAGGTAGTTGCAGGATGCGAAAGCTGTTTTCAGGTTGTTGGTGTAATGGTTCAGGGATTCCGGACTGGAGCAGATTCGTTTGCCACGAAGACCTAGGCTGTAGGGAAGGGACCGTTTGATGTGGAATGGGTGGCAGCTGTCATAATGGAGGTACTGTTGCTTGTTGGTGGGTGTGATGTGGACAGGTGGAGGTCAACGTCAGGGAAAGTGGCATGGGATTTGGAGTAGGACCAGGTGAATCTGGTGGAACCAAAGGAGTTGCCAAACATACCAACAATTAAAGGGAACAGCCATGGGTACCAGGATGGCCCCTCATACGCCAACCTATTCATGGGTCGCTTAGAGGAAGCCTTCTTGGTTACCCAGGCCTGCCAACCCAAAGTTTGGTACAGATTTACTGATGATATTTTCATGATCTGGACTCACAGTGAAGAAGAACTCCAGAATTCCCTCTCCAACCTCAACTCCTTTATATATAATAGAGGGAAACATTCCACGTGGGAAAAATATATCTAAAAACAAAGATGATGTGACTTACCAAAAGAAAGCGCTGGCAGGTCAATAGACACACAAACAAAGACAAACATACACACAAAATTCAAGCTTTCGCAACCAACGGTTGCTTCGTCAGGAAAGAGGGAAGGAGAGGGAAAGGCGAAAGGATGTGGGTTTTAAGGGAGAGGGTACGGAGTCATTCCAATCCCGGGAGCGGAAAGACTCACCTTAGGGGGAAAAACGGACGGGTATACACTCGCACACACACACACACATATCCATCCACACATATACAGACACAAGCAGACATATTCAAAGGCCCACTTTCGTTTGGTAAGTCACATCATCTTTGTTTTTAGATATATTTTTCCCATGTGGAATGTTTTTAGATTTAGATTTTGAATATGTCTGCTTGTGTCTGTATATGTGTGGATGGATATGTGTGTGTGTGCGCGAGTGTTTACCCATCCTTTTTTCCCCCTAAGGTGAGTCTTTCCGCTCCCGGGATTGGAATGACTCCTTACCCTCTCCCTTAAAACCCACATCCTTTCGTCTTTCCCTCTCCTTCCCTCTTTTCTGATGAAGCAACTGTTGGTTGCGAAAGCTTGAATTTTGTGTGTGTGTTTGTGTTTGTTTGTGTGTCTATCAACCTGCCAGCGCTTTCTTTTGGTAAGTCACATCATCTTATATTATCTCAGATGTCAGTACTTTAGATTTCTTGTTGGTTTTCACCAACACAAGATTTCCTACCTCAAACTTAGGAAATCTGCCTTTACCATCATGTCTCTTCTTTCTTCTATCCTCCTGTTTCTTCATTGTCTCCCTGACACACTCTTCTCTCTCTTACAGTGACAGAATTTTACGTGGTGGAAACTCAACACTCTCAGAAGTAAAGTTAGCTGGTCTGTGATTAAGCATAATTGCAAATGGTGAAAAACCTGTTGAAGAATGTTGTAAGCTGTTCATAATATCCTCAAAATCACTGACATAATCTATCCAACTGGTATGATTCTTACTACAATATGTTCTAAACCATCTTCAAATCTCTGTCATATATATCTTGCTGCAGGGTCACTCAACGGATGGAAGACTGAGGTTGGAATATGCCTTATTTTTGTGTGATCAACAAAATCTTTCCAAGCTTGTGATGTAAACTGAGAACCATTATCAGATAAAATTGTTCTAGGAATACCCAACTGATGAAAATATGTGTTTTCAAACTTAGAGATGATTTGCTTACTGGAATTTTCTTAAGAGAACAGCTTTATGAACTTCAAAAATATATCAAACACCACAAAAACATAACAAAATCCATTCTTAGACCTAGGCAAAGGTCCATAAACATCCACAGACACAAGGTCTAGGTTACTATTAGGCAGTATGTTTTGTATTTGGCCTCTACTTGTCTGGTTACTTAGCTTCACTCCCTGAAATCTGTCACAGCTGGCAGTTTTTTTCTTGATTCTCCTTCCTAAGTTATAAAAATAGATGTTTTCCTGAGTCTTTTGTGTGCATTTGATTGATCCACAATGAACCAAACTCACATGTTTATAAGTGATTAAAGTATCAATACATTGTTCCGGCCAACACAGTTTCCAATCCTCCAAGTCAGTCTTATGTCTTCTGAATAAAATATCCTCGTGTACCTTATATTACTGTTCCATCTTTTCTCCTCCTTTCTTATGCAACATACTCTTAACCAATTTCCAATTTTGATCACGATTTTGATACCTGCAGATGTCTTCACAAATTTTCAAGATCTCTTTTTCCTCTTTCACATCTCTCAAGTACATAATTTTAAACTCTTTTTCTCCTTCTCCAAAGTTGTTAGATGATTCACTCCCTAAAGTTAGCCTAGACAAAGCATCAGAGACTACATTGTCTGTGCCCTTAATGTATCTGATTTCATAATTGAACTGTTCTAAAAACAAGGCCTAACAATTAATTCTGTGATGGTACAGCTTACACACCATAAAATAATGCTTTATGATCAGTATAGGTGATGACTTTGTGACCTTGTAGATAATTTTTAAAATTGTTGAATGTCCAATGTACAGCCAAAAGTTCTTTCTCAGTTACAGTGTATGTCTTTTCATGTTCCTGCAATACTTTACTACCAAATGCAAGAGATCTGTGTTCATTAACACCATCAACTTCAACATCCTGGAGTAAATGAGCACCCAAACCATCATCACTACTGTCTGTCACAATACAAACAGGAACAGACAAATCTGGTCTGAATAATATCTGACTTTGACACAACTGTCCTTTGATCTCATCAAAGCATCCTGACATTCCTAATTCCAATCCCAAATGGTATCCTTCTTCAAAAGTTTACATAGTCATGAAGCATTCAAAGCTTGGGTGCTACAAAGTTTTCTATAAAATCCAGTTAACCCAAAAATGATTTAAGCTGTTTTTTGTTGGGAGGAGTAGGAAAATTAGCAATAGCATCAAGTTTCTCTTTATTAGGTGAATTCCTTTCTCAGTTATAACATGTCCTAAAAATATTTCTTCTTCCACACCAAATTTACACTTACCTATTTCCAAAATTATACCTCCTGATTCTAATTTTTAAAACACAGCTCTTAACAGATCCAAATGTTGTTCCCAAATCTTTCCAGTGACCAAAATGTCATCAACATACACAATTAATTTTGAACTCTCTTCACTTCCCAAGACAGAATCCAGAGCTCTTATGAATTCAGCTACAGATACATTTAGCCCAAATGGCACCACACAATACTGGAAACACTTACCTCTGTACAAAATTGCAGTATACTTTCTAGAATTAATTTCAAGTTAGATCTGGTGCAATCCAGAGGTCAAGTCCAAACTACTCATGTATTGAAACTTCCTGGCAGATTAAAACTGTGTGCCAGACCGAGACTTGAACTTGGGACCTTTGCCTTTTGCAGGCAAGTGCTCTCCCGAGTTCGAGTCTCGGTCCGGCACACAGGTTTTATCTGCCAGGAAGTTTCATATCAGCGCACACTTCGCTGCAGAGTGAAAATCTCATTCTGGTTACTCATGTATTTTACATAATCAAATTTGCGTAACATGTCCATGTACTCAGGATGGTCATTCTCTCCAATAAGAAACTTAAGATATTGAGTCCAAAACAATTCTCACTCCACCATTTCTCTTACTTACCACAATCAAAGGATTATTGTAAGCTCTCCTACTGTAGTGATTCGAGAATTTTGGTGTAAATTTTAGAAACACTCGGCCTTCTACTGTCTCGAACACAAAATATTGTAGATGTGAGTGTGGGATGATAGAATCCTACCTACTGCGCGTCACATGTTTGTGTGTGCAGGTTTGAAATTCAGTCAGGAGAAGAATGTAGACGCGACAGTCGAATGGCACTGACAAGTACCTGCCAGGTGATCCATGGAAGTTTAGTAAGTGCATGCAAGAGGACCATGGAGTATTTATGTAACTCTGTGATAATAGTGTCAGTGGCTATTGTTAGTGAAAAAAGAACAGTGGAGAAAGAACTCTTTAAAAAAAAAAAAAAAAAAAAAAAAAAAAAAAAAAAAAAAAAAAAAAAAAACAACTCTTATTCCAGCCTTGCTAGAGGCAAGACGTATTTTATGAATCCTGTGATAGAGTCATGGTTATTAAGCCAACTCATTTGTAAATGTATTTAACTTTGTTTCTGATGTAGAAAGATATGAGTGACTTACAAGAAGTCAGATGTTTATGCGAGAAGTGAGAATTATGTTCTGTATGAAGTTTTAATATAGCATTAGTTGATGAAAAGTAACCTTTTCAAGGATTTTCAATATTCCTGTACCAAGCATCACTCTTCGGAGAAGAAGTTTAAAGGATTCCAGAAGCCAGTAAGAGATCGGCTGTGGATAACAAGGAAGTCATCTCGTACAAGAGAAGTGGGAAGTCGTATATCTACTTCACACTTAAATCGTCATCCAAACTTGATGACTATGAGAAAGGACAGAAAAAACAGGAATTATAATGGGGGGGGGGGGGGGGGGGGGGGGGGGGGGGGGGGGGGGGGGGGGGGGGGGGGGGGGGGGGGGGGGGAGGAAAAAAAAAGAGCAAGGAAAGAAGCTGTTGTATGTTGCCATAGCAACTAAACCAAATATGACAAAGAATTTACTCCAAGACAATGGATCATGCTCAAGTATGTAAAGGAGCAAAATTTTGAATTGAGAAATAGAGAAGAAGATTCCAGTGTGTTTCTCTAAGAAGCAATACGCCTAGAACACTTCAATTAAGAAGATCCGGTGCAGGGAGAGTAGAGCTCTCACACACATCGAGGGGATGCAGGCGCGGAAGCCAACATCCGATGCTGCCGGCACCAGCTGCTGTTCATGGTGCTGACCTGCCTCCACATCCACTCACTGACGCAGCGCAAATTCCTCCGGCAGGCAAGCATATACAGAACTTTTATTGTTTTAGTACCAAGTGGTACAAACTGTTCAGTGAACTTTGTTAGTATAGTTATCATACTTAAAGTTAGTTAAATGCTTATGAGATCTAAAGCTTGCAAGAATAAGGATAACATACAAGAAGTCGAGGAAACCCAAGATGCAGCCTTGGCTAGAAAAGTCAGCAAAGAAATGCATGACTGGTCTGAATTAGTAATCTAATCAAAGCGCAAAGTGTAGTTTCAACTGCTCAGATGAGACTCTAAGGAAAGAATTAGTCATAATGAATTCTCAATTAAATGCTCAGAGTGAAACTTTAGGTTTGTTAAATGCCAAGGTCGATTCACAAAGTAAAGAATTTAGTATTCTATGCGAAGGGCATGAGTGCTATGAAGACTGAATTCCATGCACTAAATAATAAAGTAGTTAATTTAAAAAATAGATTTAAAGAATGAATTGACCAGTTCCTTGACCAGTCATGTAAATCAAATGGTAACTGACCTTAGTCAGAAACAAAATGAGAATTTCCTAGCTCTAACGAAAAAGTTGGAATTTAACATTGAAGACAGATGTAATACTGTAGAATCCAAAATCAATGAAAACTTAGGAGCCTTTGAAAATGTATATAATGTTAAGTTTAATGCTGTAACGCAGGGATTGAATACTTTAAAAGAGAATGCGTATAAGCTGAACGAATTAATGACTGTCGTTCCAATCACAAATTACAGTGTAAGTACAAACGATTAGACAATGTAGACAGAAGCTTCAATGAGAAATAACAAGCACTGATATCATAAATCTAAGTAGTCTGGAGGAACAAGTTGAAGAAATTATAGATTGGAAAGTCACTGTGAGAATAACATCCAGGAATGTATTGCCTATTGCTTCTTCCAAACTTACTGATACCAGGAAGGACATTGATGACCTGGAAGAGAAGTCATGCTTATCCAGGACAAAGTAGAAAAACAGGTAACGTTACCTAATGTTGTGTCAACTAGTGAAGTAGTTATTGATTTGCAATGGGGAGCTAATTTGGGGTTATCGAGACAATTCCCTAAATTCAAGCCCGATGGATATGTACATCCGACACATTTCTTGAAAAGGTTTAACCAAGCTTTATTGAAAAATTGGGAAGATTCTAAAAAGATTGAATTTGCTGTAGGTTACCTTTTATGGGAAACCACAGAATGGGGGACTGTAAATATTGAGAACTTTTCTTCTTGGGCAAATTTCCAAAAGAAATTTAAAGAGAAGTATTGGCCTGCAAGTGCCCAGGAAAAATTATTATCTGATTTGTGGGACCCAAAATATTACAATAACACTTGGGATACTATGAGGAAGTATTTTGATTGACATCTAACATGGGCAAAGTATTTAGATAAGCTGATGGAAGAGGAAGGATTAGTGCGAATTGTAATTAGACGGTTACCGATCTATGTGAGGAAAGATACTTTATGTAGTTGTTGGAAAACAGTAGAGGAGCTGTTATCTTTTGTTGATGTTCTTCAGGCATTAAATAAGGACTGCAATTAAAACTTACACCAACATGAAAGTCCGAACTACAAAAGGAGTAGCGGGAATAACTTTAAAAAACATGAGGCTAACTTAGCAAGAGTACACCAATGCAGTAGGAAAAAAATATGACAACTATCAGAAAATGCACCCACCTTCAAATTTAGGTCCCATGACTGCTCAGAAATTTGCACTGAGTAACAATAGAACACAAAATGGTGATGTGTTATCTTGTTTTGGGAACCAGCCTGTAATTAGTAGTAATGAGGAAAACGTAGTTCGATCTGGATCCAGTGCCAGGGCCCAGGTCGTGGAGATACATTAGGAGGCCTTGTTCCATATAAGTATGTTAACTTTACCCACAAAATACCCACAAAGGAATGGTTGCTGCTTGAAGAACAAAGCTTAGCTACCAATAACCCACAAACTATAATAGCAGGAACTGTGGAAAATTCAGAGGTTAACATATTTATAGATTCAGGTATCCCAACTGTAGCTTTTTTCACCATGACCAGAGGAGGTATCACTCATCTCCAACAATTCTTTAATTCATTACAGACTAAGCAGCACTTACCACTATTGCCAGTAACGGGAACAAAAAGTAAAATTGTGAAATATGAAACCCAAGTGAACTGCAGTGTTGGAAACATGTTATTTCGTCAAACACTGTTGATAGTAGAAAATATTAATAGAGACATATTATTTGCTTTAGATTGGTTATTAGAGTTTAAATTTATCCTAAACTTTGACAAAAATCTTCTTTGTTTTGGTACAGGGGACAATAGATGTTGGATACCATTTGTGACAAATGACTACATGGGAAAACAAACAACTAGTGTCAGTGTTTGCGATTAATCGCTACTGCACAGTTGACACCAAAGATCGATAATTTAGATCATGTATCACACTGAACTGACATACAAGACAACGTTAACGAGTCCCGATCAACAAAGGCAAGATATATATAAAATTCTATTGGAGTATGAAGTAGTATTTTCTGATCTTCCAGTTAATATCACTGGCTACATCTGTAAATTTAAAATCAAAGATGACACCCATTCTTTTGCTAGCCACACCCAATACCTGTAATTTTGAAAGAAGCAGTTAGGGATGATATCAATAAAATAATTGATAACAATATTATAGACCAAAGTTCCAGCATAATGAACAATCCTCTGGTCATGGTGAAAAAAGCTACAGTTGGGATACAATTAGTGTTAGATGCTCATACGTTGAATAGACATATAGAGACCGAGAGAGACTGACTGATTAATATTGACAAATTGTTATCCAAATTTGAAAAGGCAAGGTTCTTTAGCACAATAGATTTGACTGCGAGATATTGGCAAATAAAGATACATCATGAACCCAAAAAGTATATAGCATTTTTGTTTGACAGTAAATCATATCATTTCAACGTATTGCCATTCGGGCTTAATATCTCCGTGTCCATATTTATACGTGCGTTAGATGAGGCACTAGGGAGAGAGTTATCAAATGATTTGATAATATATGTAGACGATATCCTGATAATATCAGCTACTTGGAAAGAACATTGTTTAACTTTGAGCAAGACTGAAAAAAATTTAAAGAGAAAGGTATTATGGTGAAACTGTCTAAATCGTACTTTGGGTGCCAAAAACTTAAGTTCTTAGGTCATATTGTAAGGGTAGAGGGAATTAGACCAGACCCGGAATGCGTAAAAGCTGTCAAAGATTGTCCACACCCCAAAAACGTAAGACAATTAAAAGGATTTATAGGTGTGGCTGAATACTACTCATGGTATGTACGAGGGATAGAAATAATGACCCAAGAATTTCACGTTTACTAAGAAAAGGAGTACCGTGGATTTGGGATCAAGATGAAAAGGATTTGTTTGAAAATGTTAAAAGAGCGCTTGTTGAGTAACCCATATTGCATCATCCTGTGATGGGCAAACCATTTAAAATTTCAACAGATGCATCTGATTACGGTATTGCTGCCAAACTTTTTCAAGGAAAGTGGGACCCAAATAATGTAAAACACAGAAGCATAGCTTTTGCAGGTCATAGCCTAAATAAGCATGAACTAAATTATACAGCTACCAAAAAAGAACTGTTGGCAAGTGTATGGAATATTTAAAAATTTCAAACACTAGTATGGGGGTCAGAAATCCACATTTATACAGATCATCAAGCTTTATTCTTTCTAATGAGTAGTCGATTACTACACAGTAGGTTAATGCGATGGATGCTCTTCCTGCAGGAATATGATATTAGAATACAATACGTAAAAGGTCCTGAGAATATTGTACCTGATGCTTTATCAAGGTTACCCATAGGAATGGAAGAATTAAAATGTACAGAAGGACCTGGCGTTATTTTTGCCATTAATTTATGTCAGCAAAATATCCAAACATCAGAGTAAAGGAAATGATGCAAAGAATAACAGAAAATATCCATCATGATCCCTATTTTATGGAAATATTCTTTATGTGTATTCAGAACTCATTACCTCCTAATCAAGTAGGAAAATGGAAAATTATAGGTCATGGCTTGTTTTGGAGCGACAGCGTAACATGACGGCGTTGGTGCTTGTGTATTCCGAAGGTAATGGAAGACGCACTTGTGTGGTATGTTCATACAGGATATAGACACTTCGGAATCAAAAAGTGTGCAGCCCATATGAATAAATTTTATTGTTTTAAGAAGCTAGGGCATAGAATAGCATCTTTGATAAGAACTTGTGAAATTTGCCAGAAAGTGAAAGAGAATACTACTCATGTGAAATACAAAATGTATCCCATTATTCTTAAGTCATTACACAATCTCACAGTGGTAGATTTTTTTGGACCATTTCCAAAAGGAAGGGGAGGGGAATCATACATTTTGGTCATCATAGAGTGCTGGTCAAAGTATGTCAAACTATATCCTATTAAAAAAGCAAATACGCAAACAGTTATACATTGTTTACAACAATACTTCCTAGAAGTAGATAAACCAAAATGGTTTCTTACAGATAATGGACCACAGTTTGTAACGACTTTACAGAGTTCCTAGCATGGGAAGGTATTTGTCAGGTGTTAATATCCAATTATAACCCATTATCAAACCTGTGTGAAAGAGTAATGAAGGAAATTGGAAAATTATGCCATACTTACTGTCTTGAGAAACACACTTTGTGGGCAACAAAAATTAAGGATTTATCAATCGGGTTGATGCCTTTAGAAGTTATAGGTAAACCTTTTATAGGAGAACCTCTAATTAACTGTTTTAATTGCCCTGAACAACCGAGTATTGGTTATGAAGTGAATCAGGAAATAGTTGCTAAAAACTTAGTTGAAAAAGCACAACGAAGAGCAAGTAAGCATAATGAAAAGGTTGTAGAACCTCAGTACAAAGTTAATGACCTGGTTCTTATAAGACAACATCTTCAAAGCTCTGCTCTTAAAAAAGAGACCCATAAGTTTTTTTTTTTTTTTTTTTTTTTTTTTTTTTTTTTTTTTTTTTTTTTTTTTTTTTTCAAAAATATGGAGGACCCTACCAAGTACAAACAGTGATCCATCTTAAGACATTATTTTTAGTAGATCCCACAACAGGATCAGAAAAGCGGAAGTACAATGTAAAAGATGTGAAATTGTATGTCCCCCAGGTACATTAACATTCTAAGTTAACGGGCAGAGTGACAACCATCGGATCCCAAGTTGTTTTCGGTGTTTTTTCCAAAATAGTTTTCTTGCACCAAATTCCCCTACAATTTTAACCTATTCTGACATCTATTCCTAACATCTATAATTATCCTGTAACCTTATTATTTAGAAAACCGGCTATGGCCATAAAATAGAGAGTATTTTAAGAGAAACACCGAAAAGAAGTGGTGGGGTGAAAAATTAAACAACTGTGATACCATAGTGTACAAATTTTCTATTTTGTATAGAGTATTTTATATCTTGTATGAGATGTGATGTAAATGGGAGGGTTTGTATGGGTTTTGAAAAGGGTGGGTATTGTAGATAAAAGCATGGTTTACAAGAGCAAATAAATCATCACACCTTTCAGACAACCCTCACAAACAAGTGTGCCTGATTCTTAACCATTTGCCATTTCCATAGGGTTGCTGAGATTTCTGTTGGGGACCTCATGGGTGAAGGTGGGAATGTCCGTTCTGTAGGAGATGATTTAACACCAATCATCCTCTGGCATCTCACTCAAGTACCTGAGGGGTCCTGTCTTTGGGGCTATCTTCTTTCTCTTCTTTGATATTAACAACCATATCTTTTTTTTCCTTTCTTACTACTCATTTGAGGACCTATCTATTTTTTTCCCTCTTTCCATATTCACAAACTTCTATCGCTGAAGTCCTTCCTTGTTTCCGGGGTTTCTAATAACCTACATCTTATCTTTAGATAAGAAGGTCGAAGAATCAGAGTACACAAACACACATCCGCATACACACAAAAATAAATTAGGCACAAACATTGAAATTACAGACTAAAAAGCCTGTAACGATGTGAGAATCACCACATATTTTTTCCCCATACTATAGCTGGTGATTCTCACATCGTTACAGGCTTTTTAGTCTGTAATTTCAATGTTTGTGCCTAATTTATTTTTGTGTGTATGCGGATGTGTGTTTGTGTACTCTGATTCTTCGACCTTCTTATATGGAAACATTCCACGTGGGAAAAATGTATCTGCTTGTGTCTGTGTATGTGCGGATGGATATGTGTGTGTGTGCGAGTGTATACCTGTCATTTTTTCCCCCTAAGGCAAGTCTTTCCGCTCCCGGGATTGGAATGACTCCTTACCCTCTCCCTTAAAACCCACATCCTTTCGTCTTTCCCTCTCCTTCCCTCTTTCCTGATAAGGCAATAGTTTGTTGCGAAAGCTTGAAATTCGTGTGTATGTTTGTGTGTCAGGAAAGAGGGAAGGAGAGGGAAAGACGAAAGGAAGTGGGTTTTAAGGGAGAGGGTAAGGAGTCATTCCAATCCCGGGAGCGGAAAGACTTACCTTAGAGGGAAAAAAGGATGGGTATACACTCGCACACACACACATATCCATCCACACATATACAGACACAAGCAGATATGTCTGTATATGTGTGGATGGATATGTGTGTGTGTGCGAGTGTATACCCGTCCTTTTTTCCCCCTAAGGTAAGTCTTTCCGCTCCCGGGATTGGAATGACTCCTTACCCTCTCCCTTAAAACCCACTTCCTTTCGTCTTTCCCTCTCCTTCCCTCTTTCCTGATGAGGCAACAGTTTGTGGCGAAAGCTTGAATTTTGTGTGTATGTTTGTGTTTGTTTGTGTGTCTATCGACGTGCCAGCGCTTTCGTTTGGTAAGCCACATCATCTTTGTTTTTAGATATATTTTTCCCATGTGGAATGTTTCCCTCTATATATACAAAAAAACAAAGATGATGTAACTTACCAAACGAAAGCGTTGGCAGGTCGATAGACACACAAACAAACACAAACACACACACACAATTCAAGCTTTCGCAACCAACGGTTGCTTCATCAGGAAAGAGAGAAGGAGAGGGAAAGACGAAAGGATGTGGGTTTTATGGGAGAGGGTAAGGAGCCATTCCAATTCCGGGAGCGGAAAGACTTACCTTAGGGGGAAAAAAGAACAGGTATACACTCGCGCACACACACACACGTATCCATCCGCACATATACAGACACAAGCAGACATGAAAATGACAGAGTGGAATTATTCGTGATAGTCATTTAAGAAAAGCCAGTGTAATAAGTACTCTGATGAATTGTAGGATAGTGGGACTTGAATGGTATATGTCGACATATTATCTACTGAGAGTATAGAAGATGAGAGGTAGATGATTATAGGGATTAAATGATGTATTATAAAGTGAATGCGAAGTGTAAAATTGATTTATATCTTTACCGGAGAATACTTAATTGTAGTATTCATAGATGTGTATACTAGGGTAATGAACCGTGAGGACTACTCAGAAAGGATTAGGGTGGCGTACCTGGCGTTTGCTAAGTACATAGGGCAGGAGTACCTACATGGAGATAGGACAACCTATGCCCCTAAAAAACAATGATGTTTTATTAGGGGTGTACCTACCAGAATGGCAAGAGGAAGTGTTCTCATAGTACGAATAGTGCATACTAAGGAAAGGTAGTACAAAAGATGTGAACAGAAAATAAATTACTCATGTGCATATGAGAGCACCATGGATTATTTATGTAACTATTTGATAATAGTGTCAGTGGCTATTGTTAGTGAAAAAAGAACAGTGGAGAAAGAACTCTTAAAAAAAACTCTTATTCCAGCCTTGCTAGAGGCAAGACGTATTTTATGAATCCCGTGATAGAGTCATGGTTATTAAGCCAACTCATTTGTAAATGTAATTAACTTTGTTTCTGACATAGGACAATATGAGTGACTTACAAGAAGTCAGATGTTTATGTGAGAAGTGAGAATTATGTTCTGTATGAAGTTTTAACATAGCGTTAGTTGATGAAAAGTAACTTTCGAGTATCTACTTATTTCACAAGTAGAGGGAGAATTTTCAATATTCCTGTACCTAGCATCACTCTACGGAGAAGAAGTTTAAAGAGATTCCAGAAGCCAGCGAAGAAGATCGGCTGCAGATAACAAGTAAGTAATCTCATACAAGAGAAGTGGGAAGTCGGTATAACTACTTCATGCTGAAATCGTTGTCCAAAGTGTTAGACTACTTCTCTCTCTTACTCCCCATGTTTTCATTTTCTAAATTTCTTTTCTCTACATCTTTCATTTTTCAAAATGGTATGCTATATGGCTGAGAAAGAATGGTTGATAATCTCTAAGGTAAAGCATGCACTAATAGCCTTTCACTTTCCCTGCTCTTTCACTAAACATATTTTTAAACTTCAATAACAAATTCTTAAGTTATTCCTTTTGTTGGTCATTAAGAGTTGTAGCTTCCCTTACTTTAGAATCTGCTACACTTTCAGAATCCTAATCCTCAGTCACATCAAAATCTATATCGTCATCAAACACCTGGAACTCACCTTGGTTCACAATGTTTTGCAAATAGTTACAACTCTTCCCTCAGTTTAAAATACAGAAATTAGTTTTCACATAAGTATTACTTTTAGGTTCCAAAATAAACAATTCTTTCGCATTCCATCCAAAACAAGCCTCAACTTTAACTATCCAAAACATACCAAGAATTATATTTTCTTCCAGACTAGGGATCACTAAGCATCCATGTTCAAAGGTCTTTTCTTCTATATTAAAAGTTAAAAGTAACCTGAGATTTTACCAGTTTGCTTTGCTTACCTGTAGCTCCTCTTATCTTTACACCTACAACAGGCATTTCCACAAAATTCTTGCTTTACTGGTTCTTGTCTCTAAATTGTTCAGATATACCACAAATTGGGCTACCTGTATCAATCAAACAGTTACCTTCCCACTGATCAATCGTAATTTAAATGTGAGGACACCGAAAATCTGAATCATCCTCATTGTTGTCAGACACTTAACACAAAAGATCACTTTAAATTTCATCAAATGCTACATCAACACTGTCTTCTAAAGCTTTTATCAACTTTACAGGTATCATAACATTACTTTGATCACTCATGTTATCGGGTAAAGATTGAACACAATGAGTAGATTCCATGGCACAACTTAACATCACTTGTTACAGAAGGAACACAAAGCACATTACTGTCGAAATTACATTTCCTGCTTAGATCCTCTTTCCCTTCATTCCACCAATTGGGATACAAATTCTGCCTAACCACAGCTAACTTATTCCAGAATGCACCTTTATCTACACTCCTGGAAATGGAAAAAAGAACACATTGACACCGGTGTGTCAGACCCACCATACTTGCTCCGGACACTGCGAGAGGGCTTTACAAGCAATGATCACACGCACGGCACAGCGGACACACCAGGAACCGCGGTGTTGGCCGTCGAATGGCGCTAGCTGCGCAGCATTTGTGCACCGCCGCCGTCAGTGTCAGCCAGTTCGCCGTGGCATACGGGGCTCCATCGCAGTCTTTAACACTGGTAGCATGCCGCGACAGCGTGGACGTGAACCGTATGTGCAGTTGACGGACTTTGAGCGAGGGCGTATAGTGGGCATGCGGGAGGCCGGGTGGACGTACCGCCGAATTGCTCAACACGTGGGGCGTGAGGTCTTCACAGTACATCGATGTTGTCACCAGTGGTCGGCGGAAGGTGCACGTGCCCGTCGACCTGGGACCGGACCGCAGCGACGCACGGATGCACGCCAAGACCGTAGGATCCTACGCAGTGCCTTAGGGGACCGCACCGCCACTTCCCAGCAAATTAGGGACACTGTTGCTCCTGGGGTATCGGCGAGGACCATTCGCAACCGTCTCCATGAAGCTGGGCTACGGTCCCGCACACCGTTAGGCCGTCTTCCGCTCACGCCCCAACATCGTGCAGCCCGCCTCCAGTGGTGTCGCGACAGGCGTGAATGGAGGGACGAATGGAGACGTGTCGTCTTCAGCGATGAGAGTCGCTTCTGCCTTGGTGCCAATGATGGTCGTATGTGTGTTTGGCGCCGTGCAGGTGAGCGCCACAATCAGGACTGCATACGACCGAGGCACACAGGGCCAACACCCGGCATCATGGTGTGGGGAGCGATCTCCTACACTGGCCGTACACTACTGGTGATCGTCGAGGGGACACTGAATAGTGCACGGTACATCCAAACCGTCATCGAACCCATCGTTCTACCATTCCTAGACCGGCAAGGGAACTTGCTGTTCCAACAGGACAATGCACGTCCGCATGTATCCCGTGCCACCCAACATGCTTTTGAAGGTGTAAGTCAACTACCCTGGCCAGCAAGATCTCCGGATCTGTCCCCCATTGAGCATGTTTGGGACTGGATGAAGCGTCGTCTCACGCGGTTTGCACGTCCAGCACGAACGCTGGTCCAACTGAGGCGCCAGGTGGAAATGGCATGGCAAGCCGTTCCACAGGACTACATCCAGCATCTCTACGATCGTCTCCATGGGAGAATAGCAGCCTGCATTGCTGCGAAAGGTGGATATACACTGTAGTAGTGCCGACATTGTGCATTCTCTGTTGCCTGTGTCTATGTGCCTGTGGTTCTGTCAGTGTGATCATGTGATGTATCTGACCCCAGGAATGTGTCAATAAAGTTTCCCCTTCCTGGGACAATGAATTCACGGTGTTCTTATTTCAATTTCCAGGAGTGTATATCATCATCAATCTGGTCCCAACTAACTTCAAAGAGTTTTCACCTTTATTCTCCAGGCTCACTGATACCTGACAATTCCTGTTTGGGTCATTACTCTGCTGATATTAATGAAAAACTGTTTTGATTGGACTGGTATTACATGGCCCTCACTTACAACATTACATACATCACTTACCTTACCTGTATGGTCAACATCATTTACAAATAACTCTGAAATTTCATTATTCTTAACACTTTCAACACTGCACTCTTTACACCCAGCACTTGGTTCTGAACTGGCATATTTAATGGATGTTTGAAATTATATTGCAAAGAACAGAAAAATGATATGAATATGGTTCTTGCATCATTTAAAAGGAAAAAGTAAGAGCTTTACATGAATGTGAGTTTATTTTACAATATAAAATACAAATGGTTGTAATAATTAAAGAAGAAAACACAAAAATATTGTCGATAAAAAAGTTTTACATGATCTCTCTCTTGAGTAATGCCATTATTACCGTATCTCAATTTAAAAGAAATTATCACTGGACTGTCTAACTGCAGGTACCTGTGAGCTAGAGTATTTTAATAGTTCAGATGAAGTTAGCCTTTGTGTGAAAATCCTGGAAACACTGTCTGAACATACTTTGCAATACCTAGTAGTATTCACCTTGTTTGCAGTGGGTGGGACCTTCTCTGGAAAGTGTCTTGCAAATGTCCTCTCAATTTGTGAGGATGAAGCAGCTTGTTGCTGAAAAATATTTCCGCCCTTCTCGGCCAATTTCTTCCCCACTCTGTGAATAAAGTCTACTAGGGATACATTCTTCCTAGTGTTCTCTTTATATAAAATAAAACTGTTGACAGTTGCCATGATAAACAAGTGGAAAACAGCTTTTACCACCACTTCAAAGTTTTTCGGGCAAACGGGTAATAGCTGGAGAACTGATCTGCTCTGTGAACCCTAGCTTTATTCTTATTGTAATCAATAATAACGGCTGGCTTTACAATTTCTGCTATTCCACCTTTGGCCCTCACTTGAATACTAGTGCTGTTAGACTTATGCTTTGTGGAAAGACAAAAAAACATCTCGTTTTGACTTCTACTTCACTGCCAAGAGATGGAGTTTCCTTTGAAAAACTATCTTTTTTTTTTTTTAATTTTAATGTTCTGGATATTCATCGCAAACCTTTCCAGTTTTTCATTACAGTTCCCACTCCAAGAGCTTTATTTTCCCACAACATGTCCAAAAGAGATGGACCGGTGTAGTACCTATCCATATAAATGCAACGTCCTTTGCCAAACTACTGTGAACACAACCATTTTACAAGGCCCTGGATACTATTGTCAACACTGCCTGCAGAACCTGTATATACATCACAGTTTCGCATACAACCAGTTGATGAATTGCAGAGAGTATACAATTTTATTCCATATTTATTGGGTTTGTTTTCATTTATACCCTGAAGCTTGTTCTACCACGAAAGAGACACATTGCCTCATCTATTGTCAGATTCATGACTGGACGAAAACTAATTTTGATTTATTCACAAAGAAACCAAACAAAGGCCTGACTTTGTTAAGTGGCTCATCCTTTTCTTCGCCTCTGCTAATGAACGTGGCATTGTCATTCAAGTGTAACATCGACAATGTAGCGCAAAATCGATCGCGACTCATCAATTTACTCGCAAATCCAGTCTGCGGAAACGGGTTTGTTGACCAATAAGCACTGATTTTCGGCAATTTGACGATGCACATATGCAAAATAATACTTAGAGACCAGTAAATCTCTTGTAATTTTACTGCCGACCACTTATGCCAAACAGAGTTTATTTTCAGGCTACCTTTGCGTTTCATTGTCGTAATAACATTACCAGCGTACAGATTCATTTCACTTTTGATGATCTGAATAAGGTCGTCATCAAAGAAATAACTAAAATATTGAAGCTCTTCATTGGCATCTGAAAAATCCGATGCTCCACCGACCACCTCCTGGAAATCCGGCAGTGCTGGCTGATCGTCTAGTTCCGACCAATCTTACTCTTTGTGCTCAGTGAGCCACACACGACCAGGTACCACAGATGGTGACTGATGGTCTGTACCATTGTCTGCATAGAAAAAAATAATGCTATGATTGGTACTAAAAGGTACTAAATGCAAGTGAAGTAATGAACATTACTCACAATACAAAATGCGGTAGTGAACTCTTCACTTTATGAACAATTGAGACATACACATACCTGAATCATCATTTGTACTCTTGCCTGGAGAGTACTAATCCTCTTTGTCAGAATCGTCAATTTCAGATCCTGCATCTCCATAAAGAATATCTTAGATCTCTGCCTCCGTGAACTCGCTGCGCGATATTTTCACAATCGTAATCACGTATGAATGAACGGCAGGTAACTTCGTCTTTCCAGTGATCACAGCCGCTCGCAGGATGAGATGGCCGATAAGTGCTTGCCTCTTGCGCAATAAGAATGAAATACCTTCACATTACTTGACGAAACTGCTTTGGAGACGCGCTAAATGCACTTACGGAGCCAAATAAAGGCTAGCCCGTACGGTATATGGGCGCCGTCGTCAACGTCAGGGCGGCCGCGCCCGTATGGCATACGGGCACCATGATGTAAGTGTTAAACATCACAAATAGCTGATACTCATAATTATAATATTCCTCCAAAATTACTTCATCAACAACATCACTATCAATACAAGTTTCATCTCCATCGAAGTCACTTACCACACCTACATTAATTTGCAGTAAGCCACCAGTCTCAAACTTACCATACTTAGCTACTTCAAAGCTCTCATTCACATCTTTATCAAAAATATCACCTAGTTCAGATCCAATACAGTCATCACGTGATTTACGTATATCAATAACACTGTTTTCTGACCAAGAGAAGAAATCATTAATACATACTACATCAAAATCCTCACTACTCTCATTTTCTGGTCTGTGATAAGCACCTATGTCACCATAATTAAACATAATACCCCAAAACTTTTGATCAAAACATAAATGAGAAATCTGATATTCCTTCTGATCAATTTCAGGTACATGTGCTATGTCATTAACATTGTTATTATTTTCTAATTGCAAGTGTAACTTGGGGGGGAGGGGGGCCCTTGTGCTTGTTGTGTTTCCTCCTGGGACACCCAGTATATAATTTAACAAACCCTTAACTGATTCATGAGCAACAGTGTAACTTTCTCTAGAGTGATTACACATAATTTGCATTCCATAGTTCCATAGCAAGGAGATACTCAAGGATGTAGAAGTCATAAAATATGAATATGTAAGATATATATTTTTAAGTGTTAATGTTCCTTCCACAGACACTATGGAAAATGGTTCTCATAGATGTGAAACTGCTCAAAAAAACTGTTGCCACCATGCCGGGGGGCTGCTGCACTTTATTCATTTAAAATATAATAACAAATCTGTCACAAACATGTAAGTTTATGTAAATTGAGGTGCATAATATAATATTTAACATACATCAAATAGAAAGTAGTTTTCACTTGTAAGGATGAGCCAGATAGTAGCCCGATAGTACTGGATTTTATATTACTTTTTATTCGCTTTCAAAAGGTAACTTTATTTTTCTCGTTACGGCCAAGGCTTGGCCGGCAGCATCGGCTGCCTGTAATTTTTCTATCCCACGGTCTGGCAACAGCAAGTCAGCAAGCATCTCAATCACGCACCTCCCTCATGTGCTGACAAGATAATGCCATCTTGCTGAGCAGGCCACGTTATGGAAATTTCCATGTTGCCCCTACGGGTTTCTCAGCTTGTAACCAATCAGGGCTAAGGAAGCCGCATGGCCATGCTGGATGTACCCGACCGCCTGCCACCAAGCTCTCTCTCTTGATCACGCGCCCTGTAGCAGTCAACATTTCCTGCCCTTCCCGGTGCTGCGGCACCATGAATGTTGTCTTTCCAGACATCACTTTTCCTTAACTATGCGAACTAGTTTCGCCCCCGACCACGCTCTGGCTCACTCTCGCCATCCTAGGCCTGACTATGTGACCCTTTAGAAAGCAAAAGTAGCCAATAAAAGACTTATTACTTAAAATCTTCCCAATGGTTCTTTCACACCCACCACCTTCCAATCTGACCGTCCTGCACAAACTGGTGTCAGAAGTGCGGATGTGTTCTCATAGCGACTTTGTCGCTATTCCAAATTTTTCTGGCAAAGCGCTGAGCATTTTGTGCATAAAATGCACCAACCAGCCGACATGTTCGGCCCGCATGGGCCATGGACTTAGAAACACACAGGGCCTATGCGGTAGTGATGCGGCCGTCGGAGTCCGCCGGAGCGAGTTACACAGTCCAAGATAGCCAGCCATGCGAGCCAGATGCCGCCACCGCCTGCCGCCTCCCATCACTATTGCCGCCTCACTGGGTTCCTGCTGCCATTGTGAACAGGCTGAGCCAGCGTCATCCACTGCCAACACATTTGCCACCGCCTGAGGGTCCAGCCGACGCCCACCCACACCTATGTCCGCTGCCGCCACTGCACCACACCCTCGCCTCCGCCAACACATCGCGCCAACTCCACTTTCATGTAAGTCACCGTGATACTTCCAACTTAAACAGTGAGCCATCTGATGGTGTTGTAGGTTATTTGTGATCCCTTTTTTTTGTAACAATCATTTTTTGACTCACTAATGCCCCCTAATTTTGTAAATATGCTGATGGGAACAAGAGCGTTGGATTGGGATACTCCTGCAGAGGCACCAGCCTTGCAAGACCCACTCAAAGCTATTAATACTCAAATGCACCAATTGTTCGTGCAAAATCAAGAATTACTTAATTACTTGAGCAAAACTGCATCTTGAAACAGATGCTGGAAGCCAATGTGCGACCTTCAGCACCAGTGGCTAGCTCCACGCCAGTAACAAATGTGTCACCAGTGACAACCAATACTAATTCTGTCACTGCTGCAACTACCACAATTTCGCCTAACATGGCGACTGTATGTAATTTTCCTGTGGCTGATTTTATTCCCACCTTTTGTGGAAAGTCCCATGAAAATGTGGCTATGTTCATACAGAATATTCACGATGTGGGTTGCACTTGTGCCTGGCCAGATGATATATTGGTCAATGTAGCCAGATTAAAGTTGACAGTGGAAAACTGAATGTTTATAGAGACAGTGGACAAATTACATGATATGCATGACTTTGAAGTTTTGGCTCTTGAACAAACTACGTGTTATTCCGATACCAGAGGTACCGGATATTACAGAGATCAATTATCAACCCTTAGGCAGAAGCCTAATGAGGATTTTGATGCTTTTGCAGATCACCTATGAGCCATGTCTTGTTGTACCTACATGCTAGGTCAAAATGCCAGTGAAAATAGGATTTTTCTTTCGGAAACAGAAGCGTGTGCAATTGATGCATTTGTTCATGGTATTGATCCCCATATCGGAGGAGAAGTTAAAGCAGCCTCCCTTGCTTCTCTGTTAGAAGCTATTTGTTTGGCAATTGTACATGAAGATATATTGCACTTCTGCGCTGCTGCACCTGGTCCACTGGATTCAGTACTGGTATTAGCAAAGAAAGTATTTTGTCAGCATTGTGGGAGACCCAACCACACGGCAATGCGCTGTCACGCACCTTTCTGCACTATTTGCCAGACAGTAGATCATCTTAATAATGTCTGTCCAACAAAGTCCCATTTTTCTAACCAGATGCGCAGCCAACACCGCAATGAGGGGTCAAACTCAGGAAACGCGTGGGGAACTGGCCCTGCCACCTGCCCATGCTCCCAACCATAATAATGCACCCGGTGAGGACCAGAGAAAGAAAAGAGGTGGAACATGCTAGTTTTAGTGGCATACTCGGGAACAAAGTAGTTAAGATTTTAGTTGACACAGGTGCACAAACTAGTGTATAATTTGTAGATTCCATATCAGTGGCCTTGGTGAAGAAATAATTGTCCCTGCAGGTTCACGTGTAATGAATCTGCGGATAGACGAGAATAAATACAGTCAAGAGATGGAAGTGGTGAGGTTAAAGAAAGGTGATTTTGACATCATATTAGAGAATGACTTCTTGCACTGTTATCAGGGAATAGTGAATTATTGAACACAAACTGTTCAGTTTGGTGAAGCAATTCACTGTTTCGGCAGTGCACTAAACCAGCAGATGCGAGGTAGCTGTGAAATGCGAGTAGGCTGTGAATGGTGCCGTTCACAGTCTCCCATAAAGCCACGGATGTGGGCGATAAAAACCACTGACCCTGTACAGATGACAGGCGGAAGTGGGAAAATTCTTTGGATTTATGTCAAATATCAGAAGCAGCCAAAGACAGACGTTCTGGTGGATCCGCTCACACAGAATGATGTATTACATCGTCAGTCAGTTCATGTTGAGAGAAGTATTTGCTAACTGGAAAGAAAACAGAAAGGTTTTGTAACACCGGTGAGCATAGATAACTTTGGTATCAAAGATGTTGTAATACCGAAAGGTACTATTGTTGCTAGTGGAGAGGAGATGTTGGAAGAACTAGGAGGAGCTGAAATTCCACAAAGTAAAGATGAGAAGGGACGGAGGAGAAAGAAGTGTTCAGTTAAAGAAGTGAGTTATTTCGCATTGTCATTAAGGAATCAATTGACAGAGAAGTTGAATCATTTAAACACTGAGGAGGAAAGGGTGTTGCAGCCGGTGTTAGATCAATTTTCTTGGTTGTTTGAAGACAGTCAGTTTCTACCGCTGACGGATTTGGTTCAGCACAAAATTCCAACCGGTGAAGCACAGCTGATTGCACATAAACCGTATTTTATACTGTATCATTTGCAATCTGTAGTCGAAGATACAATTCAGCAGCAATTAGCTGCAGGAATCATTCAGCTCTCCTCAAGTTTGTGGGCATCGCCCATGGCCGTTGTACCAAAAAAGCCAGTAAATGGAGAGAAAGCCTAACGTCTTTGTGCTGATATGTGGGCAGTGAATTGAGTAACTACTCCAGACACATATCCGTTACTGAGCATTGATGAAACATTAGACCGACTAGGTAACTGCAAGTATTTCACCACCCTTGACTTATGCTCTGCATATCCTCAAATCCCTGTTGCACCCCAGGACCACCATAAAACTGCTTTTGTCAGGATTATATGAATTTGTATGATGCCCTTTGATTTGAGGAATGCACCCGCCACTTTACAAAGATTTGCAGATTTGTTGTTGCGCAGATTGAAACCCACAATGTGCTTGGTATAGTTAGATGACATTATTATTTTTTCTAAAACCATCAAAGAACATGAAGAAAGGCTGAGGGATGTTTTGGAAAGGTTGAAAGGAGCTCACTTGACTGTGAAACTGGAAGAGTGTGCCTTTACCCAGTGGCAGGTACAATATTTGGGACATATAATAAGTGAAGAAGGTCTCAAACTGGATCCCCCTTTGACCACAGCAGTAAAAGAATTTCCAAAACCAACAAATATCAAAGAATTATAGTCATTTTTAAGCCTTGCCAATTATTACAGACGTTTTGTGAACAATTATACTACCATTGCTAAGCCCCTGACTAAATTATTGAAAAAAGGAGCTAGTTTTATCTGGATCAAGGAATGTTATGAAGCAATGCAACAAATCCAACGTGTTTTAACTAGAGCCCCTCTACTAGCATACCCAGAGTTTGAAAGACCATTCATTCTGTCAGTAGACACCTCCGATTGTGCTGTTGGAGCCATCCTGTCACAAGAAATTGATAGAGAAGAATGACGAATTGATTATGCATCTCTGCAACTTAACAAAGCAAAGTTAAATTACAGTACAACTGAGAAGGAACTCCTAACGCTCATGTTTGGTGTAAACTATTTTCGATGCTATACGTACGGAAGAAAATTTACAGTCATCACAGACCATGCAGCATTACAGTGGATGTTAAGTTTAAAAGACCCCAGTAGTAGGTTAACTCGTTGGGCTTGAAAATTGAGCGAATTTGAATATGAGGTAAAACATAAACTGGGCAAGTTGCATCAAAATGCTGATACGTTAAGCCGGAAAGTTTAGAGTGATAGTTACCAATGACGTTTCTATTGAAGAATTGAGGGAAGCACAGTAAAGAGATTTTGAAAGTCAGAAGTATGAAATTTTGCCTGAATTTTCTGTTGAAGACGGAATTTTGTATCAAAAAACCCCATTGGGTAACCGGGTGGTAATTCCGAGAGAACTACATCCCAAGATAATAGCACAATGTCATGATAGTCTGCAAGCATGTCATAATGGTCTTCATGCCACTTATTGTCAAATAGCTGCCCGCTATTTTTGGGAAGACAAACAGAGAGACGTACAAAAGTATATACAAAATTGCTTGCCCTTCGTTAAGAGGTCATTGGCACCCCGAATAAAAATACCCTTACAGCAAGTGCCAGAAGCCACTTGTCCTTGGGCCTTAGTAGCAGCAGATATCGTTGGTCCTTTTCCTTTGAGTCCACAAAATAACAGATATATATTGTCCATTATAGATCATTTTTCCAGGTTCTTAATTCTCGTTCCCATACCGGATAAGTCCTCAGAAACTGTAGTTCGTGCATTTGTCACCCACTTGGTGTTACTGTAAGGAAGTGCTGAAGCTGTACTTACAGGTCAAGGCATGAATTTTATGTCTGCATTGTTTACAGAAGTCTGTTGATTGTTGCGAATCAAAAAGTGGAGAACGACACCATTTCATCGAAAAGCAAACGGATGCCTGGAGTGAGTCCACCGCATCATTATGCGCATACTCTCTTATTATGTCAATAAAAATCACCCTGACTGACAGGTATGTCCAATACGACACATCAGCATATAATAATCGGGTCCATGAAGCTACAGGATATTCCCCTTATGAAGCGGTATATGGCCGACCTATGAATTCGCCTTTTGGGATTGACAAACTGTTCCCTGGAATTAAATCCAAAGATGTGAAAGGTTTGGCCCGACATCTTAAAGCCATTTGGGAGAAAGTAAGAAGGAACAACACAAAAGCCACTGCTCAACAGTTAAAGAGGGATAATCAGAAAGCAAAAATGTCCAAGTACAAGGTAGGAGATCTAGTTATGTTATGCAATCCAGTAGTAAAAAAGGGAAGAACAAATAAGTTTACACCTATGTATGAAGAACTATACCATGTCACAGGGCTTACTTCGCTGGTAAATGCGGAAATTCAGTTAGCAGAACACACAGTGATCATTCATTTCGACAGGTTAAAGTTGTACAAGGGTTCCGAGCCAGTCCTGATCAATAGTGAAACAGAGCCTGCTACGCTAGTAGTTCCACCCAAGAAAGTAAGAAGAAAGGTAATACAACTGCCTTGACCACTACATACATATGCTCTAAGATTGAAACACCCCTATGATTTAAGTTCCAGGAATTAGGTCCAATACGACGTGTAATCAGCTGGAAAAGTTCTGCATGAAGTAAGGGAATTAATTGACGGAAGCTACCATTGTTGCTGTATATTTATTTAAGTTGTGCATGTTAGTTATAAGTATACATAACAATTGGCAACCATGGGTAATAGAATTTAGGATGTCACATGGTAATGGAAGTGATTGAAGTTTTTGTAATCATTTTGTCTTGTGCCATTTAATGTCTCCAGTAATGTTGTCATAGCAGTCAAGAATTGAAAACACAAATACTTATTGGTAATGGAATTAAGGGGAAAGTTGACCTTGCCAATAGAACATGCAGAGTTAAGAATCAATTAATCTTGTATATGTCACTTCACCTGTTGATTTAGTAAATAGTGTCCAGACACAGCTGTTAAAGCTTTACCATAAAGACATGATAGTAACACGCATTTGTAACTGCCAGTAGACCAGCGATAACATACTGCCATCTACTTGACATTTGAAATATGCCCCATTACATATACAGGGTGTTACAAAAAGGTACGACCAAACTTTCAGGAAACATTCGTGGACATGTGTCCGGAAATGCTTAGTTTCCATGTTAGAGCTCATTTTATTACTTCTCTTCAAATCACATTAATCATGGAATGGAAACACACAGCAACAGAATGTACCAGCGTGACTTCAAACACTTTGTTACAGGAAATGTTCAAAATGTCCTCCGTTAGCGAGGATACATGCATCCACCCTCCGTCGCATGGAATCCCCGATGCGCTGATGCAGCCCTGCAGAATGGTGTATTGTATCACAGCCGTCCACAATACGAGCACGAAGAGTCTCTACATTTGGTACCGGGGTTGCGTAGACAAGAGCTTTCAAATGCCCCCAATAATTAAAGTCAAGAGGGTTGAGGTCAGGAGAGCGTGGAGGCCAAGGAATTGGTCCGCCTCTACCAATCCATCGGTCACCTCGACTGAAATGTGCAGGAGCTCCATTGTGCATGAACCACATGTTGTGTCGTACTTGTAAAGGCACATGTTCTAGCAGCACAGGTAGAGTTTCCCGTATGAAATCATGATAACGTGCTCCATTGAGCGTATGTGGATGAAACTAAAATGAGCTCTAACATGGAAATTAAGCGTTTCCGGACACATGTCCATATAACATCTTTTCTTTATTTGTGTGTGAGGAATGTTTCCTGAAAGTTTGGCCATACCTTTTTGTAACACCCTGTATGTTTATGCTGAATGTTTACACACCAATAATAACAAGAATATGTACGTCCAAGTAAAACAACGAGTAAGTTACTTTAAAA
Source organism: Schistocerca serialis cubense (assembly GCF_023864345.2). NCBI lineage: Eukaryota > Metazoa > Arthropoda > Insecta > Orthoptera > Acrididae > Schistocerca > Schistocerca serialis. The sequence continues at coordinate 138,492,851 of NC_064642.1, read as the reverse complement.
GTAAGAGGAGTCTTCCTTAAGTGCTATTTTATTGCTTTCATAGTGTGACGATGAAGAGACAACAACGTAAGTTTTCATGATGCTATGTGTTTCTGTATATTAAATGCCCAAGAAAAGTCGCATGGTTATTGCCAGGCAGAGCCTGCTGGCTACAGCTGTTTACAGATATCTAGCCCTGCCCCTCCACACACTTCTTTCGCTCCCCTCCTGCCTCCCCGCCAAGTGAGTGGCATTAGGATTTCTCTCCTCCCTGCCACTTTGTGAAGCCCCTCACAACCCACATCTGCAGCCCCTCTACCACCTCGCTTCCAGCTGCCTGAATCAATGCCATGTCTTTCTCTTGCGCAGAGACGTTCCCGCTCATTCCTCTCCCCTCCCCTCCCTTAACCCTGCAGGCCACATGCCTCGGCCGCACTGAAGTAAGCCACCCAGCTGCACTTCTGCACCTGCTATCTTATGGTTGCAGTGTAACCTGTAAATCCAAGAAGATAATTAAGGAAATAAATCCACCAGCCTACTATTGCTCTACAGATTTTACTAGTCTTACCCAATAATGAAAATCTATTCCTGTCATTTAACTGAATTTTCAGAAGAGAACAAAACCGAGAGAGAAAAGAAGTTTTTCCTTGTAAACACCACCTATACTGCCAAAGACAGGAGACAATGGAATTTCAGACCGGTCTCCAGCTGTGTTGTATTACCACTCTTGCAGCTAATAAACAGATCTATATGGTGTCAAGGAAGCCCGCCTTGCCGTGATATTTATTCTGTGAGCGACTGCAGTGTGGGAAACACGTCAGCAAAAGGAACGAGTTTGAAATGCCATCAAACCATACAGTAAAGACCAGTAAAAACCAAGTTAATGTTAATTCAGAGTAACAACCCTAACATTAATGTCCAGTTCAGAAGTTATTAGCTATTAGTTCCAAGTAAATGATATCTGAGAGAGTCAAGTCGTCATTACAATCCCTGCAGAAATATAAAAATCCATAAAATTATGTACTTTTCAGAAGAACAGAGTATCTAAGTGAGTGAAAGAATCATGATAGTTCCGCATAACGATTGAGTTACTTGATTCCCTTGAAGAGAAGGTCTTTCATGAATAACTGTCGTGTACAACGTAAGCTAAGGCCTTAGTGACCACCCAGGGGATCTTGACACCACCCATCCTCCACACGTACAAAAGTTCTATCTGCTCTCCACCCTCGCCATCCCACCGTTGGGACCAGAGCCGGCCACCTGCTTTGTATCTATCCCCAGGCAAAAGAAACGACTGTTGAAAAAGACCACACCCTGCATTCCAGCAGCGTCTGAGCTGTGTCATTTAATTCGGTATATGACATTAGAAAAAACCAAAAGTACCCGAAACCTCTACACTTTATGTAAGACCATTTTTACCTTTGATAACATCACTGTTACTGAAATTAATTTTTAGTTTGTTGCCACAGCATCACTGAGAGCGTTTTATGTTCATATTAATCAGGACAGACCCAGCATGAATGCCAGCACTGCCGCTACAGTTGGTTGAAACCGGTCGCAGCCATGCCGTCAGTTGTACTGTCAGCAACCTGCAATCCTATGCCTGTCACATCTTAGTGCACCAAGCAGCATTGAGTCTCAACATAGAATTCTCAACCACTATATGACGAATACTTTGAATAACTTTACACACATTTGCAATACTAAGAAAATTACTTTCCTACCTATACACTCTCAACATGATAAATGAATTCTAATTTTATTAAAAACAAAAGCGCCGACAGGTAAGTTATAATGACATCTTCGAGAGGCAACCAGCTTCATTGGACCATCAATAACGAGTATAAGGCCTAATAAGGAAACAGGTAAGTGAGAGGCCAACAGAAGGAACAACAATCATACCCCTGAACAATTGGTTAGGAGACTGATAATCACTAATATTCATAGTTATGAGACAAGGAGTACAAAATAATGAGGAAATATCACACCAAACGTTTGATAATATCAACGAGATTAATGGCAATAATTGATCTAACAACTGAAGGAGATGTAAAACTACTCTAAATTAAACCTTACTAAAGGAAGTATCAACCAGACACTGCACTATTCCACAGCATTTCTCATAACATTGACATAACTTAACAACAGCTTTTTTGCAGGTAGACATACCAAAGCCATGTCAATCTGTATGGAAATATAAACAAGAGCATAAGGAAATAACGGGAAATACTTACACTTATTTTGCTACGAAATGTCACTGGAGAATAAGGGAGTTTTGTGTAAAGGAAATAATATTTTGTATTTTTGCTTGTGTCACGGTTTTGCTTGTGTCACTAGAATGGGTTGCTGATTACTTATGTCTTGTTACTTGCGTCCAATAACTTATGTCTCTGTATTACTTTTACTATTGTTCATTTTGTTTGTGTTTCATTACCAGTTATTACAGAGTGTTGCTAGAACTTTACCAGCATCAGTAATTGAGTATTTGTGTCAATAAACCTAGTATTTCTATGTGTCACTGTGTTACTAGAATGATGAGGATAATTATTTAGTTTGTAGGATTCCAAGTATGCCAGAGTAAGTTCCCATTATTTAAGTGTTTATTAATAATTTTCTAGTTAAGAAACTATTTTGGAAGGGTAATTTAAGATGTAACCATGTTTTATTTCATTTGTATTTGGATGTTTGTTCAGAGGGACATGCCACATGCCTACCCCCATGATAGATAATGTAAATGGAATGAATAATGCCCACAGGACGAGCAAACTTTGGCCATACACCTAGTCTGCTGGATGAACAAGAGAACCACAACCCGCAAGGACATGTACCTGATGTGACGCGACTGGCAATTGCGCTGACCCCTAGCTGTGTATGTCATTCCTTCACTTTTCAGTTTTGTGACATAGTCTGCTCAACCACTTTCATCTTTCAATTTCCAACAGAACAACACCTTTTGTAGTTTATTATCTGGGTGTATTCCAACAAAAAACTGTTCAGTTCAGGTGAACTAACACAGTTAGACTTTAATCAAAAAAGAGTTCACGAGAACAGTGTTCCGTGCTCTGTGATGACCACTGATCAGGCACTATCAGACATGAATTGCGTCTAGCCCGCAAGCTAACCGCCAGTAAGCGGAATCTCAGTTCAAAACTTGAGCCTTCTTTGACATTATTTTTCCATTGTATTTTCCAGAGGATCTCTGACTACTGAAGTAGTACTATATCACTGTATGACGTGTCCCAGGACGCTGCAATATACCAAAGGACAGATGGAATTTTAAGCAACTAGCTGGGCCTGATGAGGCCAGCACCTAGGAGTTATAGAGATGGCGAATTCAGTTGTAAATGGTGAGAGGATGAAGACGGCAAATTTGGTTGCACAGCGAAGTTCTTTTTTATGTGAAAGATGTTGAGTTTTAAGAAGAAGTATGTAGCAGCTATCTTGGAATTGCAGCACTCTCGTATACACAGTTAAGTATGTGATACCGTCGTGTCAACGATGCGCCATACACTATAACTTCATAAAGGGAAAGTCCTTCAGAATTACGCTCAACTTATTCATTTATACTTCAGTTACTTACGCTTTCTGTTTCCAGCCTTTGGGGTCTGTCATCTTTTCTTCTTCAGCTCCAACACTCCGAATCTTCTATTTCATTTCTTACTTCTCGTCAGAGAACCAAGCTATCCTTCCCTCTGTCCACATGCATATGTCTCTATGGCTGAGATCCTTCTCATTTACTGTGTCACCTTTGTTAAGTGATGAAAGCCTATTGTATAGGAGGATCCGGGTAACAAGCTACCATTTCTGCACTATTGAGGATACTGAATTTACTTGGATATGTTTTATGTATAACGTCTAACTACGTAATTTTTGTGATGTATCTGTTCTTATGAACCAATTTACTAATGCATAATGTAATTTTAAACAGAACCCGCTGTAACAATGCATCTAGCGTGATGTCACATGTAATCCCACTTCTGACGTAGCGCCGCTCTCTCGTAGAGTGGCCCTGAAGTTATTTGCCGTGCACCATTCTGATGTAGCGCGCGATTCAGCCTTGCAGCCAGCTGCCGCTCTGACATAGCCTCCACACAGATCTTTAGTAAACGGTTCCTGTTGGAACACCACTTATAACCTTTCATGCCACTGCAGCTTACTCACTTAGCATTGGCGCCCCCTTACTTATGTTTTTTATACCTGAAAGCTCATTTGTGATACCCTTGTCAACTGATTTGCCTGCTTTATCTAATATATCAAATGATAACCCCTTAACGTCAATTGATGATCTGTTAAAACATGAGCAAGGGCAAATTTCTTATGATCAGCTGTTAGCACACCTAAATGAATGGCAAACAGCCACTAAACTACATACAACCATTATACCCAGTGTCACAGTAATCCCAGTCATTGCTGTTCTTATTATTACACTGAGATGGACACTTTACAAAAAAGGAGTTTGCAAATGGTTAAGACCGTCCCCTCCAGTGGTCCCAGAACCCCAGCGTCAGGGTGAATATCGCCCATGACAAGACGAAAGAATCTGTCAGGCATGTGCCCTCCATTAGTTTTAAGAGTGCAACTGTGTATCTACCAATGTGGAAACTTGTGCAGTATAGTGCAGTGCTTCCCTAGTCTTAATTCCCTTTTTAAATGTGTTTGAAACGTGTGAACGTCCCCTCATACCCCACTGCGCTGAGTTCAAGAGAACTGGCTCGGCCACAGCCACGCCCCCTTCCCGCCGGCAGCTTACACACTGCCCGCTGATGAGGACAACACAACAAGCCGCCTCGCACCACTCATCCTTGTGTGTGATGTCAGTGGTGACATGTTCACATTTTCAACTTATTTAAGCAAAAAAGACACGTTAACTTCATCCTAGAAACAAGAACACTCGGCATGCTTGCCTCATTCAAACTATTATTTTCTAATGTGTTTCATTCGTGTAAATTTCTTTTGATGTTTTATGATGATTATTCCTTGTTCTTGTGGACATATAACATTGTGGACACGTGTAAGTCCCTTTGTGACCCCTAGGAGGTCTTTAAAGTCTCTACACCCTCCCATAGGCTAAGGCCCCTGCCATCTTCTGTGGGAGCCTAAATTGATCATCATACAGAGTGAAATCACATACGTTCTCCACTCCCACAGAGGGGCGAGGAGTGTAAGGATGAGCCAGATAGTAGCCCAATAGTAGGGGATATTATTTTCATTTTTATTCACTTTCAAAGGGTAACTTTATTTTTCTCGTTACGGCCAAGCCTCAGCCAGCAGCATCGGCTGCCTGTAGTTTTTCCATCCCACAGTCTGGCAACAGCAAGTCAGCAAGCATCTCAATCATGCACCTACCTCTTGTGCTGACAAGGTAATGCCATCTCTGTGATACTGAGCAGGCCACGCTCTGAAAATTTCCATGCGGCTGCCGCGGGTTTCTCAGCTACTGACCAATCAGGGCTGAGGAAGCCACGTGGCCATGCTGGATGTACCTGGCCACCTGCCACCGGGCTCTCTCTCTCTCTCTCTCTCTCTCTCTCTCTCTCTCTCTCTCTCTCTCCCTCTCTCGATTGCGCACCCTGTAGCAGTCAACATCTCCTGCCCTTCGCTGTGCTGTGGCACCGTGGACATTGTCTTTCCAGACACCGCTTTTCATTAACTATGCGAACTACATTTCACCCCCGACCATGCTCTGGCTCACTCTTGCCTCCCTAGACCTGATTATGTGACCCTTTAGAAGGCAAAAGTGGCCAATAAAAGACTTATTACTTAAAATCTTCCCATTGGTTCTTTCACGCCCACTGCCTTCCAATCCGACCGTCCTGCACACACTACATATTTACACTGATGACATCAGTGCACTGAAGATATGCACAAGTCATATTTTATTTAACAGGATATTTGATATTATCAGTGATACATACATCAGATCATTCTACTAAGAGATTTGTCAGCAGAGAAGAATAAGTTGGTGACAAATATATCTTTCACACTCCTTTTCAACTGAACTTTATAAGTAGAAATATTATGGCTGCTGGAAAGTTGCTGAAAATGCATGTTTCTGAATAATGGACACCTTTCTGCACTAAAATGAGTGACTTTAAATCTGAACGTAAGTTATTCTTATTTCTTGTGCGAGCCTCTTCCAAGACCTATGCATTGCACATCTACGTATATAATCTACAATACACTGTACAGTGCACAGTGTGATGTTCTGCTGGTGCTTTACTGTGATGAGGGGTGAAGTAAAGTCTGACCAGGAGCTAAAACTTCCTATAATTCAATCTTGTCAACTTATTACTTCAGCATACTTACCAACCTCTCCTGATCAAACTTCATTTCTTGAAGTTCTGTAGTTACTGCTAGAAGTTAAGATTACAAATGCCACATCCAATTCTTGAAATAAATATGAGGCTTCTCATATACAATGTATCATATATTCTGCTTGTTTACAATGACCATGAAATAAAAAATTGCTTCAAAATTCAGAACATCACAATGACATTTGGAAAGGACTAAGTCCGAAAAAGTTTAACAGATTCCAGTTGAGTAATTATATAACAAGATTTTTCTTATTCTCATAACATCATAGGCATCGGCACAGCTGCTCTTCCTCCTTGTCTCACATTATATCTCCAAGACAGGATCCAACAACATGGAATAGCTTCCTGAACAGTAGGTATCATGAAGTTGTACGATGTTTATCATCATGGGGTAGGTAACAAAAATTTTAAGCTATAAAAAAGAAAAAAAAACCTTCATTCCTGTGTGCATTTCTTATGCACTTGACACATTCCACATTATAATGGTTACTGTGAGATTGATCAATGGAACATGTAAGTAACTAACTAATCCCGGCTTGCAGATACGTTGTGTCCACCCATTTCATGATACTTGTGCATAAGAAAACATACACCTAAACAACAGATTATACTATTTCATTATGTATATAAACTTCGTATAGTAGTGATCATCATTTGTTGGTTCAAAAAATGCTTGTGCACCAAAGCAATATGTTACACTACAGATTGCTTCCCTTAGGTGAATGTTGTCATCATTACTGTGATGCACTAACCAAACAGTAAATATTAAAAGTTTAAAACTTGTTTAACCTTCTCTCTGTTATATTAGTATTTTGTGTCTATTTGAAGAACAGTCACATTTGTACTTGTATCTCATTTTTAATAAATATACTTGTTTATGTTTATTACATATGGAATGCTCCTCAATGAATAGTAAACCACCAGTCTTAGGCATGTATTGACACAACTTCACTTTGATTAAGTTTCTTAACCCCTTAACATAAAATCCCGAGTTACTTCGTTTCTATTATTTTGACAGAAACTTAAAATCACAAGTGTACTCAGGCAACTTAAGAATAGACCTCTGAAAAAAAACCTCACTTGTATCCACTTCAGCACTGTTAGTAAGTGTTCGGCCGCAAGAGAATATCCAGTCCTACATTTGTAGTGTGGCTGTCATGTTTCAGTTGAGGTGTTTGCCACTAAGTATCATGTTTACTGTGTGCACCTTTTGGTACTTGACATCAAAACACACAGTTTTGGCCTCTGTGCTGTACTGTCGCTTAGCCAGTGCTTTTGAAAAAGGATGGCTGAGTTTGATCATAAATTTAGTGACTCAGAAAATGAAGATGAATGTGATGTTACTTCATTAAAGGCTGAAGCTGATAAAAGTTTTCAGTTGACTGACAAGATGAATAAGTCTGATGTGCTCCACCTGGCTCCTCAAAGATTTCTGTTTACAGTAAACTATTGTGAAATACATGGTTCAACTTCATAGGTACGTAGAAATACAAAGTGACTTCAGGTTCTGGGATATTTTAGTCAAAGTCCAGTGTACAAATATACTTGTGATTTTATCAGTGGTGACCTTCAAAACTTTGTAACTCATTATTTTAAGCTTCAAAGGCTGTCTCTCTTCTTATGTCTACAGGTAATATCATTCATTATAGGATGTTTCTCATTAATAAAAAAAATACTATTTTGTGGAGAACAATTTTGACAAAAATCAATGTGTTAAGGCATTAATCTTCCTACCAGGTAATCATCCATTTACTGTGGATATGGGACATCAGATAACAGATATTCTTTACCTCTATTTCATCGTATCAAATATATTGCTTCAAAAAAGTAAGGCTTTTATAGCTGTGCTCATAACATTTTTGGAAATCACTGGACATGTCCTACATCTCAGGCAGGAAAATATCGATTCTTCTAGGAAGAATATATGAGACTCTACAAAACTTGCAGTTAACAGGTATATTGACCTGTGTGGTTGTTAGGAAACACAACGTTAATTGCATTGAGGCCACTTTCCTCATCAAACACCTTCAGCATTCATAAAACTGCCATCAAACCAAAGGAGTTACATGTTTTGAACAATTAACAGGCACTAGATGTCAGGCATTCTATGATCAGTTACCTACCTTTCCAATCCTGAAGGATAGCATACAAAATTCAAGACACTTGTCTCTTTATTAAATCAGCTTTAAATTTGCATATGGAACAGATTAACAAACACAGGTAATTACTTTTCTGTGAGATGTTTTGAGTCTCAGTTTTGTCTATGATAATGATAGAAGCTGAAGAAATGAATTAAAATTTCTGCCACAGGACAGGTATCCTTGCTTACTAGGCATATGTGCAAGGCATTACACCACCACAGCAGTATCAGAGCTTAAATCACCTATGCCTGAGGTACATGCAGGATTTCCCGATCACATCCAACACTGAGCTACTGTTCCAATGCCAGAGAGCCTTAGCAGTAGTGACAAACTAAGAAGGGGAAAATAAGTTGAAGACATGAACTGAAGTTTGTGTTGGGGATGGCATTGGACTAGGGTAGTCTGTGCAGTTGTGTTAGCTATACTGCTGTGTTAACTATACTGCTGTAGCACATCTGCCTAATACGCAAAGTGATCTGGATCCAAGTCCTGGCTGGCACAAATCTTAATTCATTTCTTCAACTGCTATCACTAGGGTAAACTCAGGTGAAGTAATCTACTTTGCAGGAACCTCAGAACTAACACTGCCAATTTATGTTGTAACCATCAAAATACACTTCTTTCTGCAGAAAGGTTATCTTCAAATAATCTATCAATTTTCCACAATAATAATATCCTTATTTATATATTTCTTTTTTATTTCAGGTATAGGTCATTCTTTTCCTCTTAGTCCACCTATCCTTTCCATCACACCATATATACATACAAATAAGGGTTGCAACTTAATATATAAATTATTCTTTGTTAATTGTTGTTGATCCCAGATGAGATCAGCATTCATGACTGGATGGATTAAAGAATGGAGAAGCTAAAAGTTGTTGCTTCCACAAAACAATTGTTCATTCAATAGCACGTGAGCCCCCCACATGCAGTTGCATGAAAAATAAATTGTAAATCAAGAAGCCACTGTTTATAGGGCCTCTGAAATGTGTGGCTGGATTTGAAAGCATTGGCTATGCTACTGTTTTGGGCCAACCAATGCATCTGTTACATAAACCCCAAAAAAATTCAGTCATAAGTTCAAATAAATGTAGACAGGAATTTGCAGTGAAAACAATGTTCACTACTCACAATGTTTTAAATTTTAACAAAACTGAGTTTATTACAAATAAAGCATGGATCTACGGTACATAATAGTGAAGGATAATGAAACACTATTAAATACAGAGTACAAAACACACTTTATTAAACACAACATGGTACATATAAGAATACACAACCATGTAATATGAAGTCACGGGTCGAGCTACCAAGTCGAGAGAGTCTGCATTGTACCTCTTGCTGGTCAGCGATACTGTTGTCCCCACAGAGCCCTCCCTCCCCTCACCCTAAAGTAGAGTTACTGCAAGTAGTAGGTTACCATCCTTGTAAGGCACAGAGTTCATAATCATGCAGATGTTAAAGTGCATTCATGGTGCAACCTGTACGAGGAAGAGTGGTAACTGCAGGGGAGAGGGGCTATCGATAAATGTGTCAGGCTAAGTTGGCATTGAGGTGAGCTTGTGGCCTGGGAATCGAAAGCATGATATGGTGATGGTGAGATGGTCAGCACTGCTGAAGCAAGCAGAGAGGGTTGAAGCATCTACACCTGCAGGTAGTGGGAGTGCCTCATGAAAGTGCTGCTAATCCGTGTTATTCGAAACCTTGCAGCTTCCATGCATACCTTAGATGATTAGCTCAGCACCATCTACAGTGAGCTGGAGATCCCCAGGGTGGAAATATTGCATATCCAGGTGCACTTCAAAGGGTACTGATGTGTCAGAAGAAAGGGGGTGGGAACATAAGGTGAGGGTGATGCAGTAGGTGATGAGGTGTCGGTAGCCGCGAGTTCATTATTGAGTGTCCAGGTCAGTTTGGGTCTGATGAGTGAGACAGAGACAGGTTTGCCATGCAGCAAGAGATGGAATGTGTGAGCCCCATGATGAAGCATTTTGCAGGGACCCAAGTAAAGGGGTTTTCAAGGATCTGCAAGTAAGAGGATGCATGTGGCATGTGATCGCAAAGCATGACAAATTGGCAGTCCAGAAGCCCCTTGAACAAGAAGGTCTTCAGAGTAGAATGATGAAATGGAGGACATATGCAGAGGCAGGAAATGTGCTTTCTCACTTGGACGACAAGGGTGGGCAGAGGAGTTGTCACAGAGGGAGGTTAGTGCAAAATGAAATAACCTGAGAATGACGGCTCACCATAAAGCAGCTCAGAAATGAGACATCCAGGCTACGTTTATGAGCCATGCACACACCAAGAAGTACCCATGGGAGAGCATCAGTCCACTTGTCTCTGTAGCACATTAGACCCAGCTTGAGGGTACAGAGCCACCTCTCAACATGTCTGCTGCTTTGTAGATGATATGCAGTTATTCTGTAGCAAGTGATTCTGCACAAGTTGCAGAGTTCACGGAATAAGGAAAATTCAAAGTGTTTGCCTCAATCTGTAATGATGGATGAGGGGCACCCAGAATGAGTGAACCACGTACACACCAGAACCTTTACAATAGTTTCCACTGTAATGTCTGGAAGGGGGAGGGGGGTCACCTCTACACATCAAGTCAGCAATCAATGAGCGACAGAGTATAATGGCAACCAGCTAAGAGAAGCAGTGACCTAGGAGGTCAACATGTATATGCTGGAACTGACCCTTCAGTACTTCAGAGTGGCCTAGAGGTGGCTGGGTGTGTCATGACATATTGCTTCATTGACAAAGGGGGGGGGGGGGGGGGAGACAGAGGGGGGGGGGGAGAGAGAGAGAGAGAGAGAGAGAGAGAGAGAGAGAGAGAGAGAGAGAGAGAGAGGCTTGTAGCTTACGGCTTTTCCTGACGTATGGCCAAACAGAATGCTTGGTGATAACGCATGCTGTTGGTTGCACTCCATGATATGCAAGATTGTGATGGGGCTTGAAGATCAGGTGCACAGTTCTGTGAGGTGTCCACAGAGAACCAGACGAGTTGCAACCAATATGAGCCTGGGTTTGATGCAGAGGTTCATCATGGGATCATTAAGCAGATCTTGGAGCTGCCTGTGCATATTCCTCATAATCACTGTGTGTGGTAATAATGCCAGTGCATGAGAGGTAATCAGCTATAACATTGTCTCCACCTTTTATATGGCAGACATTGGTTGGTATTGTGCAATGTATTCTAAGTGACTGTATAGTCTTCGGCACCCATCTTTGGGAGGGGTGGGGGGTGGGGGGGCACTAGGGTAGGGTTATAAATAGCATCTATCAGTGGTTGGCAATCAGTGTACATGACAAGAGGAAGTCCGTGAATGTCCTCCCAAAAGTAGCACACAGCTTCATAAACTGCTATGAGATCTCTGTCGTAAGTGGACTACTTGCATTACAGTTGTGTAAATTTGTGGGAAAAGAAGCATAGTGTCTGTTGGGGACCATTTACTTCCTGTTGCAGTACAGTGCCAATGACTAGGTTGTTAGCATCTATCATAATTGAGCATTGGGGAGTGGATCCACCAAGGTGACAGCTTGCACAGGGGCATCCTTGATGTGTTCACAGGCCTGCTGCATATGTGATGTCCACATAAGTTTGCATTGGCCAGAAGTGTTCTTGCCCTTTAGCGCTTAGGTGAGGAAGGCCTCATGGAGCAGATGGTGGTGGTAGAAATTCACCATTCTCGGGAAGCAATGAAGCTCGTGGTAAGTGGAATAGGTGGCAAATGAGCTCTGTACTCTTGGGCCTGGGTCGAATGCCCGAGGTGTCCACAACAAGGTCTAGGAATGTCACTTCTGTTTGGCAAAGCTGACTTATTGTTTATCATGATACTGTTATGGGCTAGCACATGAAGAACTTGTTCAAAGTGAGATAAATGAAAGTCAAAATTGGGCAAGAATATTAATATGTCATCAAAGTATGCATTGTAAAATCAGAACTAGAAGAGTACACTGTCAATAAACCATTGCTGTGTTTGGGTGGCAATTCGGAGACCATATGGCATACAGAGTACCTCGAACACACTGAAAAGCATGATTATACCCATCTTGTGAATTTTCTCTGGCTACATAGGGATCTGTAGGTAAGCTTTTCCGCCACCAATGACACTAAACATTGTAACACCAGCAAGGTAGTGGGTGAAATCCTGAGTGTGAGGTACAGGGTAATTGTCTATGATGGTGGGAGCATCAAGGGCATGATAATCACCACACAGTCTGACTGAACTGTCTTTTTTGGGGACAAGGCAGAGTGGAGATTCTCAACGGCTGTTGAAAGAATGTACAATGCCCAGCTAAAGAAGTTCATCCACTGCGGACTTTGTCATATGGAGATGATCAAGGTTTCATCTGCGAGACTGTTGGCTCACTGGGAGCCTAGCAGCTGTGTTGATTTGGTGTGGTGTTCCATTCTTAATTGCAGAAACAACAAACAAGCCCCAAGGAGAGTGCTGCTGAGAGAAAGGGGGCAGTGCACACGTGTCACTAACATGTAGCACCTCAGCTGGTGCAGCTGGTATGTCAGGCAACTCATGTTGGCCTGTGGCTGGCTTAGGTCTGAGGGTATCAGTGAGAGTTGAAGAACGGAGGTGGTCAAGGAGATGGCATGTCTCAGAAAGTTCATCCTCTGCTGTGCAGAATGGTGGCAAAGTATCTCGTTGTCATTCTGGAGCTGAGCCCTTGCAACCCCAGTGTCCATGTTGAGTAGGTGGATGTCCTGAATGCATCTGATGCAATTGACACATTGTCATAGGTACTTCGCAGTGGAAGATGATTGAGTTGCACGTTCTGGTCACAGGTTGCTGTCCTCTCAATATGCTGTCGAGGTGGCAGGCTCACAGATTACCTTGACAGAACATCTGGAAGATGAGTGTGTTAAAAAAAAAAATGGTTCAAATGGCTCTGAGCACTATGGGACTTAACATCTGAGGTCATCAGTCCCCTAGAACTTTGAACTACTTAAACCTAACTAACCTAAGGACATCACACACATCCATGCCCAAGGCAGGATTCGAACCTGCGACCATAGCGGTCGCACGGTTCCAGGATGAGTGTGTTAATTTATCTGTATGCAGTGAGGGAAGACATGCAAGCTTGAGGTGTTATGCAACATGTTGTTCTCCTAGACGATGTAGCATCAGCAAGGCTGTGCAATCTGGATGGGTATGTGGTGAATCTTGACATACAGCCAATGTGGCGGCTAGTAATGCAAATGGCTGCATGAAACATGGACCAAACGATGCATCACGTGGTACAGTCAGACTATGAAGCATGATGAGCACATATGAGTTAAGTGTGTGTAAATGGAAACATGTTCATGTGAGGCTGTAGAAGTCATAACACATGTGGATTCTGCAGCAAAGTCAATAAGAGGATCATCCACTGTACACCTCTCTTGTGCAGTCACATTCATTAGTGAAACATCAGTATGTAGAGTTTCACTGTCACTTTTTATCAATGATGAAGCACAAGGTACACTGTCTGTTGGTTGGTTGGTTGGTTGATTCGGAGGAGGGGACCAAACAATGGTGTCATCGGTCCCATCAGGTTACAGAAGGATGGGGAAGGAAGTCGGCCGTGCCCTTTCAAATGAACAATCCTGGCATTTGCCTAAAGTGATTTAGGGAAATCACGGAAAACCTAAATCAGGATGGCCAGATGTGGGTTTGAACCATTATCCTACCGAATGCGAGTCCAGTGTCCTAACCACTGCACTACCTCGCTCGGTGCCTGTATTTGCTGTTAGCGAACAACATGGAATAGCGTCACAATTCATAGTGTTCATGACACAGTGGGTGCAGGAAGGTCACATTGTTGGCAAGGAATAAATGAATTCACATGAATGAACGGCACATGGTAGCTGGGATCACCAATTCTGGAACTCCAATATGTAATGGTGATGGATAATAAATAACACTGTAGTTATGGAGTACAAAACGCATTTACTAAGCACATGATACATATAAAAATACACAACGTAACAAAGTCACAGGCCAAACTTCTGAGTTGGAGAGAGTCTGCATCATACCTCTCGCTGGTCAACAACATAGTTGTTCCCACAAAAGTAACACTTTTCACAATTAATAATTGTTCATTATTGGAATAATGATCCAATGAGCAAGCGTTTAAATGAATTAGAACAGTATATTATGTTCGCATAAACTTCGAATAGGTCATGGAAAAATATTAAAGTTCCTTTAGTGCAAGTCTACAGTTAAAGTACCACAATTGCAAACTAACTAAATTCCGAGTGCAGTTCACTCTCAAAGCTAACTACAGAAAAGTTTTAAAGTTCAGAATATATCGCACAATGTGAAATATTGAAAGTCCCCAAGTCAAAAATATTTGAGAGTGCTCACTATCGAAACTCGCGAATATCAAAAGTCCATGACCAAATATTAGAAATACCCCAATTCGCTCATGAGTTGACCTAATGCCACACATATGTACTGTTTGTTCCAGACCTCAACCCCAGCTGCAGGATAAATGCCAAAAAGCCCTGCATAAAAATGGCCGCTGCTATTTGAACACTGACTTTGATGTGAATCAAGGGCACACACTTTCAACTTCTGACATATACTCAAAAATATAAATTTATTGCTAAATACATGTATCATTTATGAATTTGCATGGAAATTTCTTCAGCTTTCTAATGCCATTCTTTTCTCTAACTTAAATAGTTCATTCATAAGTAACAGTTTCATTCAAGTAAATGCTAATTTGCATTGTTATGCTACTAATAAATATAAGCGATTAAAACTACATAAACTCGTACATCCCTAATTATGTTTGCTTCATTACACTTCCACTACTTTCAATGATTCACATCTTATTTACAGGAAAATTTAAGTTTTTACGCACAGAATGTACATTCTGGCCCATAATTTAAAGCAGGTAATATTTATTACAGTATGATAGGGCTCATTGAGACCAATCTATAGACATGTTGTTTGTAAGAATCAGTTGAAGAGTTGTTGAGATATTAATTTTCATAGTTCATAATATATATAAAACATATAACATAAATTACACCTTGTATCAAGAGAAATTCTTTCTCATGTACTCGTCCTAATTATGTCCTTGTAACCATGTTACTGTCTTCTCTGTCACTAGTTGAGTTTAGTTTTTATTACATTTAGTCTTATCTGATATTTGTTTTGGCCACTCAATTTGGCATTGGTGGATACGATTCCATGTTTCACATCAACAGCTGGATTTTTCTGACCATGTGGCCAGAGTCTCCATTTACCTGACCTGCTGTCTAAAATCTGCCAGTCAAAAGCCACTGACTGTTAATAGCATTTACAACTCTACCTTTTCCTTTTATGCATATATATACTGAACTTACTTACTCCTACCATAGTCCATATTTACACACCTGGTATTTAATCTGTCTTTTGTGCTATATTTATTTTACTCCTCTGCACATACTCACTCACTACAGTAACTCTGAATGCCCTCCTACTATATGGTTCAACAATTGTACCTGCATGTTGGCCCATCGTGTTGACAGTTCACAGCTAAGGGAATACCCCTTGATTTCTACTGTCAAAAATAACAGAGTTAACATCCAGCTCCACTTAGAAAAAGGACTATAATACACTTAGAAAAAGGAATATAACACATCTAGATTCTGCAGTCTATTTGATGGCCAAAGCTTGTTAATTTCTATTACTTGCCACATACATGGTGTACCACAAGGCTCAATTTTAGATCCCTTTCTCTTCTTAATTTTCATAAACGACTTCCCCCTACACGTTCAACACTCCGAACCAGTGCTATTTGCAGATGACATGAGCATATCAATTGAAGGTGAAAACGAAATGGCTCTAAGTTTAAATGCTCAAGTCACAAATGAAAATGTCACAGAGTGGTTTATGAGGAATAAATTACTGATAAACTCTCAAAAAACAGTCATCTTACACTTCCATACACAACAAAATAAAAACCCATTAAAACCAAACATGTCCATGGAAAACCAAAGAATTAACAGTGTCACTGAAACAAACTTTCTTGGCATTTACTTACAAGACAATCTTAAATGGAATTCCCACATCACATCATTAAATTCTAAACTACCAAAAATTACTTATACGGTGAGGATTATATGGAACAACACAAGTCCTGAAACAGTTAGAGTGGTGTATTACGCTTGCATACACTCCCTATTGAGATATGGCATCATATTCTGGGGAAATTCTCCTCATAGCATAACAACATTCCGGAAACAAAAAAAGATTGTGAGGATAATGAAAAATGCTAACAGCCAAAAATCAAGCAAACCATTCTTTAAAGAACTGGGGATTCTACCCCTACCATGTATCTATATACTAGAAGTTGTCATGTACCTAAAAAATGCTAAAAATGGAAATGTATTTATTCAAAATAAATCTGTACATGAACACCATACAAGGGAAAATAGTGACATACACAGACATCATTGTTATACCACACTGTGCAAGAAAGATGTATATCACTCAGGTTCACATTTGTTTAATAAGCAGCCAAGTAACTTAAAGGCCATAAGCAAAATCCATAGCTTTAAAAAATCTGTAACTTCATATCATTTGGAAAACTGTTTCTACTCAGTAATGCAGTATCTTGAAAAATAAGTTAATTTCTGTTGTAACAAGATAAAAATGTAATGTAACAAATAGCAATATAACAATGTAACAATTTATAAATGTAATGTATACAATCAATGTAACAGTATACTAATGTAATGTCATTTCGTCGAACATCTAGGGTATAGTATATGTACCTCAAAGATTCAGGACATAAATAAATAAATAAATACTCATGTAAAACTATCTTAGGTGTAAAGCGATGATTTTTTTTTAATTTTAAATTGTGTGAATTGTGTTTTAGTCATCTCAAGACAAACATTTGCAATCTATTTGGTTTGCATAAAGGAGACATGTCAAAAATTTATAATACAGTTACAATGATTTTACATTAATAAATAACAGCACTACAATAAATAATAACACTATAATGATATTTCTTGGAATGTGTAACACATTATATCCAGCTCAAATTTCCAGTTTGTCCTGTATGAATTCATCCACTGAGTAATAACACTTCAGTGTCAGTACCTCATATAGCTTTCTTTCAAGTGAACCTAAATTCACCTGCATCAACTTGTTCCCTTTTAATTTATTACAAATTTTCATTCCCATGTATTGAGGTCCCTGGGCATACAGTCTGAGCCAGTGGGTGGGGAGCATAAAATTTTCTTTGTTTCTAGTATCACGTGAATGGACAAAATACACTCCTGGAAATGGAAAAAAGAACACATTGACACCGGTGTGTCAGACCCACCATACTTGCTCCGGACACTGCGAGAGGGCTGTACAAGCAATGATCACACGCACGGCACAGCGGACACACCAGGAACCGCTGTGTTGGCCGTCGAATGGCGCTAGCTGCGCAGCATTTGTGCACCGCCGCCGTCAGTGTCAGCCAGTTTGCTGTGGCATACGGAGCTCCATCGCAGTCTTTAACACTGGTAGCATGCCGCGACAGCGTGGACGTGAACCGTATGTGCAGTTGACGGACTTTGAGCGAGGGCGTATAGTGGGCATGCGGGAGGCCGGGTGGACGTACCGCCGAATTGCTCAACACGTGGGGCGTGAGGTCTCCACAGTACATCGATGTTGTCGCCAGTGGTCGGCGGAAGGTGCACGTGCCCGTCGACCTGGGACCGGACCGCAGCGACGCACGGATGCACGCCAAGACCGTAGGATCCTACGCAGTGCCGTAGGGGACCGCACCGCCACTTCCCAGCAAATTAGGGACCCTGTTGCTCCTGGGGTATCGGCGAGGACCATTCGCAACCATCTCCATGAAGCTGGGCTACGGTCCCGCACACCGTTAGGCCGTCTTCCGCTCACGCCCCAACATCGTGCAGCCCGCCTCCAGTGGTGTCGCGACAGGCGTGAATGGAGGGACGAATGGAGACGTGTCGTCTTCAGCGATGAGAGTCGCTTCTGCCTTGGTGCCAATGATGGTCGTATGCGTGTTTGGCGCCGTGCAGGTGAGCGCCACAATCAGGACTGCATACGACCGAGGCACACAGGGCCAACACCCGGCATCATGGTGTGGGGAGCGATCTCCTACACTGGCCGTACACCACTGGTGATCGTCGAGGGGACACTGAATAGTGCACGGTACATCCAAACCGTCATCGAACCCATCGTTCTACCATTCCTAGACCGGCAAGGGAACTTGCTGTTCCAACAGGACAATGCACGTCCGCATGTATCCCGTGCCACCCAACGTGCTCTAGAAGGTGTAAGTCAACTACCCTGGCCACAAGATCTCTGGATCTGTCCCCCATTGAGCATGTTTGGGACTGGATGAAGCGTCGTCTCACGCGGTCTGCACGTCCAGCACGAACGCTGGTCCAACTGAGGCGCCAGGTGGAAATGGCATGGCAAGCCGTTCCACAGGACTACATCCAGCATCTCTACGACCGTCTCCATGGGAGAATAGCAGCCTGCATTGCTGCGAAAGGTGGATATACACTGTACTAGTGCCGACATTGTGCATGCTCTGTTGCCTGTGTCTATGTGCCTGTGGTTCTGTCAGTGTGATCATGTGATGTATCTGACCCCAGGAATGTGTCAATAAAGTTTCCCCTTCCTGGGACAATGAATTCACGGTGTTCTTATTTCAATTTCCAGGAGTGTAGTTCCCCTCAAATAATTCACATCTAGTGTACAAAAATATAATAATCTCATATATGTAAAATGATGGCAGGGTTAATATTTTAAGTTTTCTAAATAATGGTCAACATGGTTCTTTGTGACTTACAGTGCACATATTTTGAATGATTTTTTTTCTGTATTTTTAGTATCTGCACTATGTTTGTCAAGTTACCCCAAAAAACAATACCATACCTAATAACGGGTTTGAAGTAGCTTGTATATGTTACTTTTTGTTTGTCCATGTCTGTTGCAGTTGATAATATATACAAAGCAGCTCAGTTAGTTTTCCAGGTATTCAATGTGTGCCTGCCAGCTCAAATTTTTATCTCCATTTAAACCTAAGAATTCGACTGACTCAACTTCTTCTATGTCTTGGTTGTTGTGTACAATCTTAATCTACTCACATTTTGACTGTTTGGTTTTGAACTGCATCACGTGAATCGTAGATATGTTTAGATTCAACCCATTTAGCTGAAACCAAGTTTCTAAGTTACAGATCACAGATTTGAGAATTTTTTCCGAATCCTGATCTTCAACTAAGACAGAAGTATCATCTGTGAACAGAACTGATGCGGAGCTGATATTTAATGGTAAGTCATTAACATAGATGAGAAATAGGACTGAGCCTAATATGGGGCTTTGTGGAACACCCTGAGATATTTTTTTCTAGTCAGAAAAATAATATGTACCATTTGAAGAGATGCTAACTCTTTGCTTTCTGTTGGATAAGTAGGATTTAAGCCATTGTAGGGCACTGCCGCTAATGCCATACTTTTCAAGTTTGTAAACAAGTAATGCAAGGTTTACAGAATCAAACGCCTTTGTGAGGTCGCAGAAAATTCCTGCCACCTTATTTCTCTTGTCTAATAATGTACTTATTTTCTCAGTGAAACTGTTTACTGCATCTATGGTTTTTTCCTCCTGCTGAAAACCAAATTGATTGTTTAGAATAACAGAATATTTTTGAAGTTTTGGATATGTGCAACATCAAGTTTTTCAAATATTTTAGATAGGACTGGGAGAATCGAGATAGGACAATAATTTCCCATGATCGCTCTTGATCCCTTCCTAAAGAATGGTTTGACTTCAGCATATTTCAGTACCTCTGGCAAACGGCCCTCTTCAAAACAATGATTTTTTATTTGGGCTAGTGGGTTTGCAATTCTATTATGAACCACTTTAATAAATTTGGTGGATATTCCATCCAAACCTGCAGATTTTTTTGTTTATTAATGTTAGAGTAGCATTTTCTACAGTCTCCACAGAAACTTTTAAGAATTTTGTAAAGTTTTCAGAGGTTTCACCTAGGCCAAAGGGGTTGACTATGTTGTGATAATCTGTTACATCTACACAGACTTTGCTGCGTTTATAAAGAATTCATTAAAGTACTCTGATACTTGAGTTGATTTACAGTAGTATTTCCTTCAGTGACAATTTTTGAAGTTTCTTGGTTACCTGATTTAATGACAGACCACACAGCCTTTGTTTTATTTTTATGATTTAAAATCAGCCTGTTATTTACCATTTGTTTTGCTTCCCTGACAACTCTTTTAAATATGGTTTTATAGAGTCTAACATATTTCATGAAACCAATATCTTTATTATATTTTAGTTCTCTGTGCAGTTGCCTTTTCGTTACACTGAAAATTTTTATGCCCTGGGTAATCCACTTTACTTCATTTGTTATTTTATTGCTGCAGAGTCTAGGTTGACATGTTTCATTAAAGACACCAAGAAAACTATTTAGGAAATTCTCAAAGTTTTTGTCACTTGAGTTACAACAATCAAAAGGCCATGTTTTCTCTTTTATGGAGGTGGTTAGTGTTTAACGTCCCGTCGACAACGAGGTCATTAGAGACGGAGCGCAAGCTCGGGTTAGGGAAGGATTGGGAAGGAAATCGGCCGTGCCCTTTCAAAGGAACCATCCCGGCATTTGCCTGAAACGATTTAGGGAAATCACGGAAAACCTAAATCTGGATGGCCGGAGACGGGATTGAACCGTCGTCCTCCCGAATGCGAGTCCAGTGTGCTAACCACTGCGCCACCTCGCTCGGTTTTTCTCTTTTATCTTCTCACTAAATGTTAGCAAGTTTTCTTTGTTAAAGTTCCTGCTCATTTCGGTTCTGATCTGTGAAATGTTCCTGTCTGTCAGTGGCAGCTCAATGAACACTGCACAGTGATCTGAAATACCTAGATCTAGACAAAATTTATACACATCTTCATATACATAATTAGTTAGAACTTTGTCAATACATGTTGCTGATTGCCCACTGTCTCTGGTAGATTCAAAGAAATTCAATCTGAAACCGTATTTCTTTACTAAGTCAGTGAATCTTGAAGCATGGCTGCTATCACATGTGGTATCAATATTAAAATCAGAAGCTATTACATTTATTTCTCTACAAAGGTCTTCTAGAAGATTTGAAGCTTAGATAGGAATAGTTCTGTTGTTGACATCCCTGGAATTCTGTATATTAAGATTATTATAACATTTGCTAGTGAGTCCACTATTTCTACACAACAGCTCTCAAACACACATTCTTCATTTAAATAATTAAAACAGTTTCTGGTCTCATAATTTATATCACTATGTAGAAGTATGCATGAGTCTTCACATGAATTGTTTCTTCTGCAAAAGCTACTTGCTAATTTGAAATTCCCTAGTTTGTTTAGAATTTTGTGTGTGTCCTCAGTAAACCAGTGCTCAGTTAAACAAACAACTCTAATATTTGCATAGTCTGACAGAATGATTTCCAATTCATCTATTTTGGAGCTTTTATTGTTTGAAGCATAATTGTTTAAACGGTTTGGTTTTGTCTTCATTAATGCTACACATGTTTTTTTACCCTCATCACTACTTATCAGTTTCCCTTATTTTTTATGACCATTTCCCTTATTTTTTATGACCTGGCAAGTATCTATTAACATCTAACTGAATATTTTTGAGCCAAACCTGTTCAGATGTAGACCATCTTTGGCAAGACACTTTGCAACTAGAAATTTGTTGGGATCAATGAAAACGACTCCTAGTTTATTGCACTGTTCTTTAATACTACCATTTTTTTCTTTGGACATAGCTGTCACTCACCAACCTTTTGTACACAATGCCACTTGTTATTATTCTGGAATTCAAGTAGTCTTCTGGCCGTTTGGATGAGGTCCCTTGTGTGGTTTACAGTTTCTTCCTCATTGTTGTTTTGAAGAGAATTTGTTCCCACATGGATAAAAACACCTTTTGGATTTCTGCTATACTTATCTGCTGCGTTCTCCCCTGAGATTGAGACATTGTTTAGGTGTGTATGCAAATGATGCTTCCTGATTCCAGGTCGAACACCAATATTGGAGTTTGGAACGATTGTTTTTCAACAATGAGTAGCCTATAATACAGAATTCACTTTCTGTCTTATTATAATGCTTCCTTCTGTCTTTTATGTGCGTTATGCAGGTCCACTTATATTTGTTTGGTTCTTCCGTATCTTTAGTTTCTTTTTCTTTCATAATGGCGGCTGCATTTTTTTGTGGTTTGTCAGTTGTATAACTCCACATATTTACTGTAGTAGGTCCATCTAATACCGTACTGGAGTTCTTTCACATACACAACACTTTTCATGTTTCAATGCAATATTTTCTTGCTTAAGCAACGTCAGTTCTGCTTTCAGAGCATCAATGGCACTTTGAAGAAGACAAATAATTTTGTCCTTAGAACTTAGTGCGGATGTTAATTGCTCATTTTCGTCACTTATACAGTCGAGGCATGTCCACTGAATATCATCATTTATAAATTTCAGACATACGTTTGCGCACTTCTTGTGTAACCAAAAGTTACAGCTAATGCACTGAATTCCTTTGACTACATGTTTTTTACACCTTCTGCATGAAGAACCATTTAATTTCAACTGAATTTGGAGCATCCTTTCACCACAGTATCCTACTGGTGCCATCTTTGTCACTGCAACTGTTTCTTATCACACATATCTTTTGATCATATCTATATTATGGAAAGCTTTTCTTTTCCACTCAAAGGATCTACAAAGAAAACAGCCATTGGATGTAGAATTCCTGTAATTTTGTATGGACTTTCATAATGATGGAAAATCATGCTTTTTCTTTTCTTTAATTGTGATGAAAGATTTTCGTTAGCACCATCATTGAGTTTAAAGTTAGGGACACTCCCTTTTAAGTTATGTTCTTGCACTCTGCACTGTGCATGTCTATTTACAGTCCTCGCTATCTTTTCATGTAAATCGCTGATTCGTACATCTTCTGTTTCAGGCCGTGAAAAAAATTTTAAGTGTTGTTCTTCTATGAACTTTTTATTCAACAACTCTACTTCAGAAAGTCCAGTTAACGAGTGAAGTAATTCATTAAGGACAACCTGAAACTCCGCAACCACCTGTGCCCGAGTTGTGTGTTTCACAGAACATTACATGCGAGATAATCTTCCTCTCTCCTTCATAATTCATTCAGAATGGTTGGATTCTGGGTGATATTTTGAAATAAGCACATGTTTTACACATTCCCTTGCTAAAAATTCTCAGAATGTATTACTTATAAATTGAGTTCCACTATTGCTGCATAAGCAGTTTGGCTTGCTTGTGTCCATAAAATAATCTCTTGTGCAATTGATTATGGTTGCATTTGCTAACTTAATGGGATATAGCTTCATATATTTAGACCAACATTTTTGTCCAGTACTTTCTTTAACGTTCTGATGAAGATCACAATTTCTTAGTACCTTTTTATTTCTTTGCATAAATTTTTAAAGTAATGAAACTTTGTCACTTGTTGGCTGCAGTTTTGTATACTGGACACTAATCTCCTCCTCCAACAATAAACAAATAACTGTATAGATAATGCCAGGGCCTTGGGTAAGTAAGTAAGAGAATAAAATTGTAAAAATATCAACCAAAATCTTAAATTAAATAATAATGTTCCCAGTTCAGATTCTGGTTTTTGACAGGCACATGGCATCACATATGTCCTATAGTGTCCTCAGCATAAAATAACTGAATCACCTCCACGATTTTTGCCGACGGACACATGTTAAACCTAGGCTTATGACTTCTTCACTGAACAATACATTTCTTGCTATTCAGCACGAAGTGTATACACAAATTAGGAGGCCTAAAATTAAACAGGACATGCTATTAATAAACCTTACTGCCTCCACACGTAACAGTACCCTCTGGCTCCTACCCTTGTAACCGCCCCCAGTGTAAAACCTGTCCCATGCACCCTCCCACCACCACCTACTCCAGTCCTGTAACCCGGAAGGTGTACACGATCAAAGGCAGAGCCACGTGTGAAAACACCCACGTGATTTACCAACTGACCTGCCTACACTGTGAAGCTTTCTATGTGGGAATGACCAGCAACAAACTGTCCATTTGCATGAATGGACACAGGCAGACAGTGTTTGTTGGTAATGAAGATCACCCTGTGGCTAAACATGCCTTGGTGCACGGCCAGCACATCTTGGCACAGTGTTACACCGTATGGGTTATCTGGATACTTCCCACTAACACCAACCTGTCAGAACTCCGGAGATGGGAACTTGCCCTTCAGTATATCCTCTCTTCTCGTTATCCGCCAGGCCTCAACCTCCGCTAATTTCAAGTTGCCGCCACTCATACCTCACCTGTCTTTCAACAACATCTTTGCCTCTTTACTTCCGCCTCGACTGACATCTCTGCCCAAACTCTTTGCCTTTACAAATGTCTGCTTGTGTCTGTGTATGTGCGGAATGTGTGGATGGATATGTGTGTGCGCGCGAGTGTATACCTGTCCTTTTTTCCCCCTAAGGTAAGTCTTTCCGCTTCCGGGATTGGAATGACTCCTTACCCTCTCCCTTAAAACCCACATCCTTTCGTCTTTCCCTCTCCTTCCCTCTTTCCTGATGAAGCAACCGTTTGTTGCGAAAGCTTGAATTTTGTGTGTATGTTTGTGTTTGTTTGTGTGTCTATCGACCTGCCAGCGCTTTTGTTTGGTAAGTCTCATCATCTTTGTTTTTAGATATAGTTTATGTAAAAATGTATATTCCAATGCTTATTGCTTTTCAGATACTTTTCACAATAACTATAAAAACCACAATATGGTCTGGTCCATCCACACATATCTCACCTCTCCTGACACAGACTGCATTCAATGCTTAAATCTCCATCATCATGCTCATTACAGTTTAAGTACCTTTCAAAGCTAGGTTTCCAAGCATAGTATACTTAAACTGCTACAGACACATAAATGTTGCCTAAAATATACTGCACAAGAATTTGTTACTTCAAAACCTTCCATCATTAGAGCACTAATAGCCTCCTGTTGCTTCCTCAACATATCTATATAGGCCACAGTATCAACACTTAGATTATGTGCCTCGTCAGAGATTCCTTCCTTAGTCAATTTGCCCTAAATTTTCTGTACTTCACTCTCCATTCTATCTATTTCTGCATTTTCACTTCTTAGTTTTATCTCTAACTACTTACACAGTGTGACCCAGGAGGAATGGTCAATATTCAGGATTATGACAGAAACTATCATTTGAAGAACAAAACTTCCCATAGAAATATCCCTATTCCTAATGGTTTCCAAGATAGAACACATTTAATGGATATCATTATTTATTTTCTGTATTATTCAATACAGTTTCAAGCTTGCAGATGTACAACAGTTAGTAAACATTACAACACGTGTTTTACAAAATATCAAAGGAAAAATACATATTTTGATACATTAGCTCTAAGGATAACCATACACACTACATTACAGTTGTTGCACTGTTCACAATAAATGTTCAAATATTCCACCATAAACTTCAGTGCATTTGTGCACTCTTGGGAGACTGTGGTGCTTTTCTGAGTGCCTCCACACGTTCCTTAATGATAGCGGCAGTGTCCATGATGCAACCAAGCAGTTCATCTTGCATATTCAACTTTCATTGAATGGGTTTGTTTAACAGCAGAAAAAGATCTCGAGAAGAAAGGTTGAAAGCATTGAGATAGGTTGGGCTAGATCAAAATGTCAAAAGAGATCGGAGGGGGAAGACACAAGAGGTTGAAGGCATCATGATAGGTTGGACTCGATCAAAATGTCACAGTGGTTGGATGAGTAAGAAACATATGTGTGCCGCTACCCCGAAAACAAATGTACATTAACAGGTTGACTAACATGGGGTCACTGCCAGCCACATCAGAACCACAAACGTGGCACTGTGTGGCTGGCAGTGGCCACAGCAATGCACAGCAATGCCCCTCACCTAACACCACATGCCTGCCCTGGCTCTGACACAACGATCACTAAGGGTGTGGCAGTCATCAGGTTAAGTGTGTTCTATGTCAGTAACCATTCAGAACAGGGCTTATATCTGTATGTAGTTTTTAGCTTCAGATGAGCATTCCTGGGATATCCTGGACCACTGGCAATTCCTCCTGGGACAACATGTATATGACATGCTCAAGATATGCACCATTGATCTTGTAAACTGATATCAAGTTCTTTCTCATTGTTACAGCCATTTATCCACATTGAAAGAGATCTGCCATTCATTACATCAAGTGGAAATTTTGTCCAAGGTATTCTGAATTTCCTCACAGTTTTCCAATGAAAATAGTTTGCTGTAGGCAACACCTTTATCTGGAAACAATTTGTAAGTGCTGTTGATCCGCTCTGATAAATAGTTTCTGTATATTGAGAAAATCAAAGGTCCTGTTATGCTTCCTGGGGCGTTACTGATGTTACTTTTGTTTTTGTTGACTATACTGCGTTCCGTGAGTCAACTATTTCGCTGAGCCAATCAGATATATATGTGAAGATACTCCATATGGTCATGTCTTACCCTTGTATTCACTTCAAATTAGATCTAGTTTTGAAGTGCATCTATACCAAATAATAAATTAAATGAAATGTGCATGTGCCTACAGCCTCCCATCAATAGACCAGTTGCCTGGTGCAGATCTTATTAGTTGACTCAACTTTGGCAACTTGTGTGTCGATGACCACCCAGTCCCCCAGTGTAGAAACTCTCTGATCCAGCCAGGAATCAAACTCAGGTCCCTCGCATGCCATTCTGACACACACTAACCACACTGACCACTCAGCTATGGAGATGGACACCAAATAATAAAAATATGTTACAGACTGGAGTGTTACAGGTTCTGGTTATGGATTGTAACAGAATCAACAACTTCACTAATGATCTGTCACCCTGATGTTGTTCATGAGCACTTTTACCTTATTTAAGGTCTACGGTCATCTTCTTGTAATTTCTTGATGCCATGGACCTGCTACACAGTGCCACTACTTGTACCATGAGACTTCTTTGCCATCTGGTCAAATTCTGTAAGAGAGCTCTATAATCTTCAAGCTATGAAATGGCATAACTGCCTTTTAATGAACTCTTTTGCCTTCCAAACCTCTGTCAAGCCACAATGCCAAAGCACAAGTGACCTCTTCACAGCAAGTGGAGATGCTCGATCGCCGTCACACCTTGCCAATGTTCTGTGCCAATGCTTCTTTCATAATCTCTGTATATATTTCAGCACAAAGTGCACATGGTGCAGAATCTCTTGATGCTAATAATGTAGCTTTTTTTTACACAAACATTTTTCATCTGATTGCGAAGAAGAGGTAGAACAACTTGTTACACACCAAGATGAAGTGATACATTCCTTGAGAGACACCAAAACAATTTTCATACAGAATTTGTTCCTCACCTAGGGTTAAAGCCCTTAATAAGGAACCCGCTGGTGCAAGGCAAGAGTCTGAGAATAATTGCAGATGTAAAAGTAAGTTACAAGGACATTGGGCTGTATATTCCATGATCTGATTCTACAGACTTGCGAAAAGAAAAGCTGTTTGTTCTATGGTGGTCAACGCTATTCGTTTTAAGCAGGTCTTTATTCTTACAAAATGTAAATGTTGCCTAATGATGATTGCCAGTGTAAAAACTATAAGTGCAGCATTGGATGAATTACATGTAAATACAAACTGGGATGGCAAAAGTTTTTGTCAGAGTTGTACAAACTTTTCTGCTGATTGTAGACGATGTTTTTGTATGGGTATAGTAAGCTATGTTATGCCCCCTCTGGTACTTTTTTGTATATGAGTACAGTATATGCACATAACATCAAAACACACATCACAGATTTTTCTATCATGTAATATATTTATGGTTGAATGGTTGATTTGGGGAAAGGTACCAAACAGCGAGGTCATTGGATTAGGGAAGGATGGGGAAGGAAGTCGATCGTGCCCTGGCAAAGGAACCATCCCGGCATTTGCCTGAAGCAATTTAGGGAAATCACGGAAAACCTAAATCAGGTTGGCCAGACGCGAATTTTTGAACGATCGTCATCCTGAATGCGAGTCCAGTGTGCTAACGACTGCGCCACTTTGCTTGGTATATATTTATGAATTACCATTTTAATTTTATATGGTTATGAAGAAAAATGCGTTAAATAAAGAACAAATACTGGTAATGATTGATTCTGTCTGAAATTACAAATGACTCAATCAGTCACATAACAGTATTCACCTCGCATAACAGAAATTTTTTAATATGGAACGAATGTTGCCTATCATGAAACTACACCTTGGGCTATACTACTGATTAGTCTATTACTTCAACCATTAATTCATATTAACAAACAAACTTAAACTAGACCTCTGGCTACACAACTGATATCAGTCTGCCACCACAACCAAGATTTTGAAAGACGGCTGGGGTGGGGGAGGGTGGTTGGGGAGATGTGTACCCTCACACACATTTTTTCCCCCAAACATCATTAATGATATATAGCATAATGCTGACTACTGCTGTCTGTTAATGTTGTCTACATAAGTTTCTTCATGTCAATTGGAGCTTTTTATTTTAAAAGAATTTGCAAGCTGGAGTATTCTTTTGTGGTTACACAATTAGCTTCCCACTTTTGTTTGTACTTTTAATGTGTTGCTTGACTTTTGCATATTCCTGAAGATTCTACTCCATGATGACATATGATCTTCACACAGCCATCATGAAGATGCTTCTATGTACAATAATGAAATTCATCACAATCGTGAATTGAATGGAACAGCAATACCCACTACCACAAAAAGAAAAAATTATCACTACTCATTATTACAGGTGTCATTGGCGCAGAAAGATGTTCGATACATAGCCAGGAAACTCTGGGAGCATCTGACAGCAAAATATCTGAGTGATATCAAACCAGTTCTGAAATAATTTCCTCTGGATCACTGTTCTACTGGTCAATTTATAATAAAAAATTATTACCTTGTATCAAAGATGTTTATTTCTGTTGTTATGTTTGAGTACGTTTCCCATTACACATGACTAATATAAAATACAAACAAATATCAACACATAAAAATACATAGGAATCGTAATAGCTTAGTACCTGCTTCATTCTTAAACATATCAATAGAAACTGTGCCAATTGTCTGTGGAACATGGAATTAGCTAACTGATTTCAACTTTTATTGATCAGTTTTCTGTGTGGTTCAAAGGCTCATTACTTTCATCATCGGTTTGTTTCATTTAACTTAACAGTATATACACAACTGGTACATAAGATTGTTTTGGGTAAACTGTGGCACTGTTTGGCAGTTTAAACCAAAAAACATTCTGTATGTGGATCTAGAGCAATATGAATGCTTTGCCTGCATAATTAGTTGTAAAATAAATGTAAATACTTTTCATTAGTCATAAAACTGTTTCTCAGGATAATTCTTATATTACCTATACTTTTTATAAAGAGCTATAAGGACAAATTGTGTACTACAAGGTAACAGTTGGACTACAGAGAACATATCATTGCAATAAAACTGCAGCAGTGGCAAATTGCGTATAATATTTTATATTATTACGATTTTACTGAATTAAAGTTGACACACACTAATAAAATACTGTCTACATTTAAAACTAAATCCCCAACACAATGGAAGTATTAACACTTGGATAGATAACTGCTTAGCAGAAATCCTGAAACACGTGTAATTTCTTGGGATACTAATAGATGAAAACGTAAATTATGATAAGCACGTAGAACATACAGGGTGCTCCAGGAGTAGCCAATATTCAGGGATATGACAGAAATAATCATTTGAAGCAGAAAAGCTTCTTATGGACATACGTCCTATTATGAATGATTTCTGAGAATGGTTTCTAAGATAAAACACAATGTAATGTACATTGTTATTTATTTTTGTATTATTCAATACTCTGTCAAGTTTACATACATACAATAGTTACAAATACTATAACATGTGTTTTACAACGTATCAATTGAGAACATGCTGAAAACTCTGGTAAACACTCTATGAACAGGAATTCAACATCTTGGAAAGAGTCAACAGTATTCTGTGACAACAGCAGGGACACTACCACCACAGAAGGCTATCTGCGTATTCTTCACTAGTGCAGATGTATGAAATTTTAGCCAGCATGTGTACAAAGACAGGGTAAGTGCTCTTTGAAACTCTCTCAATTCCTCACACTACTTCACTTAACAAACAACATCCCAAGCAAAGAGGTTGAAAGCAACATAGGTTGGCCTAAAATAAAACCTCAAATGGGTTGTGTACGTAAGATACATACATGCGCACCACTGCCCCAAAACCAAATGTACATTAGATGTGTTTTCCCTCAAAAAACCACTTGGAACAGGACGTACGTCCATATGAAGATTTTTGCTTTAAATGAGGTTCCTATCATATCCCTGAATACTGGCCATTCCTCAGGGGACATCCTGTATATGTGAAAAACTCAGTTGAAACTTTATGCTCTGCACAAACTGGGCTACCTAAAAAAAAAGATATAAAATATTATGAAAATGATATACTGAACACTAATCCATTTGACATTAAGCTATGACATAATTTTGTGGGGTTACACCTTTAAAATAAACGTTAATAGAATATTCAAATGACAGAAAAAAGAGCAATTAGAATGATAATCTACCTTAGAGGGAGAAAATCATGTAGGCCACCATTCAAAATCTTAAGATACTTACACTACCTAGCATATACCTCTACAGACTCCTATACAGGTCAGAATTCAAATATACTCCAAATATTAAAGATAACAACACAGAACCCAAGGAAATGGAACCTCTTCCAGAAGCCAATACACAACACCATGAAACACAAATCAAAGTCATCACAAAAAAACTGTAATTTGATATGAAATAGGACTACAATATTATTTCATAAAACCATACAATGATAAATGACAGTTAGTAAACAATACATGTAATGTAAATGTAGCAATATTTCATCCAAGCCGTACAATGTGTTTTGTCTACAGATCCAATAAATAAAAAAAGAATGATTCATGAAGCCTTCAGTAACTACTGTAGCAGACTTTTGTAAAAAGATCTCACAAGGACCCAAGAAATTAAAGTCACATGTTAAGACTGTCAGTGGCACCAGTTTTACTGTCCAACGCACATGGGCAGCACAGGAAATGTGGAACTCAATTTTCAACTGTTCCTTCACGAAGTAAGATCCAAGAGCACTACCCAGTTTAATTCTCATACCACTGCAAAGATATGTAACTTAAATATTAGTATCAATGATGTTGAGATTCAGCTAAAATCATTGCAATTGAATAATGTCCCAGAGCCAGATGGAATTCCTGTCACGTTCTTCACAGAATGTGAGGCCGAGGTGCTCCCTCATTTATCTACAATATGCTCCATGTCCTTGCCCCCAGCAGTTCAAAGAAAACACAGTTTATATCTATCTAAAAATTGTATACCTCGATTAAAATAACTCGCATGATGAAAATTTCAGCGAGTCGAGTCACAGGGGCCAGACGTCAGCCAACTGGGTGTCTGCATGCTTGCTACATTTTGCAAATATGTGCAAAATCTTGCCAAGTGAGACAGGTCAAATGAAGTGAAGACAGCAGAGTAACTGGCAATGCCACCCCCCACCAATGACATATGTCAGTCGCAAAGTTATTTTATTCAAGTCATAGTAGAAGTGATCCACAAAACTACCATCC
This sequence comes from Schistocerca serialis cubense, assembly GCF_023864345.2. Taxonomy (NCBI): domain Eukaryota; kingdom Metazoa; phylum Arthropoda; class Insecta; order Orthoptera; family Acrididae; genus Schistocerca; species Schistocerca serialis. The sequence goes on along the minus strand of NC_064642.1, from coordinate 138,460,705 downwards.
AACATCACTGACATTCACCTTTATAAAATATTCAGAGATCAAAACATAACAATCTTCTCCATAAGAACCACCACTAATTCCAAAAACATAAGTCGTGTCCAATGCAAATCACACTTTTCTCACATTACATTCTGAAAGCCATGCTTTAAGATACTATTTACCGACTTCTGAAAGGCATTGGACTCAGCACCACTTTCACACTAATTGACAATATTATGATCATACGGGATATCAAATGAAATCTGAGACTGGATTTCTTTGTATGGAGAATGCCAATGTTAATCTGGTGGGAAAGTCATCAACAGATTTACAAGTAAGTTCAGGAGTCCCACAGGAAAGTGTACCGGACCCTTTCTGACAATGGCTTGACAGACAATATTAATAGTAACCTAAGATTATTTGTAGATAATACAGTTACAGTGAAACATTATCTGAAAATAATTCCACAAGTATTCAGTCAGATTATGATCAGATTTCAAAGTGATGCAAATAGTGGAAACTAGCTAAAATCTTCACAAATATCAAGTTGTGCGCTTCATAAGACATACAAATGTAGTATTTTATAAATGCAATAGCAAAATAAACCTAGATTTTTATCTGTGCATTTCCTATGCACTTGACACATTCCACATCAAAACAGTTACCACAAGATTGATCAATGTAACACGTAACCAACTGAGTCAAAATGGAATCAGTCAACTCGTATTTATTTGTGGGGACATGAAATCTAATAATCACATAGGTTCAGACAGAGTTTGCACAGTGCATATACATTTGAGCTAAGTTTTCCACATGTACAGGGTGTCCCACGAGGAATATTCAGAGATATTACAGGTGAGGAGGATGCTCGGGTCGGTGACACCAAACAACACTCCCATTTTACAGTGGTTCATTTATTCACCTCTTTACACAAGCAAGGCTTACACAGAACTGGATGGCAGAACTGCATAAAGATAATGTTTAGCTTAGTTCAAAGACGATACTCAGATAGATACTGGTGTCGACCTCATCAGCGTCACATAGCTCCCCACCCCCCCACCTGCCACCCTGCAATATGGAGTACTCTTGAGAGGCCAGGGGGGGTGGGGGTGACTATGGTGTTGGCAGGGGTGGTCCAAGGTCAGCTCAACAGCGTCGGCGGGGAACTGTGTGGGTAGATGTCGTGAAGGAAGGTCCGGCCACCGAACCTGGAAGTCGAAGTGCGCTGGGCGTCGTACTGGGCATACTGGTCGTGCGGCGACAGGTAAGCCGGCGGTTTGCGGGAGGAACAGAGCAATGACGACGATGTCTCCAGTGGGTGTGGCGAACACACGAAGCACGTCCAGGTCGACGTCAGGTGGGAGGGGAACACATTTCACCAGGTTGCAGGTTGTGTCATGAGCACTGGATGAAGGAAAACACATAACGAACAGTGTGTCATCGCATAGTATTATAGAGATGTCATGGATTATGTCTGGGGGTACAGCCACAAACACCTCGAGCGGGGGGCACGTTCTAGATGGGAGGGGGGGGGGGGGGGGGGGGGGAGAAACCTCGACAGGGCAAGGCAGGTGAAGGGGGAGAGGTAGAAGGGCCCGACGCTCGGTGGCGAGGGCGTGATCGTAGGTAAGCTCGACGGGGGGAGCATGTGATCACTCGACAGAGTGTGTGAGACTGGAGTAGAGGGCGAGGTTGGAGGAGAGCTCAACGATTGGATCTGGAAGTCACTCAACTGAGTGTGTAAGTCCGACGTGGAGGGAGTGGTCGGAGCGTCGTGAGCCACGACAGTGAGTGGCATGGTCGTGACCTGAAGAGGGGTAGAAGCAGGCTCGACATGAGCAGGCTTAAGTCTGTTGAGAGAGACTGTAACAGCTGAATCTTTTATCTGGATGTCATAGGTGTTGGCTGAGCACCGGAAAACTCGGTACGGGCCAGTATATGGAGGTTGGAGGGGAGCATGGACAGTGTCATCTCGGAGCACGATGTACTCGCAATTCAGAGATTTCGGGATGTGAACCTTAGGGCGGGAATGGCTGGCAGGCACAGGGATGTGGAGGTTGATGACGTGGCGTCTGACGCTGTCCACAAAGGAAGGTAAGTCAGACAGAGGAAGAGAAGCGGAAGGACTCACAAGTTCGCCAGGGAGAACAATGTACTGGCCATATACGAACTCGGCTATTGTGCCTTTGAGGTCGTCCTTATAGATTGCGCGAATGCTGAGTAGCACAAGGGGAAGGGCCTCCATCCATGATTGCACGAATGCTGAGTAGCACAAGGGGAAGGGCCTCCGTCCATAGAGAGTTGTGGCATCAAAGAGCTGCCTTCATAAGTGCAGTGCCAGCGCTCAACTAGCCCGTTACTTTGCAGCTTATATGCTGTAGTATGGATGTGCCGGATGCCGCAAATGTTACAAATCTCCTGGAACAGGGCCAACTCAAATTGTCTGCTCTGGTCAGTCGTGATGATAGCTGGACATCCGAAACGCGATACCCATGACTCGACGAAAGCTCGGGCAACAGTTTCTGCCATGATACTGGGGAGGGGGACAGCCCCGACCCAGCGAGTTGTTCGGTCGATAGACCAGAGAACATAATGAAAGCCGTTACATAGGGGGGAGCCACCGACAGTGTCAATATGAATATGCTGGAAATGCCCAGGAGGGATTGAAAAGGCGCCGAGGGGGGTGAAGTGTGCTTGTGTACTTTGCAGTGTTGGCACACGTTGCAGGAGCATGCCCATTGCTGGCAGTCCTTGTTGACATTTATCTACACAAAGCACTCCGCTACGAGGTGGGCGGACACACGAACACCAGGGTGGGCTAAATTATGCAGTGTGTTGAAGACAGCTCGACGGAGTGTGGTTGGGATGAGGGGGCGTAATGTGCCCGTACTGTCGTCGCACCAGATCTCACCAGAAATGCCAGGGAAGTTGGTGCGGAAGAAGTGAAGTGAAGAGGTAGAGTCTGAAATCAGGTTTTTTGTGTCCTCGTCAGCAGGTTGGAGGTTAGGCAGTTCAGAGAGGCCTAACAGCGAATGAACGGTGTCGACTCGTGAAAGGAAATCAACAACTATATTGTCCACGTATCTGCAGCCGCGAGGAGGCAGGTCAGCTGGCAGATTTGTAATGGCCACAGCCAGGGGTTTGTGGTCTGTGAAAACATAGAAAGGGCGTCCCTTAACGTCAGTCTTAAAATGCTTGATCGCTTCGTAGACTGCGAGCAACTCCCTGTCAAACGCAGAATATTTCCGTTGTGCATTGGTGAGCTTGCGCGAGAAGAACTGCAGAGGTGAAGTCTGGCCGTCGACTGGCTGGCGAAGAACAGCGCCGATGGTAGTATCGCTCGCGGCTGTGGTGATGAAAAGCTGTGCATTGGGATGAGGATGCACAATGGTGCAGGCTTCGACAAGCAGATTTTTGAGGGCAGTGAAAGAGTCAGTCATAGCAGGGGTCCATGGAGCAGGCCGAGATCCAGAAGTGTTGGTGCCTGCCAAGGTGTCCATCAGTGGAGCCGGAATCTCCGCAGCCTGAGGTAGATGACGGCGATAATAATTAACCATTCCCAGAAAGCGCCAGAGCTCTTTGAATGACGAAGGTCTGGGTAGGTTTAGTATTGTTTGTACTTTCTCAGGGGGCAGTGAAATGCCATCGGCAGAGACCCGAAAACCAAGAAAAGTGACAGTGGGTTGATGTAGCTCAATTTGTCCTGGTTGGTCTCGATGCCTGCTGCGCGAGAGTGTTCATAACAGTTTGCACATGTCGAATGTTGTCCTCGACGGAGGAGCTGAACACTAGAATGTCATCAAGATATGCAAAGCAGAATTTTAGTTCGAATAGCACTTCGTTGATGAAGCGTTGCCAGGTCTGGGTTGCGTTTTTCAGACCGAAGGGCATGAATCGAAACTGAAATAACTCGATTTGGGTGGTGATTGCTGTCTTCTTGATGTCTTCAGGAGCCATGGGGATCTGGTGGTAGGCCCGTTTGCAATCAATGACAGAGAACGTAGTCGCACCTGCGAGGGAACTGGTAAAGTCGGCAATGTTTGGTATGGGGTAAGTGTCCATAATTTTTCATGCGTTTAGTCGACGGTAGTCTCCGCACATGCGCCAGGACCCGTCTTTCTTGGGTGTAATATGAATGGGCGTAGACCAGCTATTGGCAGAGGGTTCAATGATGCCGGAGCTTAGAAGTTCAGAAATCTGCTTAATAAGGTCGGAGAGGCGCTCGGGACAAAGTCGACGTGGTTTACTCGAGATCGAGGGGCCTGGCGCAGGGCGAAGCTTGTGAACCGTGCCATTGGTGGTGACGGAAATGTTGCCGGCGGCAAGGGAGGCGGGCTGGGCAGAGGTGAGGTTGTGATGTTTGGAGCCACTCGGCGGATCCGACAGAAGCCGAGGCGGCGAAGTGTACCAGGAGTCAATGTGACAAGATGGCCGCCGGCCTGAAGCAGTGGCACCGTGGTCGGGAGAGCTCGTGAAGCGTTAGTGAGTCCATTGTCCGAGGGTGAGGCCTGTGGCAGCACGGTCGCGGGCAAAATGCTTGGCGCGAGTGCACTGTTTGTGTTGTCAGTGACGGTTGCACGGCGGTGCGCAGGACCCGAAGTTGCATTGTTTGAGGTGCTGTCCGCGAGGGGCTGGGTAGGAGCTGTCAGTTCAGGAACACGTGAGACTCGTCGCGCATGCACACTTGTGTCCGGCCGAGTGTCAAACGCTGCCATGTTAGGAGGATGTGGTCCTGCGGAACTGTCAGTACATGTTATGGCAGTCTTGATAGCACAGTTGCGAGGGGTAGTGGGAGGTAAACACACGGAAGCTCGATTGCTGGGATTGCAAGCAGATTCGGCACACTTACTGGACTTGCTTTGTCCTTGCTGTAGTGTCTGTAATTCCTTTGCTGCATCAGAGAGCTGGAGCTGTGTTTCGTGGAGCCGGAGGGAGAGCTCAAAGTTTTCCTTGCATAGGCAAGCGACGTGTTCAAGCTTCACAAGGCACTTATGTGTGGTTTCATGTAACGTCGTCGACAGAGACAAGCATGTACGGATGAGATGAGCCCGGACCAATGTGTCACAGGGTGGGTTGCTCGACGGAGCACAGAGGAAGTGAGTCTTGGACGGATGGTGAAACACAGTGTTTCGCACTAGGTCCGGTGAAAGTTTGTGGTGTCGTAAGAAGTCAATGCCTAGTATAGGTTTGTCAATTTCACACACTAAAAAAGTCCACTCGAGTTTGCAGTTTGCGGAGAGTGAGACAACGTGTGAGGTTGATCCTGAGCACTGTAGTTTAGTGGAATTCACGGCTTGCAGTGGAGTATGATGAGGGCAGATGTTCGACGACGCTAAGGATGTGGGCAGCAGTGAAACATCGGCATCTGTGTCCACTAGGAAAAGGTATCCCTACAAAATGTCTTTAATGTAAAGTCGTCCACAATTATCCAGTCATTCCCGGACAGAATGGAGCACTGGGAGGTGCCTGTCATGTTGTGCACAGGAGGTGGCACCCAAACCTACCTGCAATTGGCGTTTGGAAAGTAGCAGGGTGGTCTGCAGTTCAGTGCCACCTCACCAAACTGTGTGTGGAAGTAACAGTAGGGGTAGTGCGGTTGCATTTCCTGCGGAAAGTTCGTTGCCAGTGGCGGTGGCCGAGGTTCAGTTACGGGAGGGGGCGTGACCGCGGGAAGAGCTGGTGACGTCCCAGTTGCTTGTTTACTGCTTCCCGGGGCGAGTGAAACAGTCGGAACAGTATGGCCCCGTCGGCAGGGCGATGAGCCTGAACCTGAGACTTGTCAGGCAGGCAGTGGCTGGTGAAATGGAGCAGTGATGCATCGTGTAGCTTGTCAGCAATCGTCATTCTTTGCTCGACAGGTTCAGGAGGCCTTTGAGCCAGAGCAAAGTGGATGTGAGGAGATAGTCTATATGACCAGAAGGCGAGGAGAGCTGTGTCAGAGAATAGATCGGCGCTGACCAGGCCACGTAGCCGTCTCCAGAGCTGGGAAGTTTGTTCTTGCCTAGTTGCTCGACATGGAGCACTTGCCGTATTGCTGCCTCAGTTAAGTGTGTAAGCCAACATAGAACTGTCTCTTTGGCTAGAGTGTACCGGGTAGATGAGTCCCGGGCGTCGACCAGGTCAGTAATCAAGTCCTCCTGGTCATGCAGGTGGGTAATGAGGCACAGAAACTTGGTTGACTCGTCGAGTTTGTAATGGTCAAACACTTCATCCACAATTTTGAACCAGTTTGTTGCTCTGTCGGGATTAAACGGTGGCAGCGCTGGTAAGTTTTGTAGAATGTTCGGAAGAACAGGTTGAGTTGAGTTCGTCGGGGCACTGCCTGAATCGAGCTGTTGATGCTGTAGTATTCCAGGAGAGTGTGCCTCCAAGGGATGTGGCAATGATGGCTGTTCGTGTGGCAGCGTGAAGGTGACACATTGTGGTTGAGTGCGATCCATCGCAACGCGGAACGCTGACGTGGGTGAGACACCGTAATGTGTCGACTGTGGTTTTGGGAGCTCAACACATTGCGGGTGTGCTTGAATTGGCGCATCGCGGAAGACCGAGGCGCATGAGGCACCGAGATGTGCCGAGAACGGTAGCAGAAGCTCGACTGGAGTCGGCGCGGGTGACAGGTGAGAAAAAGTTCAAAGTTTTAGTCCGCGGAAAGCTCGACGTTTGATCAGAGCCAGGGCCACCTGTGTTGCAGGGAGGCTGCGGAGGTGCGGGCTGTCCAGAAGCACAGTGTGGGAAATGATGTCGAACGTAGGACGGAATGTGCGATTGTTCACTGTTCATAGTCACTCCACTCAAAACGGTGTGCGGATAGGGTGAATGTCGTGGCACAAAACACTGAGGCGTAGCAGTGGGAAGGAGGTGGAGGTCAGGCACAGATAACAAGTTATTGTTCGTATCGAAGTAGGAAGGCATGTGCTGATGCTGAACTGAGGGAGGTGCGGGTGTGGGCGGATGCTGAGGAGGTTGACCTTTGAACGAAGCAGTTCTGGCCACGTGGCAGGTATCTGCGTGGTACGGCGTGGATAGCGGCGTAGCAAATCGTTGTCGTGGTGGTGGTAGGTTGTCCAACGAAGCATTTGCAGAAATCGGCATTGGTCCCGCACTGCACAGAGATCCGTAAAAGGTAACTGCACAATCGATGAGGGAGGGCACATGTGGAGGGAGCAAAGGCGGTTGATAGCTGGAGTCATGTACACTCCTAACCTCACTTATTGTTGCAGGGTCGAAAACGTCCGGCGAAATCGGCGAAATCGGCGAGTGAGAGGCATCGTGTTGCAGTCCTGGCGGGAGTACATCGCCCGCAGCACGATGCATGTCGATCACAAAATCCGGCTTTAGGCGTTGGGCCGAAGTCAATGTTCGAATGTTGTGTTGATGTAATACAAGCGAAAATAACTGATGCGGAGGCCGCGGACACAGTAAAACAGCGAAAACGGAAGAGGTTACAACTCAGGGTCACCAGTGAGGATGATGCTCGGGTCAGTTACACCAAACAACACTACCATTTTACAGTTCATTTATTCAACTCTTTACACAAGCAAGGCTTACACAGAACTGGACGGCGGAACTGCACAAAGATAATGTTTACCTTAGTTCAAAGACGATACTCAGATCGATACTGGTGTCGACCTCATCGGTGCCACACAGGAATGGTTATTTAAAGCACAAAACTTCATATGAACATAGGCTTTATTCCAAATGGTTTTCAAGATGTAAATTTGGTTTTAGGCTAGTGGTAAGCTCATATGTCTCTTACCTACCCCATCTCTTTGAAGTTTATTGTAGCCATAACTGTGTTGTTGATTTCTACCTCTTTGCTTGGGATGCCTCTCTCACCTGAAATTAGTCCATTGAACACACAGTTGTCCATGGTGTGTTTTATTGTATATGGTATGTGTTGAGTGAAGTAGTGTCAGGGACTGAGGGTGTTTCAAAGACAAGCATCAGTTAACTGTGTTTGTATATGTGCTCGCTAGAATGCCACACATCTACACTAATGAAGAATATCCAAGATATGGTGTATGTTTATGGCTTCTGCAATGGTAGTGTCACTTCTGCTGTTGAACAATACTGTCAGCACTTTCTGACATCAAATTCCTGTTCACAGAGTGTTTACCATAGTTTCCAGCACATTTTTCAACTGATAATTTGTAAAACACATGTTGTAATGTTTACAACTGTTGTACATGTGTAAAATAGACAAATTATTGAATAATACAAAAAATGACAGTGTACATTCAACAGTGTTCTATCTCAGAAACTATTCATAATAGGGCATATATCCATTTTAAGTTTTTTGCTTCAAATTATCATTTCTGTCATATTCCTGAATACTGCCATTCCTCCTGGGGCACCCTGTGTAGTTTATGTGAATATCTTAATCTACGTTTCCATCCTATATTATTCCAAGGAATTTTGTGTGTTCAAAGTTTTCTGCTAAGCAGTCATCTATGAAAATAATATTTTCATTGTGTTGGACTTTTAGTTTGAAATTTAGACATTGTTTTCGGCAAGCTTGTCTTCACTGGAAGGGTGCTGGGAAAATACAGTCAGTCTACAAATGACACTGCAAACAAAATACTGGTGTGGCACATCAAGGACAAGAGCTCAAAGTACGCAGTACTTGTGCTACTAATGGAAGACTGTCACAGAAATGCTGAAAATCCTGAACTGACTGATAATAGAAGATAAACACCAACTATTCCAGAAGCCTACTTACTTATATCCGTTACTGATAGAATGGGATTGTCAGGATCAGTAAATAATACCCTTGAATATCTTAAACTAGCCTTTACAAATAGCTTCAGGTACATGAATATGTCACTCACTTCACCAAAATAAATAACTTCCATAATAAAATCTTTAAAAACAAAGCATTCTAGTGGTTACAATGAAATATCAACAAAGTTAATTAAGGCATGTTCTTGTGAGTTTAGTACAATTCTAAGTTACTTGTGTAACCACTCAATTATAACTGGGACATTTCCTGACTGACTAAAATATACAGATGTTAAGCCTCTAATCAAGAACGGGGATAAAGAGATACCATCAAACTACACACCGATTTCACTTTTGCCAGAATTCTCAAAAATTTTAGAAAAAGTAATGTACAGGCAGCTTCTTAACCATTTGACCACAAATAACATATTATCAAGAACACAGATCGGATTTTTGAAAGGTTCTGATATTCAAAACGCTATTTACACCTACAGGTAAAATGTACTTAATTCATTAAATAACAAATTACAAGCAGCAGGTATTTTCTGTGATTTGTCAAAGGCATTTGATTGTGTAAACCACAACATCCTTTTAAATAAATTAGAATTCTATGGTGTCACGGGCAGTGCTGCAAAATGGTTCAAGTCACCTTGCTTACAGGAAACAAAGGGTGTCAGTGCAAGGGACTAGTGAATTAAGTCATCATCAGAATGGGAAGAAATTACATATGGTGTCCCACAGGGATCCATCTTAGGGCCATTGCTTTTTCTTGTGTACGTTAATGATCTCTCATCAGTTACACTGCCAGAAGCAGAGTTCGTTTTGTTTGCAGATGACACAAGTATTGCAATAAATAGTATGTCAAGTGTAGTTCTAGAAAGATCTGCTAATGATATTTTCATGGATATTAATAAATGGTTTAAAGCCAACTCACTGACATTAAACTTCGAAAAGACTCACTATATGCAATTCAGAACCCAGCATATGCATAAAGTATGAAGGAGAGCAGATAGAAGAGGTTGTCAGTCTTAAATTCCTGGGATTACAACCTGATAATAAATTCAGTTGGGAGGAGCACACCACAGAACTGCAGAAACGCCTTAACAAACCCGTATTTGCAATTTGAGTGTTAGCAGACATAGGCGACATAAAAATGAAAAAGCTTGCATACTTTCATTCCATAATGTCATATGGTATAATATTTTGGGGTAACTCTTCAAGTCAAACAAAAGTTTTCAGAGTCCAAAAGCATGTAATACATATTATTTGTGGAGTAAATTCACAGGCGTCCTGTAGAAACCTCTTCAAAGAACTGGGTATACCAACTACTGCCTCTCAGTATATTTACTCCTTAATGAAATTTGTCCTAAATAATATAACTCTTTTTCCAACAACTCAGTTCATACATACAATACCAGGAACAAAAATGATCTGCACAAGGACTTAAAAGCACTTACTTTAGTTCAAAAAGGGGTCGACTACTCAGGAACACTCATCTTCAATAATTTGCCAGCAAACATAAAAAATTTAGTTACAAATAAAGATTAGTTTAAAAGGAACCTGAAAGACTTACTAGTGGCCAACTCCTCCTACTCCATTGGCGAATTTTTTAATAGAAACAAATGATGTATTGCATACACTCATACTATTAGTGTTGTTATTTCAGCTTTTTCTCCTCAGCACGGATCTATGGAACGAAAAATGAATCTAATCTAAAGGTTCTAGAACCAATTATAGGTACATACTATACTATGCCCCTTATGCACTGTTCTGTAGTGACCACATATACACTATTATAATATGTCATACAATGAGGAATATCCTCCAGCATAAGCTTTACTGAGGTCTGCAGAGATGATTGTTTATGTATACATCAATCTGATCCAGTTTTGAACGACAAAAATAACAACATCCAAAATAGTATTAACTGTTTTTAACAGTTGACTAAAGTATTAAAATCATGTAACATTTTATGTTCTTATTATTTTATAATAATAAAACATGTCATAACATTTGCCACTGTTTGCAGCATAATTACACCATACACTTTTTGCACATGTTAGCTTGCAAAACAATATTTGTTTAATATGTATCATGTAAATATATAGGGTTATCCAGTTTTGAACGACAAAAATAACAACATCCAAAATAGTATTAACTGTTTCTAACAGTTGACTAAAGTATTAAAATCATGTAACATTTTATGTTCTTATTATTTTATAATAATAAAACATGTCATAACATTTGCCACTGTTTGCAGCATAATTACACCATACACTTTTTGCACATGTTAGCTTGCAAAACAATATTTGTTTAATATGTATCATGTAAATATATAGGGTTATTCATTAATACCACAGTTTCAGAAGTGGACTGCACAAAAATAACAAGACATACAGAAAAACAACAACACAGACTACCAGATAGAACATGCCGCCAAGTTTTAACTCTCAGTACTTACCATGAGGTAGTTGCATTAAGGGCGGGCAAGGAAGAACACACAGACAAATCATTTGCTCTGTAATGTCACACCGCATTACGTCATGCCTGCAGGTAGGCAACCCAATGAACAGCTTTCCAAAGTGAGCTGTTGTTGTGCCTTCCCAAGCAAATTGTGTAAGTCACTTCAGTGAATTGCACATACATACTGATGTTTGACAAATCTCAAATGGTGCCTATAATGAGCACCTGTAATGTGAGTTAAAAACTGTATGTCGGGTAGATTTGCACAGTTGTCTTCTGAAGCTGCGGAGGTATCTATAAATAAAATTGTATTATCCACAAAAGCACCATTGGAAAATATAGTCTGAAAAGCTTGTAAGGATGTTGCAGAGTGGGTAATGTTGAGAAATAATTGTTAAGATAAAAATTTGACACGTATGCACTATTTCCAACTTCAGTAGCATTGAAGTTAGCCAATCAGGCCACTGTGATGCAAAATTCCGTTGGCCCACCAGATAGTATTAGTCTCAATTATTAACATAGCATAGGTGATAGCACGCGAGACGGGTCAGCCTATGACTCGGGTTCAATTCTTACTACCATTGCATGTCCAATTTTTGTATCTCCCTCTTGTTTGGTTTTTGGAAACCAAACAAAGAACATGTTTGGTGATACCATCTGTGGAGGGCCACTTGAATTTGTGCATGCAACGGTCTGACTGACTAACTTCAATTTTAATTAACTTGGAAATGATGCAATGTATAGAATACTTTTTCTTAACAATTATTTCTCAGCACAGCCTACCCTACAACACTCTTACAAGCTTCTCAGACTGTTTCTGATCACCCTGTATTGATTCATATTATTCTACAGCTAAATTATGCAAGTGCAGTATATAAATAATGTTGGAGCCATATCCTAAAATAGTTTCTTATCCTCTTGTGCCAGACAGTGCCACAAGTAGGTCAACTAAACCTACTGATATCAAGCATTGGCTTTCCCCCTCGATCCAATTATATGGTGAGTGTGATGTACAAACAAAAATAGAACAGAGCACTGATGATATTTAGTTTCTGTATCCTTTTTGGAATGGAGGTTGTGGAGACAGTGATCTGTAGCTTAGCACATGTTGTAGGTTATGAGACGTGAATCGTCGTGAGGTGATGAAGACAACAAACATGGATATAATCTTAGTTGTAACAAACTGATCTGTACTATAGTCTGAGGTCCCGGTTAGATTCAAAGTTGACAGGTGGGGAGTTGACAAAAACTGACAAATGTGATCTCATGAGATTAACAATAATTCTTGCTGTGGTACATACTGAATTTCAATGGATAGCATAATCTATCATTTTGATCAGAGCAATTTAACAAATACTTTATTGTAGTATAAAGCCATAAAAATTCCAATATCTGTGTGGCATATGAAGTAGCAGGTGAGGTACAATACTTAAACGACATATAAAATAATGGCAGAACCAGTGTTGTATGAATGTGAATGATGGACATTTAGTAAGTGACAGGCTAGAAACTGTAGAGATGAGATTCCTGAGACAGCTGGCTGTACGTGTACTTGATAGGAAGCTAAATGAAGATACCAGGCAAGCGTTAAATAAAATTTATATTAATGAAGAAATACTGAAGGGAAGTGGCAAATGGAAATAGTATATAAAATTACTGCAAGAAAATAGTACACCAAAGTCACTGTTTAAGTACAAGCCAACCAGGAAGAAGGAAGATTGGTCACCTACAGAAGCAATGGACTGAGTAAAATACTTGAGGGGAAAACAAAACAGAAACAGATATAGTTTAGCTGTTGATCTTGATGATACTCTAATTCACAGCTGATAAGTGGTACTAGTACGTACCAATCTTTTCTCTCCTGTCATGTTAAAAGAATTCACATGTGTGCATGCATCCCCAGGTGGTGGATCAGGGGAATGCTCCCCAAATATGGGTGGTAGGAGGGAAATATTGCAATGCCTCCCGCACGCCAACAGGTAAGTAGCATCTGATCCAGGACAGGCTGCACCCATGCAGGGGGGGGGGGGGGGGGGGCGTCACATGAATTTCGGTAAGCCAACAGAATACCACCATGGTTTATATTCCCTGCAAAACGCAGTCTCCATTTTATATGCCACATATGGCTTCCTCTCACATTAAATCAATATCTGGAGGTAAAATAATCCATCACTCAGATGCCTGGTGAGAGGGGTGGCATGGGGGGTTGGGAGGAGAGACAGCTACATCTTGAACAGTGGCACGATATCAAAACAAGGACTGGGATGACTGAACATTGTTACAAGCAGGAAAATTATATTACCTTAAAAGAGACAAGGAAATGAATAATATGAACCTAGTAGCAGTTGCTGAAGTAAGATACAATGGACATGGAGAACTGCAGTCTGATGAGTACCTATTGTATTACTCAGAAGCACAAATAAACTGAAGGAATGAAGTAGAAGCGATTATGACACAGGAATTGGCTAAATGTGTGGAAAATTTATATTTAGTCTAAGGTTGACAAGACTCACAAAAAGATATCTGATGATGAAGGTACATATTCCCATTTCAGAATATGATCACCAGCCCATAGGAGGAACATGAAACATAACAGAGAAAATAATGGATGGTAATCAAGGATGATATAAAATAGGAAAGGGTGATTGGAATACTACTGTGGGAGAACAGGAGGAGGGGCACATAGTATGCAGTCATGAACTTGGAAGGACTTCAGCAAGAATACACAGCTAGGATTCACAAATATGTGGTTCAAAGACTATACGAGGATCTACGCTTTGAAATCACCAAGAGGTAAATATAGAAATCAAAATGATTTTATACTGGTAGAAGAAAGGGATGAAAATGAATTCAAGAAGTTGCATACATTATCCATTAACAGTTGCTACAGTTTGCTTATTAAGTGGGACCTAGAAAAATAATACCCAGGAAAGAAAGAATTACAAAAATGCTATCATTGGAGTTTACTACCACATTAAGAGGCACAGAACCACATGATACTGCCAATGAGTATTGGAATATGCTGAAAGAAGGAGTCATAAATGCAGGGCAGAAAAGTATAGGGCAAGTATGTGTGGAAAGGGGTGAAAAAACTGTATGTTACACAGGAAATGATGTCAAAGACTGAGGAGAGGGAAAGAAAAAAAGATGCAAGAAATATGTACTGACAGCTGAATAACAAATTATGTACAGAAACAATTGGATACAAAAAAAATCTAAACGAGGAATGTGAATTAGCTGAGCTGGAGAGCTATGATATAATGTGCAACAGTAAATACAAAAGAATGGGACCAAGATGAACCAGGAAGTGCTCCTATGAACTTTCTCAGAGAAAAAACGTAAGCTACAAATTATGTGAGAACAGCTTCCAGAGAGGGGAAGACTATTTTAAAAAACTATATGACACAGATCACAAACCAACAACTCTGAAACCTGAATTGTGAGGGTGATGAGGAAGTACCAACAACTATAATGGAACAAGTAAAGAACACAATAGCTACAATGAAAAATGAGAAAGCAGTATGTATAGATACAATACAAGGAGAAATACTAAAATGTTTGAAGCAAGGAAGAGTAAGAGAAATATTTAAGTCATACATGGCATTGATGAATGGCAATAGGACTTTCTAACAGCAGTAATGCTTCCAGTCAGAGAGAAACAAGGAACTACGAAATGCAGTGAGCATAGGACAATAAGCCTCATTTACATCCATCTAAAGTTACACTACATGATTAATGGAAAATCTCATATAAAGATGTGAAACAAATACTAACAAAGAGATAGAGGGGCTGGCCACTACTTACCTCAGCTCAGTACAGCCGATAGATACACAAAAAACAGAACCGAAAATTTACGTTCCTAGCTTTCGGAACAAATGTTCCTTCATCAGGGAGGAGAGAGGGGAAAGAAAGGGAAGAAGGGAAAGTGGATTCAGTTACTCACAACCCAGGTTATGAAGCAACAGGGAAAGGTAAACAGGGAGGGTAGCAAGGATGGAGGCATGGTTGTCGTCTGAGAGAGAGAGAGAGAGAGAGAGAGAGAGAGAGAGAGAGAGAGAGAGAGAGAGAGAGAGAGAGAGAGAGAAGGTCTAGTAAACAATGTGATTTACACAACCATACACAAGAACTAAATGAGATAATATATATACAAAAAATACATGACAAATATCTAAAATTTAAACGTACAAACAAATAGTTATTCGCACACTTAAATTGAAAACTGCCTGAATTCAGTGAAAATGTTCACAGTGGTTAACATGAACAACTTGCAACAGCTATTACAAGTGGCAAGACATTTTAATAAAAATAAATGAACAAATAACTAACTACCTTTGTTTCCCCCAAATAGATTTACATGCTTCTAAGTAAGTACAATGAATACATTACATTAATACTTGTTTGACAGATCATTCATAGACTTTTCGTAATGAGGAGGAACGTGACAATTTATGTTAAGTTTTCTTTACGTTACTACTCCATATCGAAAAAATCATCTATTGAGTAGGAGGAGTTGGCATTCAGAAATTCTTTTAATTTGTTTTTAAATTTAGTATTTTATTCATCATCAGCAACTGTAGTTGTATTTAATGGAATAATACGCAACCTTTCTTTGGAGTAGGTATAACCTTCTGAAGAAAGGCACTAAGCGCC
Organism: Schistocerca serialis cubense; assembly: GCF_023864345.2. Taxonomy (NCBI): domain Eukaryota; kingdom Metazoa; phylum Arthropoda; class Insecta; order Orthoptera; family Acrididae; genus Schistocerca; species Schistocerca serialis. The sequence goes on along the minus strand of NC_064642.1, from coordinate 138,444,895 downwards.
CAAAACTGGCAAGGAAATTAAATTTCTTTCATGCAACCAGTTGCTTATTATTTAATTATATTGTTTTTAAATGCTGATTGGCTATCTGTCAGAATTTTGATGTTATTTGGTAAATGACCAAAGATTTTCGTGGCAGCATTCACCCCTTTCTGTGACAAAATCAGATATAACCCAAAGTAGTGACAATCATCCTTTAGTGTTGTAACTATGCAATTTGCTATTATTTTTGAATTGAGATGGGTTATTAATAACGAATTTCATAAGTGAATATATGTATTGCAAAGGTATTGGGAATATCCCGAGTTCCTTAAATAAATGTCTGCTAGGTGATTTTGGGTAGACTCCAGCTATTATTCTGATTACACACTTTTTTGCAATGGATTCTTTTTCTTTTAATGATGAAATACCCCAAAATATAATGCCATGTGAAAGCAGTGAATGAAAATAGCACCACTAGGATAACTTACTGACATCTTTTATCGCCAAAATTTGCAATAACCATAATAGTACAAGTAGCTGAACCTAAATATATCAGTAGATTATCAATGTGTTTCTTCCAATTCAATTTCTCATCAGTGCATACACACAGGAATTTTGAATATTCTGCCTTAACAATAGAGTTCTGTTCAAAGTCTATATTTATCAATGGTGTTATGCCATTTACTGTAGAGAACTGTACATACCGTGTTTTCTCAAAATTTAGCGAAAGTCCATTTGCAGAGAACCACTTAATAATTTTCTGAAAGACATTATTTACAATTTCCTCAGCTAAAACTTGTTTGTTAGATATGATTACTATACTTGTATTATCAGAAAAAAGAACTAGCTTTGCATCTTCATGAATACAGAGTAGCAAATCATTTACATATATTAAGAACAATAAGGTACTGAAGACTGAACCATGTGGGATACCATTCTAGATACCACCTCAGTTGGAGGACTCTGCTGATCTTTGCAGACTATCTGTACTGTTAATTTCAACTTTCTGCATTCTTCCAGCTAAATAGGAATTAAACCGTTTTGGACTGTCCCATTCAACCCACAATGCTTAAGCTTATTTAGAAGAATTGCATGATTCACACAGTCAAAAACTTTAGAGAGATCACAAAAAATCCCAATGAGTGATGCTCAGCTATTCAGAGCATTTAATATTTGATCAGTGAAATCACATATAGCATTTTCTGTAGAAAAACCTTTCTGAAACTAAAACCGACATTTTGTTAGTACTTCATTTTTACAAATATGTGAAACTAGTCTTGAATATGTTGCTTTTTCAAGTAATTTGGATAAAGCGATCATAAGTGATATTGGGTGGTAGTTGTTAGCATCAGACCTATCCACCTTTTCATTCATAGGTTTAACAGCCATATTTTAGTCTATCCAGACAAATGTCTGTTTCAGTGAGCTACTACAAATGTGGCCGAGAATTCTACTTATCTGTTGGGAACAAGGCTTTAATACTCTGTTGGAAAGGCCATCAATTCCATGTGAGCTTTTTCTTTTGAGTGATTTATTATTTTCTTACTTTCTGAATGAGAGGTCGATTGAATTTCAATATTATCAAATAGCTGAGGTATTGCCTCTTCCCTATACAGCCTTGCATTTTTTTTAAAGAATTAACAGTAGCATCCTATCCTCTCTAAAACACTAACAAAATGATTATTAAAAAATGTGTATTTCTTTCTGTTATTAAACTCTTCATTGAGTTTGATTATCAAATACAATCTTCCTGTGCTCTCGGTTGCATTTTTTCCCCTTTTAACAATATTCCAAATTATTTTAGTTTTATTACCAGTGCTGCTCATCTCAGATGTAATTCACATACGTCTATACTTTTTAACAACTTTTCTTAATACAGTGCAATAGTTTTTATAATGTTTGACTGTTTCCAGATCTTTCCTTGTAGTTACAAGGTACATTTGCCTTTTCTATTTACAAGATATTTTTCTCTCTTTAGTAAGCCATGGCTTTTAAGACGGTTTCTTACTATTATGTCTTACTGTTTTCTTAGGGAAACTGTTTTCAGATATCCTCACAAAGGTATCATGAAATAGGTTAAATAGGCATCAGGTTTCCTGTACATCTCATCCCAGTCTAACTGTTGCAAACTTTTCCTAATATTTGCAACTGTTAAATCATTAACTGAACACACTATTTTGAGGGCTAGTTTGCATTACTGTATGGAGCCATGTTCTATATCGTAACTAGCTGTGCTTTTCTTAACAGAAAAGTTCTTATTTGATTACATTTATTTTAGTCTATTAAAACATTATCTTTCAGTGTGCTGCTTTCCTGTACTACCTGAGTAGGAAAATCAGTAACTGATGCCAAATTCAAAGACAAAAGTAATACTTCAAGGCCATGCTTTCTATCAAGACTTTCAGAAAATCTACACTGAAATCTCCACAAACAATAATTTGCTTCCCACTGTTGTACAGGTAGCACAACAAAAAAGCAAAGTTTTCTGGAAATAAATGAAGATTTCCATGTGGGGATCTATACACAGCGACAATTATAGAAGTGCCATTATTTAGTCTGAGCTCACAGGCATGTGTTTTTATTTGTTGCTCTAACCAAAAATTTTTAGTTTCGAAATTTTTCACAGTATGATAAATTTTATCATATATGGCAACTCCTCCTCTCTCCGTAATATCTCTACTTACATGTGCTGAAATCTTATATCCACCTAGACCTACATTTGCCTTTCCCGTATCTGTGACTGCATGATGTACAGATAGGCATAGTACATCTGTTACAACCTCAGTTCCTAAATCTTCTAAACAAACAATAGACTGCAGTGTAGTATGCAGAACAATATAAAGAATCATTTACCTTCACAAATTCCTCTATCCTCTAGACCTACGTGCGTCTAATAAACATGAAATGAGAAAACATTTGACAAGTACAGGAAAAGAATGTGCTTTGTCCACTTTATGTTCAAAAATGAGTTTTGTGTGCTATGAGATGTACATTTCACTGTTATTCAATACTGCTAATCAACCAGTGTGCTCATATGAATAGTCCACATTCATTTTAGATTAGGCGTGTAGAGAAAGGACGTGGTAATGTCTTTCACAACAGGTAACAAATGTGCTTTATCCAATGTTGTTTATAAAGTTTTAGATTCCTTGTAGATTGTCATACAACATTAAATCAAGAGAGAGCGAATTTTCCGTTGTTGTGCATTATTGGATACTAGTGAAAATTGATGCTTTAGTTTGAGACATCCTGTTTAATAATACAGGTGTATTCACTCCAGTGTTAATAAGTTATTATCTACACTGAATGATGATACTTCATCTGAGGATGAAGAACAGAGACCTTAAGATTCTAACATCTAACAGGCAAGTATGAGGGCGAATGAGTACAGTCATGAAGAAATTAAGGGTTCAGTCGCATGAACTAGATGAAAACGGCAACTGTACATTAAAGTGTTTTGAGGAAGTAAGTGCTGAAGAAAGATTAAATATCATAAGAAAATTTAATGATATGGAAGACTGGGATGAACAATCATTGCATCTGACAGACTCATTACAATATTTCCAGTTCACAGAAGGCGGTCACGGAAGGCTGAGGATCAAGCACAGTGTTAAGAGTGATAGTGAAACATGACGACATTGTACATGAAATTCCTACATGCAGAAAAGCCTTCATAGCAGTAAATGGGGTAACAAGGCAAAAATTAATGAGAGTTCAGAAATTTTTGAAGTTGGGCAATTCCCTTCATGATGGTAGGGTTAAGCATGAAAATAGGCCACAGAAAATTAAGAGGAGGTAGATCATGCAGTTTATAATCACACTGATTCATTTAAGGGTGGATCAAGCCAATACAGCAAGACCAAGAAGTCTGTCCCAAATGAATTTCCAGTGAAAAAAAATGCATGAAATGTTCCAGAAAAAATATCAAAATTTTGACATTTCTTACGACACTTATAGAACAAGGGTCCACTCCAAAGTCAATACAGCTTTTAGTTATCCAAGGGGTGATACACACGCAACCTGCAATAATTCCACTGCTGAGATCGAAGTGTTGAACGCACGATTATCTGAAAATTTAGATGATTACATGAAGAACACAGTCTTGAAATACATTAGTCAGATCACCGATGACCATAAGGTGCACGAAGCCAAAGCTGAAACACTTTGTTCCAGAAAGAGAAATTCTTATTTAAGAGGCTGAAAGTCTCAAAGATTTTGGAAGAAATGGGGCCAATGAAGTTGTTTCCTTTTTAAATCTCTTTGTGAGAGTGTTATTGGACAAGAAAGTGAACACCTTGAAGTTTTTTGTGCTTAGTTTTCAGGCCAGAACAAGAATTACACTTACCAGGTATCTTAACTAGTTTTTGAGCCACCTGAATCTATTGTGAAAGTGACTTCCTCTATTGGAGGAGACACTTTTATGGAATGTGATAAGAATATGGGGCTGATTAATACAAAATCAGAAATTCCAATGGAATGGGTGCAGATCGTGTTTGAAACCAGATGTAAACCTAAGCCTTTTGATGTTGTGGTGGACGGTCAAGAAACGATACTAAATTGGGAGTCATTTCTGGAGATGAAAATTTGAGGAGAGGCCCATTTCTAACAAGCCCACCAGAGAGGTAGTCATCATTAAAAAAACTTCCAGCCTTATTCAACACGAAGAAATTTATAATGAAACTCGGGTTTCACCAGTGCTGAGAGTTTCACAGTAACTTCAAGACCAGCAGCTTGGAGAACACCCATCTCCTGCTTACAGAATTAAAGTATTATTTAAGAATGATTTTATAATAACAATAATGTCTTTGCAGGTCATCCGGCAATATCACAAGAAAAGTATCTGGACCTCCATGTTTTGAAGGAGTATCGCAGACAAGCTAGAGCATTTGACACATCCTTTTACACTATGTTGAGAAGTATTTGTTGGGATAATGTGATATTATATCATCACATGAAGTTAAAGAGAAACTGCTTAACAAGAAGCAATATCGATTCAAACAATTTTTCCATTAAAAAAGATTCTAACAATTTTTAACAAAAAAATTACAGTTTTGCTTGCAACATCACTTGTTCTGCAACACACAAGTGGCATGTTTCTTCCTTGTAATGCATGACATTACTTTTTAACTATTATGCCAACAAAACTACAATTTAAATATTTAAGGTATCAGTTTAGATAAATTACAATGTATATTACACATGCATCCAAATTACCTTAGTACTCAATGGTATCCATTAGTACCCATGGAATTCTCCTGAACAATCTGATAGTGTGGACAAAGCACATTCTTTTCCTGTGCTCTTCCTTTAGAAATGGAAGGAATAAATAATGAAAAGAGTTCAGTGTCGACAACAGTTGAAAATGCACTTTATGTCCTCTAAGCAATATAATGGACCAACTCAGTGACACAAAACGCACTAAAACAGCACAAGTGTCAGCTGCAATCATTTTATCTCAAATTTTAAAACTAACTATATTCAGATTACATTAATCTCTTCACAAACCAAAATTTGAATCTTGCAAGTGTAATAATACAGTAGGCCTACTTAATGACAGAGCTGCAACATTTTGAGAGAGTTTCTTTTAACGAAAGAACTATGGGCGATTAGAGGATGAAGGTCGCATGGTAAGTAAAATGAAACTGAATCATTGCACCAGCACAAAAGTTTAATTTTCCACATTACACGAGAACACAGATGACTCTTTTGCATAAATCTGCAATGCTCTCCTGAACAGTAAATGACACACACACTTTTGAAGCATTATAGAGCTTCAACATCACAAGCCAAACACTCATTCCCTTTTGCCACTTTTTCCAATGAAAAATATTACATATCTATGGTAATCAAACCAAAGCCTCAAATCCCTGGCAAAATTTAATGTCAATTCACAATACAGGTCTATGATGAAAGGCTCGTCTTAATACAACTTACAAAATGACAGTGGAGTATTACAAACATTTTACTACGTATAAAAATTACTTTTTAGCAAATGAGATTTTCATAGCATGTGACATAGTAATTTTGAAACCCTGCAGCGCGTCCTTCGCTGCTGCACTCTGCAATTCATTTTCAAATTCTACAAAAGCAATATCATGACGATTGGGTACCAGTCTCACTTCCTTGAATCCTGGGAACTGATTGAACAACATCGATAACATCATTTCACTTGTCTCATCAGGCAAGTTGGTCAAGAACAGGATTTGGTTTGGAGGTTGTTCTGGAACGGCAGTAGACACTGACAGCGGTGCAGCGGCAGTAGCTCCGTAACCTCCACCACCAGCTGCCCCGGGGACTGCAGTCGCTGCTCCTGGTCCCGCTCCCATCAAGCGAGCATTTTCCTTTGCTGCCTTGCGCTTAGCTTTCTTGGAGTCAGGAGTTTCCTCAGCTGCCGGAACACGTTTAGCCTTCTTAGGTCTCTCTGCAAACGTACCTTTCATCTTAGCAATGATATCTGAGTCAGTCTTTGAATACTGAATTCGCATCGGCTTATCGTAAAATGGAAAACCTTGCATAGAACGAAGCGCATTTGTAGCGGAACTAATATCTTTAAATATCACAAATGCTTGTCCACGCATTTTCAATGTTTTCAATGCAACGATGTCAAGAATCTGTCCAAACTGAGAGAAAATTGCATATAATGACTTCTTCAAATCATCTTTCTTAATCTTCTCGTTCAGATTGTTGATGTAAATAGTGTGACTTGGCCGAATGTCCATCATATTTGAATCGAACGTCAGCTGACTGCACTAAACGCCACTTCAACGTATTTCTCACTCGAGCTTCGTGTGCACTTACCGAAAAGGCACTTGGGTGTTTGATAATGGCACAACTCAAACTCTTAACCAAGCCAAAAACAAATAGCGTCCTCACACGCACAGAACCACACTTACAGTTACACTAAGCCAAAGATTCAATAACTTCAAATCACTTTCCGTCATAGATGGTGTTCTGCTCTCAACAAGAGTTATGCTCGGTTTACACTAGCAAGTTATTGTAGCAATTCACTTGCGGAGAGGAACTTGCTGAACTTTTTCCGCTTCCAGTGTGAACACCACGCATAAAGTATCTGCAAGTAACTTGCAGCTTTTAGGATTTATTTCCTGCAAGTAGGAAGCGCAAGTAATAGTAAGTATGTTGTCTGCACAACACACATATTTAACATTTTACTTAATGTGGTGACTTAATTTTATGCAACCATCTTACGTATTATATGCAAACAAATTTCAGAAATGGAGAAGAAACGGAAATGGATGAAGCAGGATACATAACATTTTATTGTAGCCGTGGAAAGCTACCCCGAAATATGGAACGTGCATAACTGGGGCATTAAGGACAGAGTGTAGAAGATGAGCGCATTAAATGAAATCTCATCGATATTCGACACATCTGTGTAAGAAGTACAGAGAACGTAGCATAACTTGAAGGCATCACTCCTTTGCTACCTGCATTCACTCGCTTGTTGTTTTAGGAGTCTAGAAAACGACGATGTGTAACTATTACATGTTCTATTTAATTAGCTTGTCACTTCCCATTTTTTGAGCATTAGAAAAAAAACATTTTTATTAGTATATCACTGTGAAAAATGCAGTTTATTTCAATAATAATTTAATTTCATTGTTGTATTTTCACATACCTTCAAATAATTTTCCCTTTTCAGTACGTCAAAAATGGCTCTAAATATATCGGGAACGATCAGAGAAATCGTGCTGATAGGAATATGAAACAGGTACGTTAGTCTCCTACAAAGAAAAGATTTCAAAACTCACACTTTTTTTTTTTGTATGTTTCACATAAATAAATGAAAAGGCGTATTTTATTCGTAGCTCACCAGTAGCTATAAATCGTAGAGTGATTAGCAAACGTTCCTTTGCTGAAATAACAGTACGGAAGTTTGTGACTCTTTTTGATATGACGGGCGCTATTAACGTCAACAAACACTCCAGATCATTTGACGACATTCTGCAAAAGTTTTCAAAATATGCATGCTCTCGATACTAACAAAGTTCTTGCAAAAGGTTATTGTAGGCACCATTTTGTGATCTTATCATTATCCACTCTCTAACCCAAATACTTCTCTTTTCCTTTTTCACGTTTTTCATTGCAGTTACAAGAGCTGCAGCGTACCGCACCTGCCTACTTTTCATTTTATACTTCGGCTGATACTCGTAGTGGTACTGAGAACACATGTAAACAGTATCAGCAAGTTGTTGATGCATGTTTATTGCCAAAGAACTTGCGGCAGAATCTTGCATAATTCTTGCACTGCTGTGTAGACACAGCTGCAAGTGGCTCTCAATAACTTGCAGCAATAACTTCTGCAAGCGGGTTCTCTCAGGCATGAATTTCTTAAACGTGCAACCTGTCACCACCACTCGCTTAAATCAGCTTACATATAGAACCAACCTATTTGCATAGTGTCATGTCAACTTACGCATATATTACGAAAGTTCAGAGGTATTCTACTTTCTTGCACGAAGTCACATCACCGCCTTCTCCGACGAACTAAAGCAACTGCTCATAGTTAGATCTGCTCTCATTCTACTACGGTTGCTTCGACAGTACATATCTAGAATCGTTTGTTTATGCGTATGAAAAGTTAGCGTCATGCCGAAATAATGGACTCAGTCATCACATAAGAAAAATAAATACTTTCTAAAACGGCTAAATTATCTTAAACAGTGCGATGGAGATATCATCCTAGAATTCAGGAACTTATTTATAATGAAGGAACACATCGTTTGAACCGATTAAAGGGATTCAAAAGTATTGCAACTGAAAGTGTAAACTTGATGAGGTTTGTATTACTGCAGAACAGTAAAAACTATAAAAAAAAGTTTATTGTAGTATAATGACAAGAATTTTTTTATTTCGGCACCGATTGCAGCTATTATGAGGAAATCGAAATCTACTTGTGGCTTCAGAGATTTAAAACCACTATTGACACTAATTAAAATACTATGTAAATATAAGAGTGTTATAATTGGCGCTAATGTTGAGCAATGACTATTCTGCACAGTAGCTCAAAGACTGGTTACAAGATAACACATAATTACAGAACCTATGTTATAACCTTGGCTAACTCTGGAAGTAAAAAAGCAAAGCTAAACTGATGAGACAAAAAACGAAGTATCTTCAGTGTACTGTAGATCACATAAAACTTAAGAAATAGTGCTCTTCAGAATGCAACACAATCAGTCACTCAGGGTATCTTTGTACCACTTACCACGTTCGTTTCAAATGGCTGCTGCTCCATCTGCTTGTATTATTCTGTGCTAAAAGAAATTGTTTTATTACCTCTGTGATTTCTAGTTAGTATTTCAGTTGTCTTTCCGACTTCCAACAAATTCTTAGGCTTCTGATTATCCTTTAATTGCATTGGCTGAGAAGTGAGCTTCTGGTGACAGAGATTAAAGTTGAATAAAGCCAGATCGATTCAAATATCTTGATATTCCAAAGTAAACCCATAAAACTTTGTTAACACTGTTTGCTTTTACTTATTAACATCTGATTTCCTGCACGATCTAAATTTACCCAGAGAACTAGATATAGGAAAAATTATTATTATTATTTTCTTTAAATACTGCTCTAAAGTTATCCTGAATGACATTGTAACTTTGTACCAACATTAAAATTGAAAGTTTGCTCTAATATGGTGTATTTATCATACATTTACACTTTAACTATAGATGTAAAATGTAACAATGCCTGTTTTGATGTAAATTATTTCGTGTTCAATATTTTTTAAAAATAGTAAGAAGTTACGATGTTTGATTGTACGTATATTGCAGAGACTCCAGTTACCACATAATCATTGCAACTTGTAATTTAATGAAAGCTGTCATGGCATCATGCATACTTGTACTAGAATTTTGTACATGACCAGAAATATATTTCAAAAAGATTTCAAAACTGATTTTACTCATTCGAAATGATTTTCAAAAGAAACGTCGTCCTTGTCAGATAACGTCCTTATTAGCGTATTTAATGTTCCCAAAAGATCCCTATGACATGCCCATTTCCATATTCAACATTTGTGAGTCTGTGTCTTCTTCTTCAGCATCACTGTAAGCTTTTCATATAAAAGCTGCCCAAGTCCCGTACGAATGATTTCAGTTGTCGCCATCTTGAAAGTCGTGTATGTAGCGTTTCCAACTCAGCCGTATGGAAACGCTAACGTGCACGTAAGGATAGTGTTGGGGGATGTACGCTTAGGAAATTCACGCCTGTGGAAACCAGCTTAACTTGTTGAACCTCGAGACAGAGAAGTCAAAGAAAAAGTTTATTCAATAATCTGAGATCTTTGAGTCTTTTTTTTTATTAGGCCATCAGTGTGAGGACTGATAGCCACTAATACGAGGGTTGGAACTTTAATAGTGGCAAATATTTATTTACACCTGGTACAAAATAGACACGTATTTTGGAGTTTTACTGATCTTCAAGGCAGTCACCAGCATTGCATATAACCCATTGCCAGTGATTTTGAAATCATAGGATATTCTTAGCAGTGCCAGTTGTGTTGACAGTTCGAGCGGAGTGGTCTACTGCCCGGCGAATTTGTAGCAGTTCTGAAGCGAATATCGTGAAGTGTTTCCTTCAGTTTAAAAATCGAGTTGAACTCATGAGGCATTAAGTCAGGGGAGTGTAGTAGGTAGTATAGCACTTATCAGCCCCAACAGCCAAACAAATCAATAACAGCTTGCACTGTACATGCTTGAGAACTGTCCTGCAAAATGATGGTCAGGTCCAGCAGAAATTGTCATCACTTGTGTCTTTAACCTGGTCGTTGGCTGTGTTCCAAAAATGAACAGCATAATAAATAAATAGTTGCCACTATTAAAGTTCCAATCCTCATACCTACAAAAATAAATGTCATTTCTTTAACTCTTCTGCGTGCACGTTTTTCTAAGCGTATTACAGGTGACAGTTTTTGGTTCAATGATTTGTTATTAACCACCTATGTCATATCTTGCAGAAACAAAACATTTTCAAGCACCTGTTTTTTTGGAAAATATATGCGAGAAGATACCTTCCCATAGACTGTGAAATGATACTATAATTTTTTTTAGGAATTTTTTTGTTATGAAAATTCATAGTACAAAATATAACAAAAAGTGCACTTGATTGGTAGATGATAGTTTAGTGAGAAAATATTACTAAAAACGTAATAACTGTAATAACTGGATGTTGTGGAACAGTAAGAAATAAGGGTCTACACACAAAACGACATTGCAATTTCAGTATGATATTCCTGTTTTTATTTTCTTCTTTACATCTACCCACAAATGACAATGACCAAATTTCAAAATATTCTTTTTCAGATGTCAACCTGTATTTGAAAGTTTGAGTTCGTGATGAACACCAAGGCTGTCTGTTTTTTTATTTTTTTTTTTTTTTTTTACGAATACAAGTAGGTACCTACATCGTTTCCTTGCGTGATAGTAATTCTCTTATTAACTGTAAAAGGAATATAGGATCTCTCCCTTTCCTGTGACTGCTGTATGCACAATGGCACCATCAACCAGAAAATAGAAAATTCTGTGCCACCACTTTAGTGATCACTGTCAAGCTTCATACCATTCTTGCGTCTGATCCAAGAGATCAACACCGCCATTACTTTGTTGTACAAACTTGTGGCACTTCGGAAGTTAAACTGCACATGGACTAATTGTGGTGTCACCGCCAGACACCACACTTGCTAGATGGTAGCTTTTAAATCGGCCGCAGTCTGTATACGTCGGACCCGCGTGTCGCCACTATCAGTGATTGCAGACCGCGCGCCGCCACACGGCAGGTCTAGTCTAGAGAGACTCCCTAGCACTCGCTCCAGTTGTACAGCCGACTTTGCTAGCGATGGTTCACTGTGTGCATACGCTCTCATTTGCAGAGACGACAGTTTAGCATAGCCTTCAGCTACGTCATTTGCTACGGCCTAGCAAGGCGCCATATTCATATTCTATAAGTGTTCACTTCAAGAATGTCATCTGAACAGATATTGTGACTCATGTACTGTCAAGCGCGACGTTCATCATTAATGGATTAAAGATAAGTATCAGACTAATTATGTCCGCTTTCTGAATTCTAATTCCTTGTCATGTTCCAGACCTCACGTCAGTATAGTTCTTCCCTCCTCACGCCAGCCTGCGTGAGCTAAAACGCGTGCATTTCGGCCTCCATTCGTAACACGGTGTTGGCTCTTCTGCCAACACAATACTAATCTCTTCTTTTCTGGAAACGAATGTTACGTCCTTAGGAGATGTTGATGTAGACAGAACTGTTACTGTTGTTGGGTCTTGCCATTTTATCACAACGACTGAATCTTCGATCTGTGTCTTGAACTTATCTTGTGAAAGTTCGTTAATTTCCTTCACCATTTCTGGAAGATCTTTTCTGCTGCCTCTGAGAATTTCTATAGACTATATTCCACTATCCAGAAGTGATTTCATTAGGAATATGAAATAGCACAGTTGTCAAACCATTTCATCAAGAGGAATATTGGCATTACTATCTTCCCCTTTTCTACAATGGATCTTGAACTTCAGTAGATAGCCTGTCTTAGCATCAGCCAGTCTTGTATCTCCTTTTTAAGGCATCATGTGCATGAGACAAAATTTCTACTTGGTGTGATGAATGGCAGCTAGCTCTAAATGCGGAAAAATGTAAGTTAATGTGGATGTGTAGGAAAACACATCTGTAATGTTCGGATACAGAATTAATAGTATACTGCTTGTAGATGCAGATGTATTGTTTTATGCGCAATTTTCCCTTGAAAGCTCTCACAGCTTTGGCAACAGATAATATGCCTGAATGTGTATATACCTCTAAGAAATTAGTATTAGGGCATCAATTAGCAACCTCACTTTATGTAATTTATCATAATCCTGGAGCTCCTTTCTCCCATGCCTTCGAATAATCGTTGAAATGAAGATTTTCTAAAATTTTTTAATCTTTTTAGACTCGTTTCTTTCGTATACTGATTCACAATGCAAAGAGGATCTGACCTCCAGTAATTTGTTAAATGAGACAGTTAGTAGATGTCCAGATGATGAGCAACCCAGCTACATATGTATCAGAACTCAGAACTCAATCGAAAATTTTGTCGCTTTTACGATATGTACAAGTTTGTTTGTTCAGCAGTATTCTGAATGTATTTTCATTGAAGATACAAAATGCGATGCCCCCTCCTCCTAGTTCTATCCGTATATCGACCAGCTTCCATCTATAAATGACTGTGGTTGGCAATCAGACTCGTAATTATAATGGGTGGACACTTGCGTGCAGTAAAACCCCAGTGTTGATTTTACTAGTCGCTATAAGCACTGCAGAGCTAAGCTCTTACCACACAGTCTTTAATTTCGAATGGTTGGAACCGATAAGTAATTTGACAAGCAAGCAAAAGTGCACTATAATAAAAAAGAATTAATGAAACAAAAGATGAAGGGAAATTTGCACTAAAAAAGGAATATTTTTACAACTGCATTATTATGAAATGTTCTGCGTGTACCACATTGTGTTATTGTTCACTCACTTTACCGTGCGTCATTCTTTTTCTGTGTCTATCACTGTATATATTTTAATTATACTTGTCGTCTTCTGAAAGCTTCTCCTTCTGTTAATTTTACGAAAATATTACTATGGACTTAATTCCCTCCATTTCAATTGTTGATGAAGGCAGCCAACTCCAGGGAAAACCTGTGCTTCTCAAGACGATATAAAATATGAACGAATTCTTCTTAACTTGGTTCTATTTCACTTTAATACAAATACTTAAAATTGTTATTAAGTCTTATCTTATTCAGAAACACATATAATACAAAACACTCATAGCCCATCATACTCCCAGCAATACATCTTAACCAAATGTCTACAGACGAGAGTGAAACAAAGTCATGTACAAAAAAGTGAATGATGTTTTATGGTCATTTGTCTACACTTTACTGCTCATTCATAATTAATGTCATTGCCAATGCTTATAGTCTTTCATTCTGTCGTTATTGCTGTTCCATTTTTTAATAAATTTTTACTTTGCCATATCCGGGGGTCTTTCATCATGTACCTACACAATTCCCCCCACATTGTTCGTTGATATGGTATGGAGATGTAGTGTTTTTGCATGTACATAACTTACATTTACATTTGCCAATACAGGTCGATGCCCTTTATTTGTCGGCTTTTATTTAATGGAGGGGATATATTAGCTTATCCTGTGCATGTTAGCGTCCTACAATAAATTAAAAGATTATATACATAATATATATTTGATTTTAGCGCACTGACAGTAATGTTCAGTTTGCTTTGGCCTTGTAGCCACGTTTTGTGGCTGCGCACTGGTTTGTTTGGCGCCTAAGCACAATCTGCTAATGGTTAACATACTAGTTGATACCGTCATAAGTGCGTGTACTCTTTTGTTAGTGTTAATTTCACACTGAGTATCACACTTTCACCTGAGTTTTACAGATTAAAGTATTGCCATGGCGTTTGTCTTCATTCTGGGTGCAATGTGCTTGTTGTTAAAATGGCCCAGGTTTCACTATTACCATGCATACTCGCATATTCAGCGGAGAGAACACTGGCCAACCTCATCTGTTGATGAGGTAAGTACTGGAATGAGATTTTCACTCTGCAGCGGAGTGTGTGCTGATATGAAACTTCCTGGCAGATTAAAACTGTGTGTCGGACCGAGACTCGAACTCGGGATCTTTGCCTTCCGCGGGCACTTGCAAGTGTTCTACCAACTGAGCTACCCAAGCACGACTCACGCCCCGTCCTCAAGCTTTACTTCTGCCAGTATCTGGACTCCTTCCTTGCAAACTTTACAGAAGCTCTCCTGCGAACCTTGCAGAACTAACACTTCTAAAAGAAAGGATATTGCGGAGACATGGCTTACCCACAGCCTGCGGGATGTTTCCAGAATGAGTTCGAGTCTCGGTCCGGCACACAGTTTTAATCTGCCAGGAAGTTTCAGGTAAGTACTGGCTTGCACAACTATAGTTCAATTATTAATGAATCAAGCATTGTGATACGCAATACTCAGAAATTCCTTCTTTGCATGTGTATGTTAATTCATATTCTCGTTCAAAGCATTATGTAAATTGCTTGTCTTTAAAGTTCACTCCTTTACATAGAGTTTGGTTTTCAATGAAAATCCATACAAGTATTGAGTTACAACAATCTATAACATGATAGCTTATACCTATGGCTGACATTCCAACCATTGCTTGTACTACGAACATAAATTTCTTAATTTTTAAAATGTCATAAATTTTTCATTAACTGGTTTCTGTTACTACAGTTTTTTTTGTTAGTTTTATCTTTTCTTCATTCATACCACATACACAAACTAATTACATGACACATTATAATGACACAATACATGCATATGATAGATTTATACTTCATTTTATAGATAGGCTTTTATAACTTATGGAGCTCATTTCTTCCATAGGCAGAGGAGGGAGAGAAACATTAAAAATAGGACTAAATATTATGCTTTGCTGGCCTAACTACACTTGGCACTGCCTCCTTTGTTTGGAAGTGAAGAAAGGAAAGACTAATCTACTGGTTCAAGGATTCATGAGGAAATGCTACTCGTACAATAATGGAGTAGTTGACAAGGAACTCTTATTTCAAAGAAATAATGTGTACCGACTAATCATTAATGTAATGTCATGCTGTTTCTTCATGTGCTAGTGCAATTCACATGTAGCTTAATGTTAATTATGAAGGAGTTTCAACCACCATAGGCTTATTTTTCTCGAATACATGGAAATGTCATTATTTATGCTTTCATGTGACACAATACAAATTAATTTGATTTTGTAAAATCACATGCTTAAATGTTCATGTGTAGTTTGCAGAAATAGGTACTGGTAAATGTCACAGAGCTATACTGTGACAATGCGTATTTTCATTTTTCATTTGCCTTATGACCATTGTATAAATATCCTTATAACTAAATTGTTTACTCAAGATGCGCTCTGTTTCTCTAATTCTGCACCGTCTCGATGCACTGGTCGCTGAAAAAAAACTTAAACTAACTTAAAACTAATAGCATTACTTAGCTTGGAGGCCTCTGATGCAGTTGGTTATTACATCGGCCCGCAGATATTTCCATACTTCGTTTAAATTCATAGACATTTGCTTATTCTGTTACCCTTTATGATGATTTACCCTGCAAAAAGCATTATTTTACATTTCCTACGGTATTTTATCATTCCTTCTCAGGTTAACGTTTCTTATATTTCTTCATAATGCTTACTTTTGCTTCTAAATATGTTGTATATAAATTAGTATTTAATTCAACCTCTGTGTACATGTATCAATAAATTCCTTAGTTGTTAGACAGTAGATGTGATTGCTTAGTATTTCCGTTTACTTTGTATTTAAGTTAGGTACTTGTACATATCACATTCCTATTTGGTTGCACCTTGTGCCAGTCTGTCACACATGCATACAGGTCAATGCCTCCTCTCCTACTATTGACCTCAAGGTGTATTGTTGAGCAGCCACAGCTGAGCCATAAGCTAATTCTGTTTATACTTTCACTTTGTGAGAAGTGGTGTATTACTTCTCATTCCTGTTGATTTTATACTTACTTCTACAAATCAAAAGAATTACTTATACCTATACACATTACTTTATCCTAAAATACTTTTTATAAAAAGTTACTCGTAGTGTTACGTACATTTTGTACAATTATCTTTTGATAGAAAGAAAAATGTTTCCTTACTTCATCATTCTATAAAGGCTTTTATATTTTTGTGAGGGTGGAGACCCTTGTCTCTCCCTGTTTTCTCACAGACTAATCTGTATGTTCCAGGGTAACGTATTTTGGAAATTATATACTGTCCTGAATAGAGTAATTGCCACTTCTTATTCAGTTTGCCAATTTTTGTCGATTTAGGGTGCATCTGTAAGAGAACTCGTTGCCCTTCAAAAAATTGTGTACCCTGTTTCAGTTTCTTACTATACATTTTCTTTCTACATTTGACCCTGTTCTCGAGTGTAATCATGGCTTTTTTGATTTTGTCTTGTAGTGTCATTTCTGTAGAGGGTACTTTTGGTATGGGCAACTCCCACTCATTTGTTGGTTTTGTCTGGAACATCAGTTCGTAAGGCATGAACCTTGTTGAAGAATCTGGAAGGTTCTTGACAACTTGCATGAAAGGAGTTACGTATTCTACCATTCAAGTGTGTTTGTGAGGGCGTATGTCCTAATCAACTGGTTAAATTCTTCAAAGGCTCGTTCAACTGGATTTGCTTTTGGGTGAAAATAGCTTACTAACACATGTTTTATGCACTGTGAGGTCATACATTGTTTCCACTTTTGCCCACCGAAATCTGAAGTATTATCATTCAACAGTACCTTTGGGTTACTTATTCTTCTCAAATAGTCTTCCTCAATTCTTTTTCTGATACTTGTGGCTGTTGCATTTTTAATGGCATACATTTTGATATGTGCCAGTACTTGTCGTACACCTCCCTTACTTTTGATCAGATTTTTCATGTTTCCTATGAAACAAAACGCCCTTGTACTCCTGATACCATTTACTTACCTTTCCACCTTCATCTGGCTTAAGGTACCATCTGCCATCTTGCTGTTGTGTAATTTTCATTTGCTTACAAAATTTATGGTAATCAGACTATTGTACTCAGCGTCTTGCTCTGTTAATTCACTAAATTCATTTAAACCTTATTTTAACCCAGACAAGGCATCTGCAATAACATTTTGACTTCCTTTAATATATATGATCCCAAAACTGAATTCTTATAATTATAGATATCACCTAGCTAATATACTGTGCAATAGTTTGCATCTTAAAAGAAATTACAGTGACTGATGGTCACAGTAAACTTTGAGATTCTTACCCCAGAAAAAACATTCATAATTTTTAAATGCCATACTACAGTTAAACGTTCCAATTCTAACGCAAGGTAAGACCTTTCTGCTTCTAATAATGATGACCTTAGGTACTTCCTTACATTCTTCCTCTCGCATCTGGAGCAAGCATGCCCCCAGCCCTGAGATAAGGCATCTGTGCTTAGACGAAAATCTTTGGACATGTCAGGGTGGCTAAGAATGTTTGCATTTGCTAATCCCTACTTAATGTCATTAAAGTCCTCCTGATACTTATCATCCCATAACCGAGGCCTATTTTTTTGTAGCAAGTTGAGTAATGTGTCAGTGTTCATCTATTGCTGTGATACGAATTTGCGAAAAACGGATGCTAGTCCTAAATAAAGTATAAGTTGTTTTTTATTGCTTGGAGCTGTACAAGTTCGTATAGGATCAAGTTTTTTCGGATAAGGTAACATACCTTGTTCTGACACAATATGTCCTAAAAATCTGACTTGCTCCTTACCAAAACAAGACTTTTTTAAATTGGCTGTTATCTGTAATTTGCAAATCGTCAAAGTACCTGTTCAATCAGCCTGATATGTTCTAACCAAGTGGGTGTGGCAATTACCTTGTCGTCTACATAAACAGTGACTTTACTAAGCAGTCCCAGTCCTAAGACCCTGTCCAGTGCAGATATAAACATGCTTGCCCTAATGTTCAGTCCAAAAGGTAGAACACAGAATTCGTAACTTCTGCCACCACAATCAAATGCTGTACTTTCTTCGTAGAGTTGTATTTGCCAGTAGGACGACTTTAGGTCGAATATGTTGAAGTATTTGGTATTGTAAAATTTTAATAGCTGTTCGTCCAAGTTGTCTGGTCTTATGTGTACTGGTATTTAATCTCATTGATACCTCTAGCATAGAGAACTAATATTACAGATCCGTTTGGTTTAGTTACTGGTTATATATGACTACAACAGGGTGAAAATGAAGGTTGCAGAATTCCCCATTTAATTGTATGATTGATCTCTTCACTTACTGCCTCTCGTTTTGCTCATGGAATAGAATATGACATTACGGAAAGTGTTTCATATGGGTAAACTTCAAATTTATATTCATAGTCTTTGATTACTTTTGGCTACTTATTGAAAACATTTGCATACTTATACAACAAAGTTCTTGTCGTTGCATATCATTTAGTATCTGTGATTCACTTAGTTTCTGTTCTACCATTTCGTAACTAGCATCGATGTTTGCTTCTTGTTCAGTATCATATTTGTTTGTGAAATATACCGTTATAAAGGAATATTGTACTATTGCATTTGACTCTGGTTTGTTTTTTTCACTTTTATCAGGTGTTTTGACTAAATCAATGGAAAAAATCCGATCCTTCACATAAAACCGACATTTACCATTACCTATGTTGATCTGTGTATTGTATATTCAAAACATGTCCATGCCAATAAAACAATTAACTATAAGATTGTCAATGATAAGGAAATTGCATTTCACCGCAAAATGTTCAGTTTGTAAGGGAATAAGTATCTAATGTTTTACCAATTGAGTCTTACTGCCTGTAGCAGTTTGCACCTTGCAATTTTCGACAGGAAATGTTGGAAATTTGCCTCTCTTCTTAAATTCACAGAAAAATGCATTTGACATTAGTTGGTACTTGAATCTGTATCTAAAATTAACTGTGTGTCAATGTTAAATATTTTCACCCTAATGATTTGTTATACTTGTTCTTCCTGGATATTATTCGTTGTATCTAACTAATGCTGATAAAAATCATGCTTGATGACACCTTGTTTGTCAAATCTTATGAAACATGTTTGTAGATTTGCTTTGCTCCCACTCCCTGAGAGGTCAATAGTATGGGACTTAACCACGACCTGTTGGGGTTTTCTGATGGCGTAGTGCGACTTAATTCATTGCTTGGAGTAATATTAGTTAGTTGCACAGTGTGGGTACTTCGCCAATTTGTGTTGTAAGCTGCTCACGACATTCCTTCGTGAATGCTCGTATCGTTACTAGTAAAAGCTGGTGTGCCGTTCTTTCGCTTCCCAAAGGTCGGCTGCCATAGAGCGTAAGGCATGGCATTGTGGCTGTGCTTTGGCCACTACTGTGGTTGACTGTTTCTGTTTATGTTCGGCATATGGCCTTGTGATAGTGGATTGTAATTCGCTTGTGCATTGAAATTACTCCAGTTGTTTCGAAAATTTCTTTTAAATCGTTTGTTTTTTCCGTTCCTGTTACCATACTTGTTATCTCTGGGTATGTAACTTTGCTGTTGGATGCACCATCCCTGCTGTGTGTTTAGATCATGTTCCACTGACTGACTTACGCAACTATTTTGTTGCTGTGCCTGATTTTCTGTTGTTCTATTTGGTACAGGTCTGTCCTCATAGATTAAGTCGATGGAATCAAGCACTGACAGAAAGTACTCAGTGTTTTGCTTTGGCGTTGTGACTAATTTTTTTGTAATGTGCGATGGTAACCGACTTTTGATAATTTTTAATACGTATACCTGTGCTATTGCATTCGTCCAGTAGCGTGTCTTGTTCAGGTATTTTTCAAAGTATCCACATAGACTACAGTATTTGCCAGTGAGTGGAGTGGGATTGAAAACCTCGCGTCTGAATCTTTCTTGTACTGTCTCAGACCAGTATTTCTCGAGGAAAGCTCGTTCAAATTATACATAAATGCTGCAACGTTCGGCCACTTCAGTTGCCCATAAAAGAACGTCACCTTGCGTATATCCCACGACAAATGTGATTTTCTGTGCTTCCATCCAGCTGCATGGAAATACATTACGAAAAGCACTGATAAATACGACTAGGTTCATTCTTTTACCTTTGGTGCTGAATGTAGGAAACTGTCGATGTCTCAGCAAACCGTCTGCAGGAATAGTTGATAGACTCGTGGCATTTTCTGTCGTATTAATGTTGTTATTGTAGTTACCTGTAATTCCATTTGGTGATTGCTCAGGTATAGGAGTTGTGGGTAAGTTTACATTTTGCATTGTATCTGTCATTGGTATCTGCTGTAGGACTCGTGGCAATTTGTGTATAAATACAGACAGGTTGTGGTTTGTTCACTGTAGCCTGTGTATTATTTACATGCATATTTCGAGATCCATTAATATTTTCTTCTAAAAGATTGCAGATCTTACCTTCTGTGGCCTGTAGACTAATGCTTACCTTCTTCAATATTTCATTTTATTTTTTTGAATAGCATTTTCTGCTACATCTGTGTATAACTTACAATCGGTTACTAACTTCTCTGTAATGGTATTGCTCTTATCTAACATATCTGCTTTAGCTTGACTAATGGTATAACTTAGATTTTCATTTATCTTCTCTCTCTCCTTCTTAGCACATGTTGAGTCAACTTCTAATGTTACTGCCCTTAAAGTAAGCTATTCTACAGCTAGAAGTACACCTTCATAGTCTTTGTTTAGTTTGTTAACGACAGTGGTTACCTTTTAAACTGTCAAACACAGCTGGTTATGTGTGGCTTCAATGTTTGTGTTCATGCCTGTGATTTTATTTATCTGTTGTTCTACTACATCATGATGTCATTAAAAGAATCTACCTTCTGTATTGACTCTGTAATGTTACTGTTAACTTCAGAAAGTACTTCATGTTTTACTTGCTTTTTCGCATCATCCCATTTTTCGTCGATTTGAATATGCAAAAAATAAAAATTTCAAAAAAATGGAAAAATCTCATATGCCTATTAATACACTTTATGTCATAACCTGTTTTACAGCTACTATGCCACTCGAACTATTGTGTTGCAATTCTTTATGTTTTACTGACAATGTGTATCACACTGAAAAATTCCTGTGAATTTTCCACAATAAAATTCAAGTAAGGGAGTAATGAAAAAAGGTCTCTATCTACATCAAAAGAGACGCTACCAAGAATAACCATACAAGCAACTTGTCTAGCGGTCCTACCTTTGCTGCACCCAACAAACCAGTTAACTATGGAAAATTTTATGTATCCTGGGACCAACTCTTATTACATTCCAAAAGTTTTCCTCAGTTTTTGCTTTTTTGCTTTACTTTCTCGCTGTACTGATTCATGTAAACAGAAAATAGATGTGATTAGTTTTTATGACTAATAACAATTTCATACAAATTTCTTACTAAAACAGTAGTTAACAAACCCTACTTACAACCGGTGTCCTGAAGTCCTGTCACGGGTCACCAGTTGTTTTGTAATAAAAAATGGTTAATGAAAGGAAAATGAATATTAGTACAATTGCATTGTTACGAAATGTTCTGCATGTACGAAATTGTGTTATTGTTCATTCACTTTACTTTGCATCGTTTCTTTTTCTGCATCCATCACCATATATATTTTAATTGTTTGTCATCTTCTAAAATCTTATCCCTCTGTTAATTTTACAAAAATATGACCGTGGACTTCTTTTCCTCCATTTCAATTGTAGATGCAGACGCCCAACTCCAGGGAACACCAGTGCCTTTCAAGATGATATAAAATATGAACAAATTCTTCTTAACTTGGTTTTATTTCACTTTAATACAAATACTTAATGCTGTTATTAAGTCTTCTCTTGTGCAAAACACATATAATACGAATCACTCATAGCCCATCATATTGTTGTTGTGGGCTTCAGTCCTGAGACTGGTTTAATGCAGCTCTCCATGCTACTCTATCCTGTGCAAGCTTCATCATCTCCCAGTACCTCCTGCAACCTACAACCTTCTTAATCTATTTAGTGTATGCATCTCTTGGTCTCCCTCTATGATTTTTACCCTCCACGCTGCTGTCCAGTACTAAATTGGTGATCCCTTGATGCCTCAGAATATGCCCTACCAACCGATCCCTTCTTCTAGTCAAGTTGTGCCACAAATTTCTCTTCTCTCCAAGTCTATTCAATACCTCCTCATTAGTTATGTGATCTACCCATCTAATCTTCAGCATTCTTCTGTAGCACCACATTTCGAAAGCTTCTATTCTCTTCTTGTCTAAACTATTTGTTGTCCACGTTTCACTTCCATACATGGCTACACTCCATACAAATACTTTCAGAAACGACTTCCTGACAATTAAATCTATACTCGATATTAACAAATTTCTCTTCTTCAGAAACGCTTTCCTTGCCGTCGCCAGTCTACATTTTATATCCTCTTTACTTCGATCATCATCAGTTATTTTGCTCCCGCAGTATCACCCGATTTAATTCGACTACATTCCATTATTATCCTCGTTTTGCTTCTGTTGATGTTCATCTTATATCCTCCTTTCACGACACTGTCCATTCCGTTCAGGTGCTCTTCCAGGTCCTTTGCTGTGTCTGAAAGCCGGCCGAAGTGGCCGTGCGGTTCAAGGCTCTGCAGTCTGGATCCGCAAGACCGTTACGGTCGCAGGTTCGAATCCTGCCTCGGGCATGGATGTTTGTGATGTCCTTAGGTTAGTTAGGTTTAAGTAGTTCTAAGTTCTAGGGGACTAATGACCTCAGCAGTTGAGTCCCATAGTGCTCAGAGCCATTTGTGTCTGAAAGAATTACCATGTCATTGGCTAACCTCAAAGTTTTTACTTCTTCTCCATGGATTTTAATTCCTACTCCGAATTTTTCTTTTGTTCCCTTTAGTGCTTGCTCATTATACAGACTGAATAACATCGGGGATAGGCTAAAACCCTGACTCACTCCCTTCCCAACCACTGCTTCCCTTTCATGTCCCTCGACTCGTGTAACTGCCATCTGGTTTCGGTACAAACTGTAAATAGCCTTTCGCTCCCTGTATTTTGCCCCTGCCACCTTCAGAATTTGAAAGAGAGTATTCGAGTCAACATTGTCAAAAGCTTTCTCTGAGCCCATCATACTCCCAGCGATACATCTTAACCAAACTTCTACATACGCGAGAGTGAAACAAAATCATGTACAAAAAAGTGAATGTTATTTTATGGTCATCTGTCTGCGCTTTACTGCTCATATATAAGTAATTTCATTGCCGACACTTATAGTCAGTCTTTATTCCGTCGTAATTGCTGTTTCACTTTTTAATAAATTTTAACTTTACCATATCTGGGGGCTCTTTCATCATGTATCTACACAAGAGGGAGGAGAACACACAATATAAGTCATAACCACTTTGAAATGGCGACATACACTGCATATGGACAATATAGATCGTATTCATGTATTACTTTCGTTACTGCATGAACAGATATTTTCATCAGTACAGAATCAATCTGTTTTAAACTTGACACATTTTTATGGTAAACAACGATGAAATATTGAGTGAAAAGGTCTTGCAACCCATGGAAGATACATAGCTATTGTGATGGTGTTATTTGTAATTTTTTGTGACTAATGAACATATTATTTTAACATTATCTTTCTTCAGAATTGACCATTGAATGAAAATGAGTTTCTTACACTGATAATTGTCGATGTGGAGAATTTTTAAAATGATAGTACATCAATGCAACTTTACACAAACACTTTCTTGCACTTTTGTTGAAACGCAAATTTAGCTTGTCTCATGCCATGAATCAGTAAAAGCGTATGTTCTAAAGACCACAGTAATGACTTTTTTTGTGGTAATGAAAATGTGCACAATACCATTTTGTTGTCTTCTTCTGCAACTGCTTTTATTATGCTCGACAACATAAAAAATATCTGGTATTTAGTACGCAATCTGATGCTTTGCGTAAAATGGCAATAATAATGTTAAGAACTTTATATGTGCCTATGCATACCCATCTTATGATCTGAAAATGTTGCTGATTAAATATCACAGTATGAGAAAAGGACACTTTAAACATCTACTGAAGTAACAACATTGTGATAATGCTTGTTATATTTAAACACTTAGCTTGTATTCACTTGTACAAGAGGACAACAAATCATGACTTTTACAATATGTCCATTAGTATGAAATATAAAATACACTATACTTCACCACAGAAATATATATTCAGTCCTTTTGTGGCATTGAACAATGTATAGCAGCCTCTGTCGAGATTTTGCTAATGATGGTTAGTTTAGCAGCTTTTACATAGTAGCTTCCAAGTCGTAATTCACATTGTAATATTTTGCCAGTACAATGGGTAATGTTGCAGTATAATGTCTCCTATTTCACAGCAAACAACGACTTCTCACTGGTCTTCGTAATAACATTTCCACTTCTGTTTGGTTGACAAACAGCTGCTGAATTCTGTAGAATTATGAGTTGCGATAATTTCCCGTCCATCCAAAGCCATTTAACAATGATTACACTCACTTCAGTCACCACACAATTCACTACGTGGGCATCATACAACACTCTACTTCTCAGTCCTTCCAACTCACAACGCAGACTGTTCTGGAACTTTTTTTTGCAACGTTCCTCCTGCTTCACCCTTCTGATTTTAACTTAAGCCTAAAGCAATGACACATTACACCTTTAATTACAAAGGTTGATAATACTTTTAAAACTAAGATCTACTTAGCAATATTTAAAGATTAATATGGAAGACCATTATTTACAGCTATACACGAATAACACATTTAGAGATTATTGGTTGCGTACTTCGTAAGCTAATGGCAGCATCTCAGTGGCGAGCTGCCTTTGTTTACCCTGCTACCATTGGATGGCATATGTGCCCTCGGTACTCTATCATATTATTCTCTCCTTTATAAAGGTCCTTACATCTGCCCTGCTACTTATCGTAATTTATGTTATGACAGAGAATAAAGAAATAACTTCTATAAAATGAAATGCGACAATCCCTACACTGTGCGACGCATATTTGCGCCGTTACAAAAGTAAATTATCATTGTTTTAGTGAATGCTATCATCAACAATATTAAACGTTCCCTAACTGAATGAATGTTAAAATAATGATTCAGTGTTTCATCACAATCAGTTTTAGAACTTTCGTCATTATCACTCAGAGTTTGAATATCTGTTGAATCTGTAGGAAAATCTGCATAGGCTAAACATACTAACTTAACTGAAATACTACCTACTACTGAAGGCACTTATTTTTGAAAAGCAGGAGGAGAATGTGGGTGGATTTTCAATATATTATGTTCCTAATTTGCTGAAACAATGTCGGATTTAATTTCGGAAACTGCCTCATCTATAGGAAGTCAGAAAAAATACTTTACCGCATCTTCCTCTCGCATTAGTAATTCTGTAATGAGAAATACCAAATCTAAGTGGATATGCCCAATAACATTGCAATAGACAGTCATATTGTTTATACTAAATAGTGTGAAACAATTCTACATGTATAGAGAAACTGGACTGCAGAAGAAATATTCCCATATATACACAACATATTTTTGATGTGTTAGAATTTACTATAAATTTTCTTTCATGTATTAACATTAAGAAAGTTGCATAACATTTCAAAGTACTGTGGAGTTGAAACTTCCTGGAAGATTAAAACTGTATGCCAGACCGAGGCTCAAACTCTGGACCGAGTTCGATTCTGAGTCTGGCACACAGTTTTATCTGTCAGGAAGTTTCTTATCAGCACACACTTAGCTGTAGAGTGAAAATTTGATACTGAAAGCATCCCCCAAAATTTTGCTAAGACATGTCTCCGCAATATCCTTTCCTCCAGGAGGGTAGTTCTGCAAGATTCACAGAAGAGCTTCTGTGAAGTTTGGAAGGTAGGAGACGAGGTACTGGCTGTGAGGATGCGTCACGAGTCGTGCTTGAGTGGCTCAGTCGATAGAGCACTTGCCTGCTGAAGGCAAAGTTTCTGAGTTAGAGTCTCGGTCTGCGACACAATTTTAATCTGCCAGGAAGTTTCATGTCAGTGCACACTCCACTGCACTGTGAAAATTTCATTCTGGATATTGTGATGTTACTTACAAATGCAGTCGGCTGCAGATTTATATATAAAATGAAGTACCAACAAAACGACGTCTGCCTCCCACCATATTGAGCACAACGCATGCATAAAGCACCGTCAGTTGTTGTCAATGAGACTACTGGCAGCAGCGGAGCTTTTAACATACTTCTCATTATAATGTACAGATGGCAGTACCAGCTAGATGTGGGAATGTCAAGTCCCTGGAGGACATGGAAAGGGAAGGTTTTTACTGCCCATGAAATGGTTTCATAGAAATGAACATATTACAATGTAAAGCGAAAATTCTAAGCATACAATTACATTTCTCCGAATAAATTAAGTTTTACAATCAAATTCATTAAATCACTCTCTTTAAAAATAGTAACTGCACCTTCTCTACTGTTTGGTGGTCAGATTTGAAACTGCTGACTGAAAAACATCTTATCAGACATCTATGAACTGCGCTATCATTCTTTGTTAGAAGACTAGTAACGCTTCTTGGGAATGGGACCCTAAGATTTCTAGTTTTAGACCGGAAGTGTTCTCTATGTTGATGGAAGCTAATACAAGCGAAGATGAAATGGTTAACTTCTCCAACATCTGAATTATTGCAATCACAATTATCTGAATTTCTGATCCATAGACAAAACAAATAAGAAGGAAAGCTGCTTTGATTGAGTCAGATCCATGCGATTGCAGAAGTAGCTCTGCAGAGTACTGACATTTTGTGAAACTAAGGAAAGCAGGGCATAAAGCTTGCTTCCAACCGTAATATTTTCCTTCGTTTACAATTGATATTACAAAATTACCTTTCCCACTTGGATTTGACGTCCATTTGTGCTTGATGTAAGGAGTGGGTGGGAGATAACCGG
Organism: Schistocerca serialis cubense; assembly: GCF_023864345.2. Classification (NCBI taxonomy): domain Eukaryota; kingdom Metazoa; phylum Arthropoda; class Insecta; order Orthoptera; family Acrididae; genus Schistocerca; species Schistocerca serialis. The sequence goes on along the minus strand of NC_064642.1, from coordinate 138,417,378 downwards.
GTATATAGGTAAGTTCCAGTTATAGCAGTTTCCTTGGCAAACTGATCTACAGTTTCGTTATGCAAATTACATGCATGTGATTGTATCCAGTGCATTCAAATATATTTCTTCCAGAGAATTCCATTACTTCGCTAGCTATATCGATAACAAGTTTACTGTTGTGTTTATCCCAGTTACTGATTTCTGTGGCATTGAGAATGCTTTTGACTGGGTAATTCTCTAAATCCTTTCGTTGTTTTGAGTTAAACAGCAATCAGTGGCCTTCATGACTACCACTGCTCTCAATGGATAAGAAGAGACTGATGATGGAAGCTCATACTGTTTGTAGTGACCCATTCTTGGAAACAAGAATTCACACCCAATGTTATGTTTGGAAGCAATTCTTTAACTATCAGTGTGTATATGGAGAGTTTCACTCCATTGTTCACAGAAATATGTGTTGGCTATCAATTTAAGGCTGCAGCCACTGTGCACACCAAATTCCAAGTAGTATTTACCGCTATCCTTTCCAGTATATATTTGCCAGAATGCCATTGGCACCTAAAATGAAGAGACATTTCCAGTTCCTCTACTAATTTCATGGAGCTGACTTCATCCACTACAATACAAATCCAGATACAGCTGAATTGTAAAGGATTCATTTTACAGATACCCTTTATGCTAGCATTCCCATATACCATGTAAACATACTCGATTTTGTTTCTAATAAATGCCTGATAAATGGTCAATAAAACTTTGATTTTTGGCGCCTCACTAGGCTCTGGTTATAGATCTATTGATGTTCATGACTGGGAGACAATCGTAAATAATGGACTGAATGTGAGGAATCCAACTGAGCCTGATATTGAACAATAGTCTCAACAATGTGGCAGAAGTTTTAACATTGAATGAATTATTCCTTGCATAAATTTCATTATGGTTCACATGTCGTCTTGAAAAAGTAACTGAAGTCTTTGCAGTAGCGACTTAAAGGCTTTTGTTTCAGATCAATCATCTTTTTCGTTAATGCCTTATCATATTTCCAGTTGCGGAATTCTCCATTGAAGCCAATGAGTATAAGCAATGTAATCAGCATACTTCAGTATATGAACATTTGGTGGAATAATTTCTGCAAGATCCCAAGAGTGAAGTACGTATAACAAGGGGTTAAGAATTGCTATGTATAACAAGGGGTTAAGAATTGATCCCTGGGTCATGTCTCTGAGGAAGACCAAAGATTCTATAAATTGGTTCTGATACCTTCATGAGGAAAGTACTAATGCCATATCTCCAGCTGACTGAAAGTCTAATTTGAGTCAGCGCTTCTTAAAGGATTGAGACTTGGAAATTATCCAAAGCTGATATCGTGTATAAGAATAATGATATTAAGAATTTATTTTCTTGGAAAATGTCAGTGCATTGAATATTTATGTTGTCCATCACCCTCAGCCATTAATAAAGCCAAATTCAGACCATTGTACCAGTTCATTAGTTTCTAACCATAGCTCAAGACGATTTTTGACAAATATTTTAAGATTATTCACTAAGGGGAAAAGGTAATTTATCTATATGATGTATGAATTTTGGAGTCTTTCTCGTGTTTCAATACAGCCATAGTTTGCATAGTCCATTCCTCTATAAGTTCCCCTTTTCCGCACGTTTCATTTAATTTCCAAGAAGTAGAACTAAAGTATCCTATGGTGGGTTTTTTGTGATGTCATAATAAACAATGGTCAGTTCCTGGATAGGTGTTCACAGAAAGTTTCATAACTACTTCCAATACATGACTGATGAATGGAGCTTGGGATTTCAGGTCAGTTCAGAGGAGACACTAGAATCACAAATTCTTCTAACTACAGGGGGTCCACTACTGGAGAGACAACTTCTTTAAGATTTTTTAGAGATGCGACTGTCTTCCAGACCTCCAAAATGTTAGAGACCTTATCTAAGCTAGTATAGGGTTAATCCAAGCATTCTTTTTCTTTTCTTAAAACAATCTCCTATTGTAGGCAGCTATTCTTCTGTATTCCAGAAATCATTCCAGCATCTGTTTCTTGTGCTATTTGGCTAGGGCTAACATTCATTTAGCCACAGCTTTGGAGCACTCACACATGATTTCGCAAAGTAAAACGCTGTTCATCATGGGGGTACTGCAGTTTCTTTTTCACGCTGGATCTAAGGGTGTCATAAGTGCGACTTAAGCTTCTCTTGGCATCCATTATGTAGTCTGTTTTCCAAGCGCTTCCTGTGTAGTATTTAGTATTTATCCAACAAGTTTCCTTTATTATCCATGGGCTGTTCGAGTAACAACTCTTTCTCACACTTATTTTGAGGTCCAATACTAATTTAATTGAGTAACAGTCTCATTCCACAGGATGCCTTAAAATCTCCCACTTAGAAATGGCATGGAGATCAGGTGAGAGCGAACTCAAGTCCATTCCAGATGATTGTTTAAAAGGAGAAGCTATCACTGTCAGCAATCCCTCACTCACAACGATCAGATCTAGATCTCCAGTTGAACTAAAGAGGAGACATCATCTTACATTGTCAATTGAATCAGCCCAAGCAGAGTGGTATGAGTTAAAGTCTCCACAGAAAAGGAAGGGGGATGAAGCTCATTAAATAATTGATGCCAGATTTTGCTACTGGTCATGGCCCTACCAGATTTGACACATGTACGTTATAATGAAGTTGCCATTTGAGGTTTCTATTTCTGTCACTGCCGCTTCAAACCTCTGATTTTAAGTTAAATTTTATTTTGTTGTAACTGAAGTTGTTCTTAATTAAGAGTGCTGCTCTTGTCTTTATTAAATTGAATCCTTTGAAATGAACTGGTGTTTGTGTCTTGAATCACGTTTGTTAATAGACACAGTGACGATATTATAATTATTCAGTTCTTTTTCCAGGATTTCCGCATTAAAAATTATTTACCTACAATTCGTCACAGCATATTAAGGGCCATCTTGAGATGTGTAGATGCATGTCTCTGACTGTTGTCCAGTTTTAGTTTCTGCATAAAGCTGGTGCAACTATATTCTAGTTATCTGCACACTCTATATTGTCTTTATTAGAAGTAGTTAACTGTGTTGTTAAATTTAATATATCTGTTGGCGATGCATGAACAATTTATTTCGTATGTGTATATGTGCACAGTAAAGCGTACTCCACAGAATTCAGTGGGCCTCTATGACAGTGTTTTGTGTAATCTGGGATGTTATCTTAACAACATACTGTAATGTGTTCTACATGGTTAAAATATTGCTGCCTTGTTCCTTTATTTTCGTACTGAGAATTAATTATTTCATTGCGCTATTTCCAAGAACAGCAGCTTTTCGATCGGTGCTGTTGACTAAATGTTTATGACTCTTGAGATATAGAGACAAGTGACCATAGAGCATAAGGATTCTGTGAAACTGGAGAAGCGGGCACATTTACGAGGGCTGGGACTTAAATAGTGTCAACTACTTATTCACAACCAATACAAAAGAGTTACATTTTTGCACCTGTTACTGTTCTTCAAAGTAGTCACCAGCGTTGTGTAGAACCCGTTGCCAGCGATGTGGAAGGCATAGTATCTGTTATAGTTCAATTCTTTTATCTTGGCGGTTCGTGCATGCCCGCCCAGACGCGGGAGATTGCTGCGTTGCCAGTTGCACATAACGCACGCGCCAATAGAAGCAGCGCCATAGTATAGCATAGTTCGCAAGCTTACGTTTAGGGGGGAGCGCGCAGTTCATGAAGTAAAGCTACCACGGCCGCATTAACCCTTTCGCTGCTACAAAGAAGTGCTCTCTGCATTCCGCGCTGTGCGCGATTTTGTCACTGCACTGCTCGCCTGTGCAGACACATCGTATTCCGACTGCTTTGACACTCTTATCAATCGATTCCACAAAACCAATAAGGCCCAAAAATTAGATTTTTACACATCTTCTTGACTGATACCTTCCCCCCATAAATGACTTAATTTTGTTTCGATGTTCAACACAGTTACTATGCAGCATTAAATATAGTAAACCATTGCACGAATTTTTGAAGAGTTTGCAGAGGTAAAAGTCCATAGAGTATACAGTAAATTTTATATGAAATTTAGGTATCTTGTCCACATTTCATTCTCAGCATTGTGGCAACTAAAATCGACCATAGTATACGCTATGGACTTCTACCTCTGCAAACTCTTCAAAATTTCGTGCAATGGTTTACTATATTTAATGATGCATAATAACTGCGTTGAACATCGAAACAAAATTAAGTCATTTATGGGGGGAAGGTATCAGTCAAGAAGACGTGTAAAAATCAAATTTGTGGGCCAAATAGTTTTTGTGAAATCGAATGATAAGTGTATCAATGCAGTGGGAACACCATGTGTCTGCACAGACGAGCAGTGCAGTGATGACAAAATCGCGCACAGCGCGGAATGCGGCGAGCACGTGTCTGCAGCAGTGAAAGGGTTAATAAAGAGACAAAGCACTAGGAATTTCAAAAAATTGCATTCAAACGAATATAATTCGTGAAGTAAGGCACTTCGATATTGTTTTTAAATAATGAAAATATTAAGCACCACACAAGGTTGAACCTTTCGCTTAGCAGCCCAACACCTTAACTGTTATGCTAACACACCTCGTCTAACTACATACCGCCATGAGGGAGTACATAACGCAATGAGGACTATAATACGTAACGCAAAATATTGACAAACATTGTTGATATGACTACGAATTACTCACGCCTCATCGAAGTACAATAGGAAATAAACAATTACCGCTGTTCTTTATTGCGAAAAAGCGGTTCGTGAGAGCGATACAAACACCTACCCTTGCTATCGCCTGAATTAGGAGTCTTATTGCTTGTTTGGTTTAATTAATTAATAAAATAAGAAGCAATTGGTATAAAGAATGCTTTTTCCAAATTTTCTATAAAAGAATGTCTGCTATCAAGACATTGCTTTTGTTCTATTACTTTATTTATGAGTGAACGTCTCTAAAACTGAAGACACTCGTCCATGCTCTGCACTGCAGTCGAGATGTGGCAACGTTGTTCTCTGTTCATTGGCTGACTGTGTTTTGTGACGTCAGATGCGCAGAACGAACCTAAACTCGGCCGCCAACATAAATGACGCGCACTTTAGCAGAGCCTGTTCTGTTGATAGTGTGAATGGAGTGGTCTACTGCCTGTAGAATCTCTGGAACAGTTCTGAAGCGAATGCCAAGAATTGCTTCCTTCATCTTTGGAATCAAATCAAAGTCACAAGGACTTAAGTCCAGGGAGTATGGTGTATTGTGCAGTACTTCCCAGTCCCGACGACTGAACAGAGCAGCCACAGCTTGCACTGTAGGCGCCCACACGTTGTTGTGCAAAATGATGGGTGGGTTGTGTAGAAAGTGTCGCCGCTTGTTTCGCAAGTAGGTGATGCTCCAAAAACGAGCAGTGATGCTGTGCATTGATGGTCTGCGATGGAGGAACATAATGCGTTAGGATAAAACCATAACAGTCATACACGAGAACCACTACAACCGTAGACCGCTCCATTCACACCATCAACAGAACAAGCTCTACTAATGGTGTACTGAGCCTTCCACATCACTGGCATCGGGTTCTACACAATGCTGGTGACTACTTTGAAGGACAGTAACAGGTGCAAACATGTAACTCTTTTGCATCAGTTGTGAATAAATAGTTGCCACTATTTAAGTCCAACCTTCGTACATAGATCAAGATAGGCTTTGTAGGTTTGGGCTATTTGACTGTGAAATCTTGAATCTTTGATGTGTGTAGTGAGGGAGAGAAAATTCCTTGTCCCAGACCAATCTACTCCTACAGTGGTTTCCTGGCATTACATTATATGGTCTGTGATGTACATATTCTTCAGCTCCCTTGAATGAGTTGTTGAGGGTAGTTGAAGTTTTTTCAACCTTCTGCTATTTACTGTACATAGGACAGATTTTGTCCTCCGAAGTGTGATTTCCTTTATAATCAACACAACAGGTTATTTGAATTATACATTCTATTGCCTCATGGTTACCTATACACGATACTGATTAAATAAGTGACTGTATCTAAAATATGCAAGCACTATCTCGTTAGTCGAATGTATCATGTAACTGTACATTGCATACCATAAGTTGTACCATAATATAACAAGAAATGTGATGCAAACGTGAGAACACACGATTGTCAAGGAATGTTACTCATTGTGCCTGAGTGATTTAATTGTTTGATTATCCCATATAAAACTACATATGTAACTGAAGTTGTAGACTGTATAGCTTCCTTCAGCTCATATTCTGACAAATCAGTGTCTATATTTCTCATAACTCCTTGGCTGTGAGTCCTGTTGTTTGGTGTATATGCTATCATCTGTATGTGATGTAGAGTGTTGTCTTCCACAAATCTATTTGAAGCCTCCCTTGTGATAGATTGCTTCGGATCCTATTCTGTCAACCTTAAAATTGGTGATTTTTGTGTTTATTTCAGAGCTTGAAGTGAACATTAATTTCCCCAAAGCAGTGGGATGGTATTTACTTACATTGCTGTTGATTCCACGGATAAACACATAAAAGGGCCATCTTCTTCAATCTGATACCTGTTGGTACCCTACATGGTATTCATATTTGAGTTGTGATTTTTACTTTGTACAGTTTGTATTTCTTTCAGATGTTGTTCACTTGCTGAATTAACACCCCTCAATGGCACTAAAGTAAACATGATTTGATTTTTTATTTGGTCCTGTTGATTACATATTGTACAAGTGTACTAGTTATATAGTACAGTCAAGTGAAATTGTGCAGTACTACACATTCACATACTTTATATCCCATTTTATTTTTAAGAACAATTATTTATTGTAATATTAGAATCCACAATTTACTAACATACGTTTAAGTGAATGATTAAAGTAATAAAATAAATCAAACTACACATTTTATCCTAATGGCATATATAAATAAATAAATTTACATTTTTTAATTTAAAATACAAAATTTCTCTTGTGAGTATTTATTTTGAGCCTGATGACATAAACAAATTTACATTTATCATCATTATAAAATTAAAGTAAAATATTTGGTCTTCATGATACAAGTGTCACATTTTTTCTTTTATGGCTGTTGTTTTATGTAAGTGGTTTTTCTCTACTATTACATTAAAGGATGCCTTATTACTCTAATAATTCATTCATTTTATAAAATATTTTTCTATGAGGAACATTTTTAATTTCCTATTGAATACAAATATTTATTAATTTCCTTTCTTATGTTGATAGGAACGTGATTGTATACTTTTATACTTGACTCAATACTGTGTACTTTCGTGAAAGTAGCAGAGCCTCCTTGGAAATTTTTCTCTTGTCTTGTGTTGTTGTAGTGAATGTCAAAATTTGTCTGAAAAAATTTCCTGCTGTTGGCTATAAACATCATTAGGAAACATATATATTGATTTGTAACAGTAAATATCCTGACAGACCTAAAGACATCCCTGCGGGATGCCCTGTTAGGGGCCAACTGCACAGTTTAAATTCCTTAGGAAGATCACAGAAGATCCTCATTGGGTATCTTCTGAAATTTAGTTCACCTAGAACTTCATCTGTTAGGCTAAACATAGCTCTCTTTGTGGTGAATCGATTATGAAGGCCAAACTGTGTGGGTGTGAGTAAACCATTTTGTATACTGTGGCTATAAATTCTATCATAGACTAGTCTCTCAAATAAACTGGCAGTAGAGAGATGGGCCGATAGCTGGATACATCCCTTGTTCCATTTTTGTGGTCTGGCATCACTATTACATGTTCTAGTCTGTCTGGAAATATCCCAATTTTCATTGATTGGTTACATGAGCACAATTTAATTAAGTCTGCACATGATTTTAGAATCCTACTTTGTTACAGCATTATGTCCAGAAGATAGAGAGCTTTTAAGTAATTTTATGATTTATATCAGTTTCTTTATGAGCTGTGCTTTTGAAATGAAGCACTACATTTGGAGTGATTTGCATGTGATTAAGTGGCTCTATAACTTGTGTGGGAGACTGTTTATTATGGTTCCCAGTTTTTTTCAGCTACAGTGAGAAAAAATGTAGTGAACTCTGAGGCTGCAACTTATTCTTTTCTGTATCATCTCACTTTTTATGAGGTTCCATATAGTTTTTACTTAATTGTTTGAATTTCTAATTTTCTGTAGATAATTCATGTGCCTGAACTTCCTATTTGTACATGTTAGAATTTTACAGTATTTTTGTAATGTAATTTCGCTGCTGGGTTTGTACTAGTCCTCTGTTCTATATGGAGATTCCTCTTTTTGGCACATTATATGTTAATGGCTGTTGTTGACCACTCTTTCATTCTGCTACCAGTTGGTTTGATTTTAACCTGTCTTCGGCGGAAGCAGCTTCAAAATATTTGATGAATAGATTCAGGAATGAATTGAATTTCTCATTGTTCTGACTGCCTGGTAAACTTTCTCCTATAGTTCACGATGGAAGCAATACCTGGACAAGCTAGTAGGTTCGGTTTTTATTGTTCTAACGTGTTTAACTTGAGTGTGGCCATTTCCTGTTTTCCTGCTGACGAGTTTTAAGGTTATCTTTTGACCATCATGATCACACAGACTATTTATTACATACTGAGTTTTTACTTCACAATAATTTGTGGGGCCAAAAAACTATTAGATATTAACTCTATTTAGTCCTCTGTGAGATTATAAAGTTGACCTTTTAATCAAATACGCAATACACCATATGTGCCACGGACACAATTTTTTAGAGACCATTAATGCAGCGATGTACATAACGAAGATCGAGGAGAATACATAAACTACCATACATATAACACACCAAAGAGTAAAATATGAATGTTCCCAACACCCCCACAAGTTCTCAAGATGTCAATTCGTGAACTCTGAAAGTCCCACAGCTTGACAGCACCACTGATGTTTACGTTTAGGCAGTACCTTTGTCAAAAAATCAGCTTACTGCTTATCAATATTTACAGGTTTCACACTGAATTTTCGTGTTTTAATTAAATCACGAATATAGTGGTGCCTCACGTCAATGTGTTTCGTTCGAGGGTGATGCACACCATTGTGACACAGTGCAATGGCATCTCTATTATCACAGCATACACTTACTGACTTTTCACTATGCGTAACACACAATTCACGAAGCAATCCTTGAAGGTATACCGCTTTTTGCCCTGCTGCTGATAGCGCCATATACTCAGCTTCTGTAGTTGATAGAGCGACGGTTTGTTGTCTTTTTGAAGTCCAGGAAACTGCTGTCCCAGCTAACTTGAAGATATAGCCGGTTGTTGATAGCCACTGATGGAGGTCTGATGCATAATCAGCATCACAGAAACTTTCAATTTCAGTTGTTCCACTTTTTCGGAAAGTTTGTCCTACATTGACTGTGCCTTTAATATAATGCAAAATTCGTTTCACAGCTTCCCAATGGATTTTCCGATAATTAGAATTGAATCTGCTTAGAACCTCCACAGCATATGCAACGTACGGTCTTGTGCTTTGAGCTAAATACAGTAGAGATCCTACGGCTTGCTGATAAGGAATGCGATGTAACACAAGGTTTTTCTCATCTGTCAATTTATTTTCACATTTTTGCAGGTTAGAACCAGGTTCAAATGGATATGCAACCGGAGTACAATGTTCCATACCAAATTTCTTGAGTATGTTTGCTGCATATTTGCTTTAATCAATACTAATCGTCCCTTGTTTCCTGTTTCGTTTTATTCTCATGCCAAGACACCAACTAAGTTCACCAAGATCTCTCATATTAAACTGATTCATTAATCCTTTCTTCAATTCTTTCTTCCACCTATTATTTCTATTAGAGAAAATGATCACGTCGTCTACATAAACAGCTATAATTAGTATATTTTGTGTCTCAATTCTGAAGTAAATGCAAGAATCATATTCTGCCTTCTGTAGGTTCATTTTATGTAATGTCGCATCTAATTTCATATTCGAAACGCGTGACGCCTGTTTTGGACCATAAATTGCCTTCTTCAGCTTGCAAACCTTCATCTCCTCCCCCTTCTTCAGGTAGCCTTCAGGTTGACGAATATAAACTTTTTCATTGAGATCACCATACAGGAATGCAATTTGAACATCCATATGTTCAATGTCAAGATCAAATTCAGCTGATAAAGCCGACAGGATGCGAAGTGAAGAATGACGAACGACAGGCGAGAACGTTTCTCGAAAGTCTATTCCTGGTATTTGAGAATAACTTTTCGCTACAAAACGAGCCTTATAATGTTCAATTTCACCATTTGATATTTCTTTCACCTTGAACATGTAACCTCCGCGTGACACAGTACTCGTTAAAGCCTGAACTATGGTGAGCGGGGTTCATTGTATGAGAAAGGAATTTTGTATAGATATCGACTGCATGTACCTGAGTGGTGGCAAATCGGACTTACACCCACTCTGTAATAACAATGATCCATCAAGCAAGTTAGAAATGCAATTACACGTCAGGATGGACCAAAAGCAACACTGAAGATGCCACCAATTTGATAATAATACGGTCGCCAGCCTAATTAGGCATTAACTGAGTTTCTTCCCTGTACAAGTTGGTAGATATTCGTGCAAAACAACAAGTAGTAACACTGCATAATATAGTAGAATTTTAGAACCAGAAAATCTATTGAACTGATAGTTTCACATTCTGTACTGATATGGAAGAACCATGAATACATAACACTACACTATAATGTAAACTACAAAACTATATGCTCTCTATTAATCTGATTAAAATCGGGCATAGGTTACCCTAGAAATTGCACTTTCGTGCCACACACACAAAATGTCAATTTTGATAAAGATAAAACACTGATAAATTTTGACTTTTATATTGACTTTAACTTTTGCTGGTCAAACCAATTTAGAACACTTCAGAATTCAAATGAATAAAAAAAGGGCGGACCCTGAAACTGTTATGATAGCTGTATTAAAAAAAGTGATTACTGAATTTATTATGCGTTCAAGATTTTCAGTATATAAATTACTACTCTTTTCATCTTATTTCCTGCTCATTTAAATGCCTTTAAGTCTGTCTCGAAATAATAAACTTCATTACTATATCAATACTAAAGTTATCTTTCAACTTCGTTAGACCTTTGTTATTCATTTACTGGTTCATTAACAAAACATTTCTTTAAACACTATTCTAACATAGCTAGTTCTGCAAATAATTATTATTAACACAAATTTTGATTTTCATTTTGGGACACTCAGATTGCACAACATTTGGAAAGGACCCTGTCTAGGTTAGTTGTGAGGATAATTAAATGATGGGAAAGTTCTGGTAAAATTTAGGTAATTATTGCACAGTTCACTCTCTGATCCATACGAATACAGTACTAAAGGTTTCAACCTGCTAGTATCGATGCGGCGGTTGGCAGGCAGCCAGATGGCAAGGCACATAGCACACATACAACCACAGCTATGGCTCTTGTTGTATCGGCACTTTAATTCTTCTTAGCGTCACAATACTTTTCCATTAAGTGCCTGTGGAATTTTGACATGCTGTGTGGGCAATGGAACGGCATACCCGAGGCTCAGTGAAGCTATGTCTTCCAGGAGAGCCTCCGTGCTCCAGAAGGTGTTGCTCAAACCAGTGCCAAACTCCAACTCCAACTGCTGAGCCCGTTGTGCTGTACAGTGCCCGTGCGCATTTTCCTGCATTCGCCTGCCATCCACCTTTTACTGCTCCCTGACAGACCAGGTATTCACCTCAGGGTTTGCATTCTACATATCCTAACACATTGCCTACATATGGACCAGACGCACAGTAACAATTTTAAACATCTTACAACAGTCTCAACACTTGTTACATTTCAATTCTATTAGAATATTACTTGACATTTGACATCAACATTAATATTCACATTGAAACTTGTTTACAGTTTTCTTAACACAATGGCATGAAACAAAAAAGAAATGAAACAAGAATATCAATTACACAAGTTTATCGAAAAATCAGAAGAAAAAATATTATTTATATGTACAATAGTACAGCATCATTGTTGTTAAGATCACCCATTTCGAATTATTTACCTTCCTGTCTGTTGGTAAATCAGTCAAAATCCATGTTTCATTTTCAAGTAAAGATTTATATTCATTATCTAAGGCTTCCTTCCATTTTTCACAGTCATCACAATTCTTTGCTTCTTCATACGAATTTGGTTCAGAAATACAAGCAAGTCAAGTAAAATCATCATTAAAATATTTATTATCTGGTTTTCTTTCAAGTGATGATTTTCTAATTTCCGGTTGCATTTCTGGCTACGCAACTTCCGTGTGACTATGTACGTTGCTATTTGCAGTTTTCTCAGTGTCACTTTGTGCTAATTCAAGATAAACTGCATTTCTGTCAACTTCAGCAGGTTGTGTCAGTTCAGTTGCCTCTTCAATGATGTTAGATGCTGGCGCTAGTTGATGACTGTCTATACGATTATCGTCAATTGGGTTACTGTTTGGAATACTGTTTCCACAAGTGCACTTAGAGTTTTCGATTAATTGCGCATCATGGGCTTTCACAGTTGTCTTTGATGAATTTGGATCAATCAGACGATATGTTTTAAAATACTCGCAATATCCAACAAAGATAAGTTCCTTTGATTTGTCTTCTAATTTCATCCTTTTTCTTTTGGTATATGTACAAATGCTCGACATCCAAAGATTCCTAACTGACTCAGATTTATCCGAAGACCACTCCATAATTCCTCAGGAATGACATTCTTAACAGCTTTTGTTGGAGATCGATTCTTCAAATAAATTGGTATGTTTACAGTTTCAGCCCAAAATTTTCTACTTTCTATGAATGTATCACAGACTTCTGTTGTTGATTTTAGGATATAACCAAAAGATATTCTTGACATAACATCCGTAAAAGTGAGAAGATATTGTGATCCTCCCCACAAAGCCATGCTCATTGGTCCACAAACATCAGAATGCACAATGTCAAGTAGATCTGTTGCTCTTCTGCTTGATGTTTAGGAAAAGGTTGTCGAGACTGTTCACCTTTTATGCAAGGAATACATGGATCTAAATTGACGTTCATCCAGTTCAGACCATCAGCCATTTTTTCTTTTAATAAATGCATGCTTACACGATTCAAATGTCCCAATCTTCGAAGCCACAATTCATAACTGTCAATTTCTACAACATTTGCGTAATGATGCACTTCATCTAATCGATATACCATTTATTTGAGTTGCAGTTGCTACTATTGTTCCAGAAACAATTACATCACTTTTAGTGTATACACCGCACTGCACATTGTCAAACAATACACACAATTCACGTCGTGTCATCTGACTAACGGACAGTAGGTTGCAAGCAAGGCTTGGAACATACGCAACATCATTAGCAGTTATCTATTTATCCTTGTCGTCACAAGTAACTCGAATATGAACATCGCCTGAAGACTGCTATTATCTGCTACTGTCGCTTTAGCAGCTGTGGTCGATTGGAAAGTGTTGAACGAGTCTGTTTGATTCATAATGTGTCGTGAACACCCGGAATCCACATACCAGCCATCACTATGATGCAAAGATACAGTTAGAGCCTTTAACACAGTTTCGTTTTCAGTTCTCACTGCATTCGCAGAATTTGAAAATTTACTTGGTTTCTTCTTTGTTCTACGCTCATTCGCCTTGTGACCAGGTTTCTGACATTTATAACACTTAAAAGGCTTGATACTTCGCACAGCACGTTGGATATTCGTCTTCTGGTGTTTAGTGTCCTGCTTACTAGCTGCCAGCGCCGAATCTGTGGTCTCATTTCTGGATGCAAACTGAGGTTTCAT